>NC_081411.1:70282427-70612427 GCF_030272615.1 Cryptomeria japonica | reverse complement strand
GAAGGTGATAGAAACACAAAGTTTTTCCATAATTTGGTTAAGGTCAGAAGATCCTGGAACAAGGTAACCTCAATCAAGAATAGAGAGAATATTGTATTGGATAAGATGGACGATATTAATAAGGAAGTAGTTGATTTTTTCACAGGACTACTTACAAAGAACCAGAGTTTAGATTTCTGGCACCAAGACATGCTTCTAGAGAATATTCCTCATGTCATCTTTGACAGCCTAAACTAGATCCTTTGCAAACCCATCATGTTTGAAGAGGTGAGATAGGTTGTTTTTTCAATGGTGGGAGACAAGGCTTCGGGGCCTAATGTGTTTCCAGATTTTTTTTACCAAAAATTTTGGGATGTCGTAGGCCATGATGTTTGGTAGGTGGTGGAAGAGGTGAGGGTTAATGCAAGATTTGTGAAAGAATTGAACTATACCTTTCTTCCTTTGATCCCCAAAGTGGAGAAACCGGTTTCCTTTGGTGCCTTTAAACCTATTTCTCTCTGTAATGTGTTATATAAGGTGATTGCAAAAGTTGTAATGAATAGATTGAAACATCTCCTGAAGTTTATTATTTCAGAGGAGAAAAGTGGTTTTGTTCTAGGAAGATCGATTGTGGAAGGCATAATAATAGCACATGAAGCTATTCATTAAATAAGGAAAGAAAAGGTAGAGCGGATGTTAATCAAATTGGATATTAGAAAAGCATTTGATATGGTGGATCGGGAATTCCTTTTTTGTATTTTGGAGAGGTTTGGCTTCTCTTCTCACTAGATTAATTGGGTGAAGGAATGTATTTATTGGCCATGGATATCTGTTTTAGTCAATGGGATCCCACAAGGTTTCTTTCAAGCGTCCTGAGGTATGAGGAAAGGGGATCCTCTCTCTCCCTTCCCCTTCATTTTGTTGGCTAAGGCTTTGGGAAGATTTATTCAGTAGCTGAGACAAGAGAGCAAGTGGAAAGGCGTTCTTGTTGCAGTTGGTGTTGATGCAGTCACTCATCAATAATTTTCTCATGATACAATCATCTTTGGGGATGCCTCACTAAAGGAATCCCGTATCATTATAAAGAATCTTATTTTTTTCTCTTAAGCATCTAGGAAAAATGTAAACTAAAACAAATCAGATATTTTCTTTTTTAATACTGATCTAAGAAACCAGAGAGAAATAGTTATAATTTTGGGTGTCAAAGTTGGTTTACTCCTGAGTAGATTCCTAGGCACCTCGTTGTTTGGGGGTCCAAATAAGATGAATATGTGACAAATACTTATGGATAGTTGTGTTAAAAAATTAGAAGGTTGGAAGGGATGGTAGACCAACTTTGTTTCTTTAGGGGGAGGTAACTCAAATCAAATAGGTGACTGGGGCTTTTTGGGGCTCAGAAGTTAAGGATTATTTTGTTAAAATACAATGTAATGAAGTGGACGAGTGGAAGTGGAAGGGCGTTCATTTCCTACCGCTATCTCCTCAGCTAAAATTTGTGTTTAGTAGAATTTTGGAAGAGTACTCATTAGTACTTGGTCTGAAATATGATGTTCTCAAATGGTGTCGATCAAAATCGGGGAACTATTCAGTGAAAATGGCTACAATCTCATTGAAAATGCAGAGATCCAATCAAATTGACCTTTGAAGATATGTTGGAGTTCTAAGTGTCTTCCTAAGGTGGGGGTGTTTGCATGGCCAGTTTTGAAAAGAAGAATTTTTGACAGGAGATAGAATGATGAGGCTTGGGTTCAATGGCCCGTTCCAGTATATGATGTGTAAAGAGAATGAATAATCTCTGGACCACTTGCTACTACAATGTGATTTGTCCTAGGGTGTGTGGAAATTCTTATGAGGAAAACTAGGGTGGGAAACTCCTCTTCTAGAGAATGTAATCAACCTATTCAAAGTTGGTTTTTGAAGAATGGGAAGTCATCCCTTTTGAGTGTATGGACGGTATTGCCCTCCATTATTATTTGGGAATTACAGAAAGAAAAAAATAGGCGAGTATCTTAGGACAAAGTAGAATTGTTGGACAGAGTTTGTGACAGGGTGGAGAGGGCTATTTCTAAAGTGGATTCTTCAGCGATAGTTAATCATAATTTTGTGAAACATCTATATGGCTTGGTGGATAGTTTTATTCAGGATAGGTGGCCTCTTATTCAGATCAAACCTATTCATGGGTCCGCTAACGTTAATCCTTTCTACAAAGATCTAGGTATTAAGAAGGAGATTTGGTCAAAACCAGAGTGGGGTTAGATTAAGAGTAATTTCAATGGGGCTTTGATGGGTAACCCAAGTACCTCTAGAGAAGGATGTGTGGCCTGTGATGTTGAAGGGAAGTTTCTCTTCAAAGGTGCAAAAAGACTACAAGATGGCACTAACAATGACGAAAAGGTGCAAGCGGCTTTGTTAGCAACTGATTTGGCAGTGAATATGAAGGCTTCAAAAGTCCATTTTGAGGGAGATTCCCAACTGTTGGTTAATGCTACTATGAAAAGTGTAACCCTAAACTGGAAATTGAATAAGTTCATCACCTTAATCTATGTAAAATTAAAAAAAATCAAGATTTTTTTTTTCTCATGTTAGGAAAAGTTGAAATGTCGTTGTTGACGGCTTGTCTAATGTGGCATATGAGCTTTCCAAGGGAGAGTTAAGGTGGTGGGATGGTAATGATAGCAACGTTCAATGGAGTTAAGATGGCATGCTAAGTAAAATACTATCTCATACTTGAAATTTTCAAAATGTGGTTTCCGCCTATGTTAATGTGTCAAGGTTGGATCGAGCATTATGGACAATTAATGTTGAATGTTTCTGCAATGGCGGTGGATGTTGTGCAAGCCTCATCAATAGTAAGAAAGGGAATTTACAATCATCAAATGTGGTGAATGACTAAATTTGGTGGTGGTGATAACAAATTTTCTATAGAGTTCGACAGTTGAGTGTGGCTTTCAGCATGGAAGCTAATTTCACCCTCAAATCATCTAAGTTAATCCCTGCCTTTTGGGGTCTGGTTCCTATTAAATGGCTAGAAAACCTATTTTTGGCAAGAGATCTCTTGTTTTTTAGAGCTATTCAACTAGTTCTTGGCAAGGAGTTGGTTGTCATTGGCCATAGATATCATTCAAGGGTGGACATATACTCTTTAAATATGACACGGGGGCTTGATTTGGGCTATTTCTATGAGGAGGTCAAAAAGATGTTGACGAGGATAGTGCCAAGAGACTACCTTCTTAATATGGAACCTTTGCTAGAGTGGGTAGTCTCGGGGTGGAGTTTTAACATTTCTGAAGGCATTCCAGAGGAGCATGCAGAGCTTCGGGGTAGACACATCAAGATTCCCTTCCCGCGACACCGTGAAGAGGTTAAAGCTAGGTTCCGTGATGATGCGAAGAGAGGGTGGGAAGGATTAAAAATTTATGTTCAAATTATGGTGTTGGAGGAAATTATCAGGAAGGCGAGGGAGAAAGATAGGATGGTGGATGAGGTATGAAGGAAGCGGCCAATTACTAGGTGCCTCTCAATGGAATTGGCAAGGCAAAATGAGATGGATATCAGAGCGGTTGGTGGAGCATACAAGGAGGGGGATTCTTTGAGTGCACCAACCACTGGAAAGGTGAAGAAAGAAAGATGAAGACATGACAGACTAGGGTAACTCTTAGTACCACTCTCTTTTTTGCTATTTGTTTTTTTAAATCGTAGCTTTTAGTTAATTTTTTCTTGAACAGTATATGCCAAATTAAGTTTGGCTTGATGTATATGGACAATTCCTTTCTAGTAGTTGTGGGGTAGGGTTTGTGAAAGATACTGGTCTGAGAACGTCAACTTTTTTGTAGGGTGGTTTGGTGGACTATGGGTGATTTTTTTGGTGGTTGATGGTTTTTTCCTATTAATGTATTTTTTTAGTTATATTTGATAAAATCATAAATATTACTGATTAAAAAAAAATGTATATATATCTGTGTGTGTGTGTGTTTATATAAATATATACATATATACATATGTACTTATGCATATATGTATATATGTATATATGTATACACACACATATATATACACACACATATATATACAAACATATATATACATATATATATGTATGTATATACATATATACAGATCTATATATATGTATATGCATATATGGATATACATATGTGTATATATATGTGTGTGTATATGTGTGTGTGTGTATGTACATATATGTGTGTATATGTGTATATATATATATATATGTGTGTGTGTGTATATATATATATATACATATATATATATATACACATATATATACATATATATATATATACACACACATATATATACATATATATATATACACACATATATGTATATATATATATATGTATATATGTATATAGATATGTATATATGTATATAGATATATATACATATATACATATATATGTATATGTATATATGTATATAGATATGTATATATGTATAAAGATATATATACATATATACATATACATATATATATATGTATATATATATATATGTATATATATATATATATGTATGTATATATAGAGATGTATAGGTATATGTGTGTGTGTGTGTGTGTGTGTGTCTGTGTGTGTGTGTGTATACACATACATATACTTATATACATATATGTACATATATATGTATATATATGTATATGTATGAATGTATGTGAGAAATCTATTATTCAAGCATTGAAGCATTCATCATGAAGCGTTTCTAAAGGTCTCCAATGCTACATATTTTTTATTGTGGAGCAACTTTAAATCATTCATATGCAATAATGTGTGTGTGATTAGGGTTTTGTTATGTTCATGCCATTTCATACAACTTATGTGGTTACATTCAAGAACAAAAGCATCATTATCAGTCATTGCAAATCTGAGGTATAGCTTTCTATTATTTATTTTAGTATTTGCAATATTTCATTAAAGTTTAATTACTAAACTAGGGTTTGACTTAGGCAAACCCCTATTCATAGCCTATATCCCCTTCTTTATGTGTAGGAAACAGGTACAAATTTGCAATCTTTAGAATAAGCATTGTTTATAGTGACGAATCGATCCCCCATTGGAGTACGAAAAGTTCGAAGGACCAGGGTGACCACCACCATAGTCCTAACAATTTAGGGGCTCTTTCGAGGGGTAGGTACAAATCTACTTACATTGCTCAGATCCAGGTCCGTGGCTCAATCTTGCAATTGTAACTTACTATTTCTGCATTTTAATCTTCATTTTAGCACATTTACCCTAATTTCGGCAATTCAATTTACAAAAGAGGTTGAATTAATTCACATCATCAAACACCCAATCCAATCAAAATTCCTAGTCTTAATCCTTGCTAGTTTATGACTAGATCTATTAGATTAAAACCCTCTTTTGAATGTGTTTTTCCCTAAGTAAAAATATGTGGTTTGCATATATCTATTTCTGGAAGCCCTATTTTTTCACCACCACATTTTAGTCAAGCCAATTCCTTATAGCTTCAATTCTGATTTATGTTTTTATATATGAGTGTTTATGCAATTTAGAATTCAAATTTACATTTGTAAATGTAATGTTGAAAAATGGGGTGAATGATGGAGATGTATAGGAAAGCTTTCCTTCCCTCTGAGGACAGATGAAAGTTTCACTTCAAATTCCCCTTCAAACACTTTTCACGCATTACATTAGAAGAGGGGGGGAAATGTACTAGATTCAACCTCCAAAGAAGAATATTGAATTCTAAGTGATATAAGAGTGATAAGTTAATCCCCTCTTCTGGAATGAGATTTGAATTGATTGAATTGTGTACTTATAACCAAGTGAAAAAGCAACAAAGATTTGATTATAACTCGAGATAGAAGTGTAGGATGAAGTTGTGCACCTGGATTTGGCAATAATCTATCAAGATGAAGCCACCCTATGAATTTGAGAAAACATTGCCTGGACCATGGCGAGAGTGTACACAGTCCTCCGAAAAATCCGCGAAACGAAAAAGGGTTTTTCTGCCTCTACAAGTGGAGTCAAAATCCGAAAGTACAGCTACACACCTGCAACCTACACACAAAAAAGAGAGGAAAAGTGGTTGGGATTGGGGGTTTTCCTTGAGGTCAAACCCTAGTTTTAGAATTAACCAAATGATAAAAGAAATTTCTTACAAGTAAATCTAAATGAAAGACTGAAATGTAAATCACCTCAAGGGAAGTTGTGATAGAAATGTTGATAGAATTTTTTATATGAATTTGAATGTTGGAATGAATCTCCTCTTGAATGGTTGAATCCTTGACTAGAATGCAACACCTAGCCTTAAAAGGAGACTTGACAATGCTCAATGTTGGAAAAGAATGTTTGAAATGCTCTTGAATTCTTGAATGCATGATCTCGTTTCTTTATGTGATGCCAAAATGGGAGGGGAAATGTGACTTATATACTTGTCAATTAGGGTTAATTGACTAATTTTCCATCACAAGCCGACACTAGGGGAGTTTCTCCACTCATTGCACAACCACCAAAGCATAATTGAAAAGGGTCCTGCCCCAAAATGGGGTAGGGATAGGGGCATGCCCCTTTCCTAGGGGGGATAGGGGCACCACTACCCTGTCTTGCCATTTTTTCCAGGACATGATGCAATTTGGGCAGTGTAGAGGGCAAGACAGATACAGTTTTCAAGTGTCGAGCAAGTGTCCGATCTTTGATCAAGCTTCATGATTTGATTCACTTGTGTGAGGACCCTAATGTGGTTGAAAATTGCAAGGTTCGTAATTTTGTGACACTACATTTAGCCCTCACTTAAGAGGGAGTAGGAGCGTATGCCAATACTATCGATAAAGTACAAAGAAACAAGATTGAAAGACTTCTACCACGTCAAGGAGGCAAGATGCACCAAGCTCCCAGTGGACTAAGGAGCTTACGACATCAATTGACAAAGTAAAAGGGAAGATCAAGAAGGGAAAACCATGAATTCATGTAGCAAGGTTCCCCTTACTATGAGTTACGAAAAAGATACCAAAATTATGAAGCAAATCCAAGTTCACCAAATAATTCTACGTATCAAGAAGGAAAATATGAGCGTAGTGTATGCCCCCATGTTAAAGAGACCACGTGTGCCTTATCGGGAGTGATTTATTTAAGGTAGGATACTCCCAAGAGAGAGAGAAAATAGGGAGTGTGTTATCATAAGGATTTATCCCCCAGTCAAGGAATAAACCTAAGGCTAATGAGCACAAAACATGAGGTGGTTTCGCTTTCCTTGGGATCAGTATGTTGTATGATAACTCATGTATATCATATATGTATATGTATATAATAATCATCATTCTCCAAAGAAAGGAAACTTCCTTAGAAGAAAGGGAAGAGGGGATGTCTTTCGAGTCAATATGAAAGAGACCAAGAAAAGATCGCAATGCTTTGCATAGTCCCCAAATAGACATTAAGGGAACAATAGAAGAACAAGGATACACAGAAGAATTTTCACAAAAAGAGCAAGAAAGGAGAGGGAGAGAGAGATAAGATCTATAGTGCTAATATTGCTAATCTAGCATGACATCTGCCTACCAATCTTGATGATCACTATTTCGGGAAGCTGAGCAATATACCAGAGGAGCGACATTGATCATAGCATATAGATCTATCACAAGATCCAAACAAGGACTATTCTCATGTGGTAAGTCACTTTGTTTGAGTCTAGGAGATAGGATTAGGGTTTGTGAAAATTCAGTTGATAAATGCTTGTCCACATCAACATATTCATAGTCACTATTAGAAGTATTAGGAGTTGTAACATTTCCACTTATTTTTTCATCAATATTTATAGAAAGAGGAGCATGGACATGAATAGGATTAAAACCATCACATGTTTTGTGCAACTTATGATTTGGAGATATAGGTTGAACATCTTGCTTAGGAGAAAAGGGAATCATATCAACTATTGGAGTCTTGGGACATTGAATGGGTTGAGGAACAACTTCATGAGCTCAAGCACGATTCCTTCATCGGTGTTCTCTCGCACATTGATTTCGTCGAGTCTTAGTAGAAGGTTGAGAAGGAGGAGGAACATCTGAAAAAGTAGGAATACTTTTCTCTTTGATAGTTGAAGGTTGAGGTTGAGGTCTTTTAGGCTGGACAAGAGGAGAAGCAAGCCTCTTCTCTCTATAAGAGGAAGGAGGTGGAACTACACCATATAAAGGAGGAATGTTAGGTTTAGGAAAAACACCATGTCCATCATGAGGAGGAGGTACAGGTCTAACCTTAGGAGGAATATTGTTGTTCTTCTTAAGAGAAGGCATAATCACATCCATAGGAATAGATTGAAGATATTCCTTGGAAGGGAGATTAGTTCTATCTATGAGGGAAAGAACTTCATATTCAAGTATGATAGGAATGTCATGTGTTGGGGATCTAGGTTGACTTAAGGATGAGATCATATCTTCTTCCATTTTCAAAAATATTAAAAAAGATAATTGCTTCTTGATGGAAGAGATTGAAATTTCCTAGGCCAAAAGAAATCAATAGGAATGCCAGGGCTTCTTTCAGATGGTCTAAATAAGCTATGGTTCATAGTTATGATTTCGCCATTGTGAGGAAATTTCAAACACATAGATTGGAGAAGCAATAGCCTTCATGTAAGATAGACAAGGATAGCCCAACTTCACATGCAATTTCTTGAAAGAGGATATGATAACAAAGTCAACATCCATAGAATTAGTATGAAATTAAAGAGGAAGGGTGATAGAGCCAATGGTAGGACAAGAGAAGTCATCAAATAACTTCATGGATACATTAGAGGCATCATATATTGGCTTATGCAATCGTAAGCTGAAAAGATACTCCTCAGTGATGATGTTAACTACGCAAGAGGGATCAACAGGAGCGTCATGGTAAGGTATATCATTAACCTTTGAAACTATGTATAAAGGGCCATCTAGTTCTGTAAAGGTCTCACTAGGGTCAAATGTAATACAAGAATCTTTAGGTGTATCCTGTTTTTCTACCACATTTACCAAGTTCAGAACCATAGAAGTAAATTCCTCAGAGGAGAAAGAAGTATACTCAGTCTCAATCATGTTAGAGGTATGAGAAGGAAAAGGATAGTAAAAATTTTAATATTTTGATTAGGAGGAGGTATTGATTTATTTCCCTTATCATTTATACCTCCCATAGATATAGTATTGTTATCAATCAAATATTGAATCTTACTTTTCAATGTGAAACATTTCTCAGTATCATGACCAGGCTGACGATAAAATTGACAAAAGGAATTGTTATCAAAATAAGGGGATGCAAGTTTAGAAGAATCAACTTGTTTTATAAGAGGAAGTTTGATAACATTTCTTTACAATAACTGAGACATAATATTATCTAAAGATTCATTCAAAGGAGTAAATTTTCTTTCTCTTTTGAAAAATTTAGAAATAGAAGGCACACTTGTTGTAGCATTCACATTGGTGTTGTTTATTGTATCATTGAACTTGATGAAGCTTTTTATTGATTTGAACTTCACAAATGGTTGTCGAACACTCTACCCCTTATCACTCGAAGTCATAGGAGTAGATTGCCCCATTTTTCACACAACTAGTTGATAATTGTGGAGCGTTGTGCACAACTGCGGAAAGGAAGTAAACTCAGACAAAAGAAGCTTTTCCTTGATATCTTTCTGAAAATTAGAAATGAAAATGATTTGAATATCATTATCAGGTATAGAAAAAGAAAATTGAGCACACAAATGCTTATATCTACCAATGAAATCAGTCACTTTTTCTTTAAAACATTGTTTACAATGCATTAAATCAGTCAAAGTGATTTTAGGACCAATGTTATTTTGAAATTGTTGGATGAAAGAATTTTGTAGTTGTTGAAAAGAAGTGATGGAATAAGAAGGAAAAGAGAAATACCATTGTAAAGCCTTATCTCTTAATGTCCTTGTAAACAGTTTTGCAAGCAATCTTTAATCATAAGCAAAATCAATACACAAGGTTTGAAATGTTTTGACATGTGTAAGAGGATCACCTTTTTCATTATAGAGTTCAAATTGAGGGACCTCCACATGCTTAGGTGGAATGACTTTAACAATATCAAGAGGAAGTGGGCTCGCAACATCAAAGGTGGGTACACTAAACTTGGATTGACTCATAGAAGCAATTTGTTGTTCTAAGGAAGACATGGTTGAGCAAGATTGTTGATGGTTGCTTCGGTAGAAGAATTGATGTTATTGAAGGAAGGCATGGATTGAGAATAAGGTGGTGCACCATTATGATAAGTAGGCATAGGTGATGATTGCATAGGAAACGAGACACTTAAAGGAGGAACAAAATTATTGACTAAATTGTCCCCTTGTGTCACATTGATTGGTTGAGGGATAATAGGAATACTTATGGAAGACCTAGGTAAAGATGGAGGATTAAATGAAGAAGAGGGATTTCCCGCATGATCAATGGTTGTAGGAAAGACATTTTGAGTTGAAGTAGCCACGCTGTTTGAAGTGAAAGTAGGAATACTAGCCATGGAAGTGATCAAAGGAGTAGAAGAATTGATTTGATTTGAAGGTTGTGAATAACCTAAGTTCTCAGCACAAGTCTTGATAGGTATGACATTAGAATAAATAATATGAGAGGCCATGCAATATATCAATTCCATTCTTATCACTTTGAGTCATGCATTTAAGGCCTTCAATTAATGGAAGAGCTTCACTATTATGGTATTCTTGGGACATCCATTGTTGAAAGTTACCAAATTAATTGTCCAATTTTGAAATTTTTTTTTTAGGAAAAAGTGGTAAACCATTGATATATATTAACATATTTAAAAGGTTACAAAAACTGGTTCAAAGAGCATACTAGGAGGAAATAACCAGCAATAAAACTCTAGTCAAACTCTTCTATGGAAACTCTAGTCAAATCTTCTTCGTGTTCATCATGGTATTCATCAATGGGATAAATGGGCTCATGATTAGGATGGGAATAATTAACGTTATCCTCATTAAAGAAGTCACCCAAATTATGATCCATCTCCTCAGTAATTAAACCTTCAAAAGCCTTAATTATAATGCCTCATCTAACGGGGATAGTGTAGGTAGGACTAATGGTGGTAAAACTCATGAACTAGAGGGAAAATTGAAATTTTGAAATTTGAACAAAGCTTACCAAATTGAGTAATGCAAAATTTAAGAGAACAATGATTAAACAATTTGAACTTTGTTGGAGGCAGATAATGACACAATTTCCAAAATAATAAATCAAAGGAAATTGGAATTTTAAAATTAGGGCCAAGGGGATACCACTTAATTTTAAAAATAAAGAGAATTTTTAAAATCAAGGCAGATTATAATTAAACTCTTAATTTTAAAAAATTCTCTTAAAATTTTAAATATTGAATTTTGGAAATATTTTTTATTTAAGATGTATCAAAAATTAACAAAAGCAGCCAATCTTCTGGATCTGGGCTATTAAATATAGTCATAACAATCTCCCGAGATTTTGAGAAAAAAGTCGAGGACCGTGGCGAAAATGCACACGGTCCGACCAACTTTTTTCAAAATTTTTAGGGATGAATATTACGATGATTTTAAAGCTAATCCCCAAAAATTGGCGGATTTTATGATATCTAGATAGGCGAAATTAAGGTTCAAATGTGAAAATAGGACCCTATTAGGGTTTTGAAGAAAAATGAGATTTGGACTGTAAATTTGAAAAGGGTCAAACCTAAAGGTGAAGGACACCTTGGAAAATGTTTAGAAATCTGAATTGTAATGAAATTGATTGAAATTTGTACAAAATCCAATTAATTTTGAAAAATAGGGTTTTATGACCTAACCACTTAATTTTTAAAATTTTGAATTTTGAAAAAGGAGGGAAATTGAAAATTTGAGTTGGACTACAAAAGATAAGTCTGAAAACAGTCACAAATCTTAAAATAAAATGGAAACTCAATTTTTGCAAAATTTCAAGATGATTTTTAAAAATTAGGGTTTTGACAATTAACCTCTTCATTTTGTGAATTTGATTTGTAAAATGAACAAGGCAATGAAGAAATTGAGTTTGAAAAACAAAACAATTTTCAAATTCAAGACAATAACAAGTAGTTTTTACAAAACACAATTTCAATTTCAATTTTAAAAACTAGGGTTTTGAATGAATTAACCGCTAAGTTTACATAGAAATTAAACTTGCCAATGAAAAATATCTAATGATTTTGAAAATAAAGCATGTAAGACGTCAGGTTCATCAAAATTTAATGTTGTAAAAAGGGGTGAATGATGGAGATCTAGAGGAAAGCTTTCCTTCTCTCTGAGAAGAGATGAAATTTTCACTTCGGATTCCCCTTCAAACACTTTTCACACATTGCATTAGAAGAAGAGGGTAAATGCACTAGATTCAACCTCCAAAGAAGAAGATTGAAATCCAGGTGATATAAGAATGGTAAGTTAATCCCCTCTTCTGGAATGAGATTTGAATTGATTGAATTGTGTGTTTATAACCAAGTGAAAAATCAACAAAGATCTAATTATAACTCAAGATAGAAGCCTAGGATAAATCTATACACCTGGATCTGGAAATAATCTGTCGAGACAAAGTCGCCCTGTGAATTTGAGAAAAAGTTACCCAGACCGTGGTAGGAGTTTACACTTTCCTCCAAAAAATTTGTGAAATGAAAAGGATTTTTCTGCCTCTACAAGTGGAGTCCGAATCCAAAAGTATAGTTTTGCACCTGCAACCTACACACAGAAAAAGAGAGGAAAACGGGTTGGGAATAAGGGTTCGCCTTCAGGTCAAACCCCAGTTTTGGAATTAACCAAATTATGAAAGAAAGTACTTGCAAGTAAATGTAAATGTAAATGAAAGACTGAAATGTAAATCACCTTAAGGGAAGTTGTGATAGAAATGTTGATAGAATGCTTTGTATGAAGTTGAATGTTGGAATGAATCTCCTCTTCAATGGTTGAATCCTTGACTTGAATGCAACACCTAGCCTTGAAAGGAGACTTGAGAATTCTCAATGTTAGAAAAAAAATGCTTGAAATTCTCTTGAATGCTTGAATGCGTGATCTCATATATCTGTGTTATGCCAAAATGAGAGGGGAAATGCGACTTATATACTTGTCAATTAGGGTTAATTGATTGATTTTTCATCACAGGACGACACTAGGAGAGTTTTCCCGCTCAATGCTCGACCACTGAAGCATAATTGAAAAGGGTCTTACCCCAAAATGGGGTAGGGATAGGGGCACCATGCCACTATCCTGCCCTTTTTTCCAGGATAGGATGCAATTCGGGTTGTGCGGAGGGCAAGAAAGATGCAGTTTTTAGGTGTTGAGCAAGTCTTCAGTCTTTGATCAGGCTTATGGATTCAATTTTCATGTGTGAGGAGACTAATGTGGTCAAAAATTGCAAGGGTCACAAATTTATGACACTAGAATAAGTTTAATTTTCCAATTGAAATTTAAAAATTTAGACGTTAATTTCACAAAAACACTAATTTTTTAATTCTAAAATTGAGCTTTTGGATTGTTTAATTTGGATTAATTGTTTAAGATCTTACTTAGAAACATTTCAAAATTTAAATTCAAATTCATAGATCTTGTTGTAAAGCCCATAAAGGTGAAGGGGAAGAAAGACTGAACTACAGAGGAAGGAGAGGAAGGAAAAATAAATTACATAAATTCAGAGGTTTAATTCATTAAAACCCTAATTTATTTTGGTTAATTTGGTTTGTGGGTTGGATAATTTTTCACATTAATTTTTAGATCTAACTTTAAAAAATTCATAATGGCACTTAATAGAGCTGATTTATTTTTTATTTCACATATGATTACTTTTCTTTTCACTTATATTTATCAAAATATGTGTTGGATAATGGCTTCTTTCATTTCACATTGCTACTTTTCATTCATAGCACTTTGGCATATTGTGTTTGCTCAGTTTCAAAATTCCTTCCTTTTAATCAATTTGATCTCAAAGCTTTCATTTATAGTGCATGTTGTTTTATGATCATGCCTCATGGATAGAATTTTCATAATATGGTGGAGGGTATGCATATTGGCCATGAAAATTTGATATTTTTACTCATTCAAAGAGCTTTAAATATGTATAGAAAATTGTTTTAAAACACGCCAGCACTTGTGTCTCTGAAACCGGAATATTTGAACCTTGAGTCACTAGGTGTGTGTGCAGATCTTGCCTCCAAAGGGTGATGATACTGATAATCACACCAAAAATCAAAGTTCTATGAAAAAATTATGTACTGAAATAGTCCAAACTATCCCACTAGATGTGCCAAAAATTATTGTCATGAGGATTGCAGTCTTATGCTAAGATGAGAGCTCATCAATCCTGTAAAACATGGAAACACCTCTGAGCCTATGGGTTTCTTGTAATGAAGGTGGATCTCTAGAGTGAGTTGGTTCTCTTGATGGACCTCCTACAAACTAACTTCTTGATTTGGAAAAGGATAGAAAGGGTACTTTGAAATGAAAACCTATCCTAGGAGGTGATGCAGCAAACATCCTTTAAACCTACTTGACATCCTAAACTCACAATTTCTCTTAGTGAATAAGCTTTTCTTTATACACAACTGAACTTTACTCAAAATAAGATAATAGTGTTTTATAAGAAGATTATCTTTCATGTTCTTGAAGGAAAATTAAATGCTTTCACAACTAGAACAACTGAATGTTTCAATACAACCTATAACCTACCTAAGTTTTGAATAATCCATATCAAGGTGCATAAATGAGACATAATTTAAGGATTTCATATATCAAATCACAAAAATTGCATCAAGATAATTCATCAAACAAACGAAACATAGATTTGAGAAGGCAAAAACTTTCAACTTTATTAAAATAAAGGAGTTAACTTACAACATAGATCTGAAAAATTTAAGTTACAAATGTTGTTCTTCCACTTGAAAGAGCTTGGAAAAAGCTACAATGCATACTACAAAAAGAAAAGAACTCCCTAAAAAAATATAAAAGTGAAGATCAAATTATAGAAGAAAACTTCAAAAGTAACTGAAGATATGACTGATCCTAAACTCCACTTCTTCATCCCTTACCTTAGCTAGAACCGATTGTCACCACCTTGATCTTATCTACATCTTGTATGAATAATCTACTTGGGGTCGAATTTGAGAAAAAGGCATGCAAGAAAGGGGTTGTAACAACTGCAAACTGAGAGTTAATTACTTAAAAAGGATTCATAAGTGGTAATGCATCCATGTGTGGGTCTAAACTAGTGTTAAACTACTCGAATCACTTCCTAAACTCCTCATTTGAAACCTCAAACTATAGAATAAATTAAACTCTATCTTTTACCACCATTGAATTGATGTTGGAGTTTTGTATGATATAGTAAACTGTTTTCTTGTATCTCCTTTGATTGATTGCAATAAAACATCTTGTAACATTAATTAATCATTTACACTTTTCAATGATCATGGTTTATTTTATCTTTCATTTCTTGGTCTCCATTGAATTGTGAAAACCTAAAGTAGATCGTCTAATACTTTTCTACTTTGTTCTTTATCTCCTTAGTTTTATCAAACATTTTTATTGATATTATTATCTTGAGACTGTATTTTTATGTGTAGTCATTGTGATTACTTTTTATCATGCATGGACTATCTTTCTCTATTCTAGTGTATGTACATCTTCAATATTCTTCATGACTAATCATTTCATGGCCTTACTTACTCTAAGTCTCATGTTTTAGATAAAAGATTGCTCACATTTGTCTTTGTTCTTATGGTGACTTTCTTTTGCAGTCTTCAATGATGTGGTCTTTAGTAGAAATGACTACTTATAGGACTATCAATTGCTCGTTGTTTATGACTATCTGAAGCAGTCACTGGCTAAAAGGGACTTCCAAGAGATCAGTCCAGACCGGTCAGCAAGAGTAAACACAACAAAAACTAAAGGACATGATGGAGGCAATGCAGAATATATTGAATTATATCATGAAAATTGATTACAACCAACCGGTAACAACCAGGTTACAGAAACTAGCTCATAGGCTTGCTAAAACATGCTTAAAATATAGAATAGGTCACAACCAGAACCTCAAATCTTAAAATATATATCTTCTATGCTCATTCTAACTTCATGATTACATTCTAATGCTCTATTACAGTGATTTATATGATCCAACAGGATCCGGTTAGCCCAAAAAATGGATCAAAACCCGAAGAACAAGACCTAACATGTAAAACCAACAAGGTCGGCCTCCTCCAAAGAAATTCATCTAGAAAATCCAAAGGATGAAGAGTAGATCACCGGAAAAGGTCAGCCACATGCCAAGGAACATCAGAATCAATGCTTAGGGATCTGCAACCTATGGAAGGAATCTGGTAGATCACCAATGCAAATAGGTCTAGGCAACTGGTAATAGAAAACTGTCTCAGAAACCGATAGCGATAACTTGTCAGAAAACAATCCAAATGCTCCACGGTTTGGGAATAAGGAAGATTAAAAAGTCTTAAATTAAAACCCAACTCCTTGGGTTTTGATGAGACAAATCTTAGACACATAGAAAGAAATGTTGGAACTACAAATAGAAAGCAAAATAGAAAGGGAATATTTCTTTCTATGTATTGGAATCAGGAATGCTCCTGAATCAGACATCTGGGGTTGTTGAAAAAAGGTGAGTCTCTCACTTTGCTGGAGTTAGAGGAAAACCAAGTCGGTCTACTTCTGCATGAGAAATCCAAGATGAATCTTCAACTGGTTTGTCCTTCCACTTCACAAGATACTCCTTATACCAACTACTCAGGGTACTGCGCCCAATCCTACTATCCAAAATATCTTCAATCTGATATGGTTTCTTCTGGGGCAACTGTTTCTCTAAGTCTGCAATATTGTCCTCACTGAATTTTTGGTTCATGATATTAATGAAGATCTGCAATTTTAAACACAAGTGAAATACTCAAACTATCTGGTAACTCCACTTCATATGCATTCTCAGAACTGAACTTTCTCAAATTCCTGCAAGGTCCAAACATTCTCAGCTGCAATTTGTTATAAGTTCCAACTGGGAATATTTCTTTTCTCAGATACACCATCACTTCATCACCAACTTAAAATTCCTTATGTCTCCTCTTCTCATCTGCCTTCTCCTTATACTTTCTATTCATGTCCTCCAAATGTTTCTTAACTTGAATATGTAAGTCCTTCATGTGATCTACAAATTCTTCTACTTCAGAACTTCTCCAGTCTTCATGGCTAATATCTCTTAATTGCTCCAGTTAACTACTTTTATCTGTCCATGAGTTTGTGGATGAAAAGTAGAACTGAATTTCAAATCTTTTTTCATCTTCTTCCAAAGTGTTCTCCAAAAATACCCAACAAACTTAGTGTCTCTATCTGAAATTACACTCTTAGGTAATCCATGCAATCTCACTATTTCCTTGAAAAATAGGTCTGTTGCATGTAATGCATTTGTTTTCTTCTTACAAGGTATGAAATGAGCCATCTTCGATAATCTATCCACTACCACAAATATAGAATCATTCCCTCTTGGTGTTTTAGGCATTCCAAGTATGAAATCCATGCATATATCCTCCCAAGGTCTTACCGGTACTGTCAAAGGTTTATACAATCCCACATTCTGACTACTACCCTTTGCAACTTGACAAACTCTACAACTTTGCACATATTTCCTAACATCCTTATGAATTTGGGGCTAAAAGTAATGCTCACTTACCAATACTACTATTTTGTCAATACCAAAATGTTTGGCTAATCCTCCACTATGTTTCTCCTTTATTAGTTGGTCCCTCATAGAACTCTTAGGTATGCACAACTAAACTCCTCTGAATAGCATCCCATCCTTAATGAAATAATCCAACCACTTGCTTCTATCTACTATAACCGATTCTCTACATGCTCTCCAAGGTTCTGCAAAATCCAGGTCATCATCATACAAGGTCTTCAATTCCTCAAATCCTAATACCGTCACTCTCATCTCTGTCAAAACATTCCTTCTCCTACTCAGTGTATTAGTAACTTTGTTAGATTTCCCAGTTCTATGCTTCAACACAAAGGTGTAAATATGCAAAAATTCTACCCATCTCATATGTCTCTGATTCAACTTACTCTGACCATTCAAATATTGCAAAGCTTGATGATCCATATACAACACAAACTCCTTAGGCAACATGTAATGTCTTCACTTCTTCCAGGCTTGAACTATGGCGTAAAACTCTTGATCATACACTAAATATCTCCTTCGGGCATCATTCAATTTATCACTAAAATAATCTTGGATTCTCAATCTTCTTAGGGACTAAGGGAAAACACACATTTTCATGTCTCAATCCATCCAGGAATTTCCTTACATCCACCAAATAGATTCAAGCATTCACACAATATTCATTCTTCATAGGTTCCTCCAAGGGCAACAAGGTTTGCTTCATCCCATTGGCCACAATAGTGTATGTATTATTCCTCCCATCATGTATTGCCTATCTATTAAACTGCCAAGGTCTACCCAACAAAAGTTGACAAATATCCATAGGCATAATATCACACAAGACTTCATCATGATAATTCCCAATTTTCATTTTCACCAAACATTGCTAAATTACTAACAACTTATGCTCATCCTGAATCCATGCTATCTGATAAGACTTAGGGTGTTTCAATAAATTCAACTTATTCACCATCTCTTCTGAAATAGGATTATCTAAACTACCACTATCAATAACAACTTTACAACACTTACCCAATACCTTACATCTGGTCTTGAATAAATTCTTCCTCTGCAAGGGCTCTTCATCTCTCCTAGTATGACACATAGCTCTCCTCATCATCAACAGTTCTCCATCTTCCGGTTTACTATCTAATCTGGTGGGGTTTTCTAAGTTCTTCCACCACTGCTACCCTTATGGTAATTTTTATCTTCTTACACTCGAAATAATAGTTTGCTTCTCCTCCACACTTATAGCAAGTTCCTCTAAACACTCTCATGTCTTGTCTTCCAAAATTCTCATTCTAGTAGCCATCCGGTTTTTCCTCTCGTAGAAATTTTGATCATCTTTCTGGTATGAATTACCTTCTTTGTTTACTTATTTGTCCTTGTTCTGATCTATATAGGTTCCTCTACCTCTGGTATATCCTCTTCCTCCTTGAAATATTCCTCCAGAAAACCTTCCACCTCTGCCTCTCTACCTCTGCTCATGTCTTTTGTTTAGTTTCTCTTCTTCCTTCAGGGCATAATGGTAAGCCTCGTCAACACTCTGTAATTTGATCAAATTGAATTCATCTTTTATAGACACCCGCAATCCATTCAAATATATTGCAACTTGTTCAACTTCATCATCAACATGTTTGGATCTGATATTCAACTTGTAAAATTCTTCCGTGTATTCCTTCACACTAGGTTCCTTCTATCTCAAATTATGCAACTTCTAGAACAAATTCACTTGATAATCAGCTGGCATAAATTTTGATTTCAACTTAGTAATCATCCAATCCCATGTCTTGATCTTCTCTTTACCTCTTCTTTATCTATCAACCTGCAAATGCTCCACCAAAGAGATGTATGACCCTTCAACCGGGTATAAGTATATTTCACCTTCCTTTCTTCTACAATATTTTCAAAATCAAAATATTTCTCCATCTCTGAGATCCAATCCATAAATTCATCCAAATCCAACTTTCCATCATATTCCAATGGGGTAAAATGAGGTTTAGTAATTGCCCTACTCAAAACCCTCAAACCTTTCCTCATCCGGATCAACCGCCTGTGGGTTAAATTATTTTGTCGGGGCTTCTTCTCCTTCATCTTCACTTACATCTTCAATGTGTCGGCCTCTTCTTTGGGCTATCTCCATGGCTTCCAATCATGTTGCTATTCCTCGCAACATTTCCATCACACCAGGGTCTTCATTCCGTAGTGCTCCACCATTCCTAGTTCCTCTTTGTGCCATCTTTACACTAGTCCTTTGCAGTTGTAGCTATAGGTTAGATCCACAGTTTGCCACCCTACAACAAAATTCTCAGGATAATATAGCCTCTGGAATGAAAGCTCGCTCTGATACCACTTGAAGCAGTCATCGGCTAGGAGGGACCTCAAAGAGATCAGTCTAGACTAGTCACCAAGAGTAAACACAAAAAAAATACAAGGACATGATAGAGGCAGTGCTAAACAGATTGAATTATATCATGAAAACTGATTACAACCAATAGGTAACAACTGGGTTATAGACCTGGCTCACAGGCTTGCTAAAACATGCTCAAAATACAGAATAGGTCACAGCCAGACCTCAAATATTAATATCTATCTTCTATGCTTAGTCTAACTTCCTAATTACATTCTAATACTCTATTACAATTATTTATACAATCTAAGAGGATCCTATCGGTCCAAAAAAAAAAGATCAAAACCTGAAGAACAAGCCCTAACGTGTAAAACCAACAAGGTCAGCCTCCGCCAAAGAAATTCCTCTGGAAAATCCAAATTATGAAGAGTAGATCATGAGAAAAGATCATCCACATGCCAAGGAACATAGGAATCAACTCTCAGATCTCCGCAAGCTACGAAAGGGATCTTATAGATCACCAATGCAACTGGTAACAGATGACTATCTCAAAAACCAGTGGTGATAACTTGTCGGAAAGTGATCTAAATGCTCCATGGTTTGGGAATAAGGAAGATGATCAAGTCTTCAAGTAAAATCCAACTTGTCAAGTTCCGATGAGCCAAATCTGGGACACATAGAAAGAAAAATAGAAAGGAAATATTTTTGGTTGATGCATGATTGCTATGAACTAGGGATGCTCCTGCATCACTATCAGACCCTCTTGAATGAATGTCCCTGCTACTTACTACCATATGAAGTGACTCTAATTTCAAATCTACAAGCCTTTTTAGGCACTGGTCATGAAGGATGACAAGGCTATTACACATTTTTTGATTTTTAAGTTTTCCCTTCTTGAATGCATCACTATCATGGTTCATTGATATTTGCTAAAAAATCATGTCATTGTTCCTTATTATTGTCAATATGACATAGGCATTGACAACTATCCTCTTATTATTGTATGACAATATTTCTTCCTCAGGTAGGGGATACAACTCCTTTCTCAATCCCTAATATTCCCTTTTTATTGACTATGTCCTCCTATTGTTTTCATGGGCATCTTATTAGCCCTAGATTCTACTGCTCTGACTGTGAAAAGACTGATTTGACTCACTATTCTCATTTTAGGTTTGTTTTCATGGGCATCTTATTAGCCCTAGATTCTACTGCTCTGATGTGAAAAGACTGATTTGACTCACTATTCTCTGACTGTGAAAAGACTAATTTGACTGTGAAAAGAATGTAGATTCTACTGCTACTACTAACTTATGGCTTTCACCCATGATGACTGTCAAGGTTTTGATCTCTGATATCTCCTTTGGACACATGTTTAACAAGTGTCACATAGTATATGTGCTATTCATTGCTCAAATTTGTCATTGTTTTCTTTTCTTTTCAATGAACTTTATTATAATCTTCATTTGATGACTATTGACTATGTTGGCACTGGCCTTTTGGCATACATGATTTAATTATATCTTTGACACATTTGTGAAAGAAATGAAGTCCTTATATGCCTAGAATTTTTGACTCTCTTTTCCTACCAAAGTTGTTTATTTCCTTACTTTTTTCCCTGACCATCTTCACTTTGAGTCTTCATTATCATTCACCATGAATAATACACTTTCCTCTATACTTTACAAGGCCACTATCTAGGTATGTGCAGGATCATGAGGGGCCAAAAAGTGGCAATATTTTAAGTAAAGCCTTGATTGATGGGCTGATTGAAAAACATCTATAACTTTCAAATGGTATCACATTTTTTGAATCCGAAACATGCATCACATTCTATGCTTCGTATACAATAGGATTAAAAAATAAATAAATTGAATTTCATACAATTTTGACCAAGTTATGGTGGTCAGACATATGATTTTTTATAAGTTTAAAAATTTGTACAAAAAAAATCATAATTAATTATTTTAAAAAAACAAATATGTGTCACATCTAGACATGAGTCTTCTACTTATATCTAAATTATTATAAAAAAAATATTATGATTTTATTGTAGTTAGGGTGGTCAAACAAAAACCTATTTCTTATCTTTTTCTTTAAATTTTGGTACTACTCCATTGAAATTTCAAATTTTCATCAAATAGATTTTTCTTTTTCAGAAAACATCTAGTTGCTTAGAAACTACATTAAATTTGCTACAGATTCTATTCTAACATATTTTTGATATAATGTTGGTAACTTATTCAAATTTTTACGTTAATTTGCCTAATTCTATTTGCTTTTTTTCATCGCCACTTAAGGTTCTGTTTGGCCCACCATAATCCTACACATACCCATCTTTCTTTTTGACACAATTCTTCATGTCAAGTCCACCCTCTATCCTTAGCACTGTATGCTATGGTCTTCTTACTACATTTTCTACTTAAACAATAGCCTAAAGCTCCATTTTCCCCTTTCTTTCCAACTTAATACCATTATGTAGAAAGCTATTAGGTGTGTCCTTCTGAAAATGATTGGAAGCTATCACATATAACTCTTTGAAAGTCTACATTATGATAAATGTTTCTTCAATGTATTATTGTGTCTAAGGATCATGCACTATTATTTGTGACTACATTTGTGTATCTCTGTCTCAACACTTGCTGCTCTATACCCTCACTATATGTAGGATCATATTGTCTCAATGTTATTGCAGAACCTGAAGTTCTAATTGGCTTTATCCCTTTGATTGGTCACTACATTTTGCTTCACCCTAATTTTCTACTCTTTTCTTTGATCATTGTCTTCTTAGTGCTTTGAAACCTATGAGTTGTTTGATTGCAACCTTTCATCCTTTATTGGACTATCAGCAATTCATGACCCCATTATGCTTGCTCCTTGTTTTCATTCTATTCACCATTTATGGCTTCCTAGGACTGCAACCATGTTTTTATTTAAATACTCAATGTTTGCACTAAACATTGTGTCTTTCCAGCACCATGTCCTTTTTGGGGGGTTACTTTGCTATCACTATTAAAAATATTATTGTTTTTCAGGACTTTGATAGGCTTTTGTTTGGCTCAAACTTCTATTTTTCCTTTGGTAGTCATTATTTTACTCTTTGTTGTTCACATTGTTCTTGTATGTCTTAGCTTTTTGTGTACCCTCTTCATGCAGCAATTGGAAAGATGTAGGATTACTGCAAATTTTCATAGATCTGCCTTTTCATTACCATTTTGCTGAAGACCATTGCCATTGTATTGCTTGTAGATCATGACCACGGGCCCATATCATTTATGCATTCACAAAACTCTGCAACTAGTTATTCCCAAACATTGCAAGACTCGTATAATGATAGAGATCTACTCCCGCAGTTTGCGCATAGTGAACTTTTTACAAAGAAAATGACAAATTTAGAATACATACTTTTTGATAGATGACACGAGTATATCCAGAATGCAAAAAAAACCCTTCAAATGCGTGAAATGACCTCGCTTCTAGACACAATGCAAAAAAAAAAAGAACAATATGAATAAAGTCATAACCTATGATAGCTTATATAAACATGATCCTAGTATGGTTTGTTCTCGTTGCCCTTTTCATGCATTTCTCTCCATTGTTGACATCATAGAACTTCATGATGACTCTTTGAACTTATGAAAACTATAGAACAAACTGAAGAACTTCCTTTCTTTCCTCTGCAACTGAAAGTAAATGCATGATGCATGATTGAACAACTCCCCTTTAATCTTTTGTTGGAAACTCTAGGTGCCTGAGACCTGCGTGAAGAGAATTTTGTAGCTAAGTAGAGCTTTCTTTCACATAGCGAACTGAAGTTTGATTCATCAAAACTCTAGTTTTGATTCATGCTACGTGTATAAGGATTGCGTAAGAAGGATTCCGACAACAAAAGGCCTCTTATCCCTTTAAATTGAAATATTCCTCCAATACATTGCATGGTTTTATTAGAAAATATTAAAGGCTTTGGAGATAAATACAGAATTTTTAAACAAATGCTCATATTCCTTAAAAACTCCTAGTCATGAAAGATTCAAAAATCTTTTCATACAATTTTTTTACTTCCCTTTACCCTTTCTAAAGCTATTTTTTGGTCATGAGATAAAAAATAGGTAATAGGAGAATCAGGAGGTCCTTACGGGAAAGGTTGAGGAAATGTTTGCCCTGAGCCAGGAGATGGCATTAAATCATTTGGCCTCTTTGCATGGCATACAAGAAGAGATAGCCCATATAAAGGTGAAGAGGAAGAGACACATGGAGTCTCCTTTTGTGGCGATGGATCCCCTCACCTCTATTGTCAATGCTATGCCAAAGTCGAGCACTCTAGCCTCTATAAAATATTTGAACAAAAAAAAAAATTATTCTAAAAATTTTGATGTGTTGTGTAATGAATGGCAAGATGATAATCCCTCCACTCAGTAGACTATGCCTTTGTGTCTTTTGTGGGTGGTTGGATATTTTTTATTTTTTGGCTCTATCTTTTCTAGTCCTATACTAGTCGTATGCTGGTTTCTACCGTGTTTTGATGTCCTATTTTTTTGGCTAAGTGTCTGCTCCTCATACCCCCCCCCAAATAGTTTCTTTTTAGTGGATATATAAAGGTTTAGTGCTATCCTACTATAATTAATTAGAAGAATAGCCCTATTATTATAATTGATTAAATGAAATGCTTTTAAAAAGATAAAATAAGCAAGGATAGTGAGTAGCAATTAATATAGATTCCTTGGGATAGATTGGTAATTTATAATGTTGTTGTAATTTTGACGAGGAAAAGACTACCATGAAACTAGCTAAATTTGACTCAAAACTTAGACTGACAATTAAATAAGAAAAAGAAAAGAAAAATGTTTGAAATTTCATGATCAACATATCGCTAAGAAAGTTTATTTATTATGAATAATAGCCAATTTTATTAATTATATATTAAAGTACACTATTCACAAAAAAAGGGAAGAGGGAATACAAGATGATCCCTCAGAATCCATATGGGTAGATTCTAGAGAGTCTAGAGAGCATAGGTGGAGCTTGGAGACATAATAACAAGAATAGCAATTAAAGTTGCTACACGGCTAAGGCAGTGGCCAAGGGCAGTGAAGGTGGATCTCTATCCTCTTTTGGTCCCCATACATCAGCAAGGACAAAAGTGTCATACAAGAGGGACCAACCCTCAATAGTGGCAGTATCCACCTTGTCTAAATCTTTGTGAGTGTGAGAAATAGCCAGATCAAGGTGCATGAATGCCTTGGCAAAACTGGGCCAAATATTGTTCCCTTTAGACCAACCACTAGCACCTCTAGTAGGAACTAGTCGAAGGTAGAATCCCTACGGACAGGGGAGGAGAAGTAGTTGTTATTGGGTTGTGATAGTAGAGTCTAGGAATGACAAGCAGAGGAGCTTCAGCCATGTTGACTATTGTGGGTAGGAGAACAGTCCCGAGAAGTCGAGGTGTCAGGAGGCACTCACGAAACTATACAAGGAGCACTACCCTAATGTTGTAGAAATTATTGAAGGTCATCCACCTCTAGCGCAAATTTGTTTGTTTTCACTATAATCTGGAGCAACACATTGTTAGAGATACAAGCTTTATCATAAAGAAAAACATTAACATCAAGAGAGTTGTGAGAAAAAATAACAATATTTTTATCTTTTCAAAGAGAAAAAGGAATCTCCACCCTAAAAGCATGCCAAATTTGAGAGAATTTAAAGGGGAAGCAAGGGGCATCTCCTAGAAGGGCCATATACCAAGAAAAAGGCTCAGGTCTAAAAAGGCTAAAACAATCATGAATCCAACTCCAAAAGACTTGAGTGAACCTACATAACCAAAACAGGTGTATGAAAGATTCAAGTTGCCCATAGAAGGGGCTACGTGGATCAAGAATACCCAAATGTTTAAGGTGGACACCTAAAGGCCAGCCTTAGAAAAGAATACACCAAGCAAAATGGGCATGTTTAGGTTCAATAATAGTAGACCAAATCAAAAGGAATCTACATCTCCAAGTGCCTAGAGAGGACTATAGATGCCAATGTTGGTTTAGAACTAGCACCATGGCAAGGTGTAGAGAGAACCAATGGTAACCCAGGAGAGGCTTGTATTGGCTAAAAGAAGTCATGGGGTACCACTACCACAATTTCCATCATTGAGTGATTACCCATCTTATGTAGCATATTGAGAGGTGAAGTTGACACAACCAAATCAAATATCTTTCAATCTGACCATATGAGTTAGTATTGAGATTGCATATATTCCCAGGAGTGAACGTTCATGGTGACTCGAGAAAAGAGGTCCTAGGGGGTGCGAATGCCATGCTTGTGAAAGTGTAGTGAATGAACCCTATGAACTTTAGCCAAAGGAAGCCCTTGAATCTGTATGAGAGGAGGCCACCATATATTTTTTTTATTGAAAGAGAGCCCATCTCTAAATCTAAAATAGTTCCAATGAAGCCAAGGCTTAAAAAATTCCCAAGCATGCCAGATACTCTTGGCAACAAAAGTGCCTTAAATTTGAACAACCTATTTCATAACCAGAAGGGTTTGAAGTCCTATCCCTCTCCAGGAAGGGAATTGCATAGGATTCCATAAAGAAATACAATTCCTGAGAAGAACCTTCCAAGATTCTGTGCCACAAATCGCACATATGACCCATTTGGTGCAAAGAGAGAGACCCTTCTTTTGGGTGGAAATAAACCCGGGCCTACCTAAGTCTCTTGGGAGATAAAAAATTTCCCAGGCCACTCTGTGAAAGCTAGTGTAGAAGGTCGAAGAATCTCATAAGGAATCTTGTAGGAGCTTTTCTAATTTTTAATAATAGGTAGACCTAGAGACTCAACAAAAAGTATCAAGGAAGTCAACAACCTCACACATATTCTATTCACCCTCAATAAGAGTCAAAACTGTGTCATTTGTAGAATGACCATTAATAAGTTGCGAAGGGGAATCAGGCAGGGCAACCCCTCTGAATCCTCTTGCCAGAATACCATTGGCAAAAAGGTACCCAAAAACTTTCACCACTAGGAAATACAAAGAGGGATCCAAGGGGCAACCCTAGAAAATGGATCTCTGAAGGCCAAAAACAAAAGACTAACAACCTTTTGTGGTGATACACATAGACGCATCACCAAAGAGCATGTTGACAGACTAATAAAATAAGGTCCAAAGCCAAGTGCCTGATGCATGGAGAGGATAAAGGGCCACTTGATTCTCTCAGAAGCTTTAGCAAAATCAATCTTAAGAAATATATAGTTTTGCTTCAACTTCTTGGCCCATTCTACACCCTCCAATATAGAAATTATGTTGTCAAGAATAAAGCAAGAATTGATGAAGGTAGTTTTCTTAGGAGACACAATTTGAGGAAGAAAATGTCTAGTTTTCAAAGCCACAACTTTGGAAACTATCTTGTACAAGACATTAAGGAGAGTGATGGGCCACTAGTTAAAAATATCCTTTGGATCTCTCACTTTTAGTATGAATTTAATGTTGCCATTATTAATTAATTGACCTAAAGATTAGTTGTGAAAATATTCTTGGTAGACTTTAAGTAAGTAGGGACCCATAGAAGATGACAAAGTTTTATTAAATTCTCAAGGAAACCCATCACAACTATGAGGTTTGTCATCATCCATGGAAAAAATTTCTTCCTTAATATAATCAATGGTGAGTATTTGATAACAGAAAGTTCTTTGGGCCTCTGACGGTCAAGAAGGCACAATAGAGAGGCAATATTGAAGAGCTTTGCCACTTTCCAGAGAGGGGACTTGAGAAGTAAAGACCTTCTCATAATGGTGCACAAACACCTATAAGATATCTAGTAGCTTATACAACACCCTATGACCTTCCTTAATGTGCTTAATGCTAGGTGAGGGATGATGGGCTTGAAGAACCAAAAAAATCTTTAGAGGCACAATCCCCCACCTTATTCCAATGAAGTTTGGCCTTAGTCAGAGCACCATGGGTATCATAACTGTTAGTAACTTGCTTCTGATGATGAAGATTTACATCCTCGAGCTAGAGTGTCGAGGAATAAGGGTTGGTAGACAAATCCTCTGTGGCATCATATAGATCTGAAACAATGGATTTATATGATTAATGATGAAAAATGGCAAGCTCTCGATCATAAATTCTATGAAAAGACATCGTGCGCTAGATAGCTCCATTCCACCAGTCAATCCACCCATAAGACTAAGTAGGATGGCTTTCAATATTCCAAACCCATTGAATGTGAGCCACCATGGAGGGATGACTCAGAAAAGAAGTGTTAAAAAAAACTAAGTCTTAGGCGAGTGAATATTACCAACTTGCCAAACAATATTAAATTGTATGAAAAAGTGGTCTAACAAGGTGATGTCAAAGAGAGGCTTAACCGTGATATCATGATAGTTATTAAAATAAAATAAAGATTGTGTAGTAATCATGGCATGATCAAGCCATTTAAAAAATTTGTTAGAGCCGACCCAAAAAATACTCCATGTATGTCAGACACTATTAGGATAACAACGGTATATATTAGAGTCATAAAGGCCCAATTTATTTCTTATGTAGAACCATGTTTCTCACTCACCAACTATCTAATGAAAATGAATCAAGCCCTCTTTGTAAGAGGCAACTTTGACCATATTGAAATCACCACAAAAAACCCAAGTAGCAAGTGGTAAGAATCAGCAAGCCACCATGACAGACAAGATCTCTCAATGACATCATTGGGAGCAAAAACATTAATGATCCCAAAAGAATGATTTTCAATAGACAAAAGGATCCGCATCACTCATTGAGTAGGATCTAAATTATGTGCCACAATGCAAGACTACCAATATGGTGCAAGAATGGTAACAACACCTCCTCAGCCTGCTTTGTGGTTTGAAGCAAAAACCAAGCTAGTTGGCTAAATAATGGGAAATGCAACATCCAGGAGAAATGTAGAAATTTCAATTTCTTGAAGGCAAAGGATATCTAAATCAGGAAGTATCCGTCAGATATCTCTCATAGAATACTTTCTGGGGGGTTAGTAAGACCTCAAACATTCCATGGTAATAAATTCATGAATAAATTTATTGCATGTTATCATCGTCCTTAAATAAGGAGAAACTATTCTGCAAGAATTTTGAATCTTTCAAAAGACCAAAGTGAGAAACTCTACATTTTTTTAAGAGCATGACCACTATCTGTATCATGCACAAATGGGTCACGTGAGCAACGAAGAGTAGTGGGTTGGCCTAAAATGGTTGCCTCTAAGAGAGGGGTACAAACCTAAACAAGGTGAGCACAACTTTCACCAAGCCGTGTTCTTCCCCTAGGAAATAGGGTTTGAAATAGTAGATTGAGAGGATAGTTTGGGTTGTGACTATGCTTGCAACTACACTGGTTCTGGTTGCAACTGTGGCTATGGCTTAGGCTGAGAAGCAAAAACAATCAGTTATTTCTAAGGACCCCCAAAATGCTTCTCTTTCCAACCAATAGTAGTCCAACCCTCCTCAATTTTAGTAGACTCTTAAGGCTAAGGATGCTCAAGCTGCTTTGTGGGATATTTTGCCCTGGGGGTTGCCAAAGGGAAAACCTTAATCTTGTGTTTCGAAGATTGATAACAAAAATAAGTATTTGACATATTCAAGTAAAGAACCTTCTGGGTATTACATACCACCAATCTGAATATCAATAGTATCTTTGATAATACGAGCAAGATCAATCTCAAGATACACCCTCTTTTAAGGGGGAGCATGATAGAAATAGTCAGGCTCAACACAAACTATTTTTCCAAGGGATTGAGCTATGACTTGTAAAAACAACCAACAAGGCAAAGGAAGGCCTAGGAATTCAATCCAAATAGGGACCTTGAGCTTCTTCTCACTGAAGACAAAGAAATCCCACAACCATGGTTGCAAAACAAGCAAGGATGACCAAACATACCAAGGCCCATGTTGAAGAATGCCCTGAACATGATTGGACTTAGCAAAGGAAAATAAAAAGAAAACCTTTATTAAAGTTTTGGACTCCATCAAGGTGAACCCCATGAAGGGCCTAGGACTTGGTGACCTAGTCATGAAGCATGTTTTTAGGTGGAACCCTCCCCACAAAATATCCCATTAAAGTAAATTGTTTTAGTCATTGGCATGCACTATCAAAATTCTAAATAGGAAAAACAACATTAGGGGTACCAGAAGATCACCTCATGAAAAATCTTGGGAACAAATTTCCTCGATTGTTTGTTTAGGGGAGCCATGGATTCTTGTAGTCAAAATTCCAACACCAATATCAACTATTGGGCTCAGATTGGTCAAGGTCGGCTGAGGCTATCATAAAACATTAATTCCCACAATAAATATGGTATAATGGTGTTAGGATTCCCAAAGATATTGAGAGGGGGGGGTGAATCAGTATCTAACCAGTTAATGGATTTTCTGAACTTATTAAATGAATTGCATGCCAGAACAGTGTACCGGTAAACCAGAAATAATGCAGTAAATAAGATCAATAACCACAACATAGAAAGCACACCATAACACAATATTTTTAACGAGGAAACTCGGTGTGGTAAAAATCTTGGTGGGATTTGTGACCCACAATATTCACTCACTAGACAATAAATGAATATTACTTACAATAGGGGCCTGCACATGCAAGAAGGCCAACTGCCTAAAGCTCACTACTTAAATACAAAAGGGAAGTCTCACTAACTTACAAAAATGGATTATACAAATCCAATATAATGTATTGCTTCGATTCAACATCTGTTATTCTAGGTTTAGTACCAGTTTAAGCTCATACAACTTTCATAAACCTTATTCCACAATTTGCCTTAATATTTGCATCTGCCTATTACATTCCTTCCTTGCTTACTTACACAAATGATTTACAAGGTCTCATACTTATATGAGTCCTATTACAATTCACCTTATCGGCTTTACAAAAAGATTTTACAATTAAATACAAAATAAAATCCTATCGGCTAGGGTGTCAGTAAACATCTTTGTCGGTGTTGGTGCCGGTGCCAGTGCAGAGTCTGCCGGTGTCATAGGATTGTAAGGTTTCCATCAATGACAATACCTTCAATCACCTACAATTCCTCATTGGAGTGTGCATTTGCCAAGAATCTCCCCCTTTGGCATTGATGGAAACACTCATGACAAAAAGCCAAAATTGTATCCAAAAAAGTGTTGTCTAAAAATCTTACCAAAACTATGTGCTCCAAAACTATCTTACCAAAATTGTGTGCTCCCCATGAGTAGATGATCTCTTCTGTCAATCATTTTTCTCATCCTCTACTACTCGCCCTTTGGCATCAATGACAAAGGTTGTCATTCAATGTCAATTGAGTGTAGTTCCTATTTGGATCCCTATAATCGGTTGGTTACAATCTGATACAGATCTGCTAATGCAAAATTTAGGCTATTATGGAACCTCTCACTATCTTTTAGTGTTGCTTTTGTCCTTTGGATTGTACCAGCGAGTATGTGCATTTTCTCTTCTAGTGTCTTCAGTCCTGGAACAAGAGTCTCAGAAATCTCTTTTCTCAAAGAGATGAGAATATCTAGTTTAGGACCTAGTCTACATTTCAGTTCTTTTGCCTTAAAATTTAATCTCTCCTTATCTTTTTCAAGTTTTTCAATTTTCTCTTCAAAGCCGGTAATTTCATGTTCTACTACCGAATGTAATCTGATGAACCTATTAAATTATCAACAATATTATTGATTTCCTGTTGTGCTTTGTTGATCTCTGTATCTATATCCTTCGTCAATTTAGACACAACTTAGAAAGATAGACAAAAGATGCAAGCATGCAAAAAACCCTAGTAGAGCTCAAAAATAATAAAACTGTACTCTCAGATTTATCTTTTGGATACACACCCTCTACCTAATCATCTTTTCACTGAGAACAATTTTTACAAAGGTAATTTCCTATTGGCATTTTTCTTCAATGTATTTGAGCACCATATAGCATGTGTATTAGTCATTCACAATCTTTATTATGAGAATCTATCTGGTGATTTTGCTAATACTGAAATTTACTTTGTTGTTGTTATAATATGTATAATTTTTATATTTGTATTAATAGACTTTTAATGCTCCTTCCAAAACAATTAGATTGAGGAATTATCTCAAGAGTTTCTTTTTTAAGAGTTATACCACTACAAGTGTTGTCGTGATCAAAGATTCTACAAGTAATTTTCACTACTTGCCCATATTTGTTTTCAGAAAGGACTAAAATAGAAAGAGGTACTCCTCTTCAAATGGCCTTGTTCAGTGGTTGGATGAAAAATGGAGTATACACATCTCTCGCTACATTCTCTCTCAATACATGTACATCTACAATACTCAAGCTTTCCATGTTCAAGGAGCTAAATTTGTTTTTATACTTGTTTTATATCATGTGGAGCTCCTTATTAAAGATTCAAGAATCCTAATGGCAGTCCTTTTGCAATATATCTTTAGGTATTGGTTTCATTGCAAGGACGTGAAAATTGAAGACCTTGAGGAGAAATTGAGGAAGAAATTGAGAGAGATTCAAAAACCAAGAAACCATCATATTTGAAACAAAAAGACTCGCCCGATTCGGTCACCTTGCTAAAGTTGCAAGAAATAGCAATTTCAACAAGAACATTAAGACTATGAATTCTAAATTTTCAACAAACAAGATCAAACTATATCAGCCCTTAATTTCTTGTGTCTATCAAATAGATAAGACATGGAATTATATTGGTTATAGGTGGAAATCTTTTTTTTTTCTATTGAAGCTTGAGTGGTGAATTATTTTCTAATTTTCTCCTTTTTAATTTTTTTCTATGTAGATTAGCAACTATGTATAGTTTCCCCAAAAACATTTCAACAAAAACCAATATTCCTATAGCATCTGCATCAATTTATTCATAGTACACAATGTTTTTGCATTATTTTTGTAGCCTTTCAAGTGGGGATTTAATTGTAGATAAATCCCTACGGATAATAGAATAGCAAAATGGATTAAGGATGACTTACCTCGAGATTTGCTACTGAAAATAATATGCTTGCAAAATAGGTATCCTCCACTCAAATTGTTTGTTTCCTTCTTTGTTTTTTTACCTTCTAGTGTTGTTCATTTCTTTTCCAAACTTTGGTTGGTTCACTTATATAAGTGCAATTCATCCTAGGTGGTGCATGATGTTCATTCCAAGAGGAGAGACTGGTTTTACCTTGTATGCCTTAGTAAAAATGTCAAGTTAACCTAAACCAAATCCTTCTAAATTTTTCCATAGCATGTAAACATTAGTTTGGTAGGATTTAATCCTTTTAACATCATGTATAGTCTTCATTGTGTCAAGGCTTAACAAATATTTTCATATTGAAACAAATCAAATATTTTTTCTTTCATAGTTTTATTTATAATTAATAAATATATTGATTGTCTTTTATTATCATTATATAGATCAAACATAATTATCTAACTTACATGTTGTGGTGTCATGATGTAAATCTAGAATTTTGTCTTAACAATTGTGAAAAGCAAATTTGGTCATTTGAGGAGTTGTGATCTTAGGAAATTCTTTGTATTAAATATAATTTCAAAAATATGCATGAAATAACAAATACTTATGTCTTACCAATGAAGGACTTTGGAGTAGTAGAGTGTTGCTTTTGAAAAAGAAATGGCCCCACTTACCCAAAGGACTGACCCATATAAATATTTTCCTTTACCATTTTTAAATGTTTTTGTTCAATCATATGAACAATTGAAAGCAAGCATTATGCCAACAATTAATAGTTCTAAAATTTTGGTGAAGAAATAAGCATTATTACATCATATGTAGATTACTAATTATGACAATCCCACTCGAAATGTTTCAAAACATGCTAGACGTGAGTGTCTTCTTGAATGTGAGGCGATTCCAGTGAGGCATTTCCCACCTTTAAAAAGTCTATTGACTAAATATTTTAAATTTTATTATATATAGTTTAAGTTGATTTGTGATAGAAGGGCATTTCTTCACCTGCTTCTTCATGCTGGCTGCGGCCGGGGACTTTAGTGTATAACTTCCGTAAAGAGTGCCTGAACATAAACAACACCCACAATACAGCAATGAGAGCTGCAGCTCCCGATGTTCCCACCAAGATGAGCACAATCTTCGAAGGTCTTGCCGTAGAAACAGTAAAATCCAATTCGTATAAAAACATTTTAACGGAATTAATAACAAATCAAGCAATTCTGTCGAATTAATTGCACAAAATTGTAATCGCCAGGCTTAAATGTTAGTTATGTTTATTTAAACTTTCTAATAAAAAATTTAGAAACCGCACAAAAATCATAAATAAGAATGGAATAAAAAATTTCAGTGACTAACAGGAAGAAGAGGGAGTGGAGTAACGCAAATAACAGCCGGCGTCGAGACCCGTTCCATCCTGCACACACACGCCTCTTAAAATTATAGGTGAGATGAAGCTTGTAATTGAAACACGACCAGACTTTCCTTTGTAGACTTTTCAGTCTTCTGTGTTGAACGAAACTGAATGTTCCATCGTTGATTTTTAGGAAAAAAAGTTGAGATATTTTATTTTTCTGCCGTGTCGTGAACGTTTAAATGACCGTGCCAGTGTCACTTTATTAACCTTCTCCCACACGTTCTTACCAGTGCTTTAAACTGGTGGTATTAAAATTTCATGTGGAGAAAATCAACCCTCGTTTAAACAATTTCTTTTTGGAACAGTTTGAACCAGCTTAATGGTCATTCAGTATTGGAAACGTCAAGAACGTGATAACATAAAATGGTAATAATATTATTATTTCAACAATTTTTTTAAAGCTTCTAAATTATAATTTTCCAACCGTATTAATCATCAAATAATGAAAAAAATTAAGAATCATTAAGCGGCATTATTACTATAAATCTTAATATTCCTACTTGTGAATAGTGGATATTATTTTCAATTTAAGGATAGGTAATATGTTATTAAATAAAGTAAATAGGAATGTTTGATCAAGTTGAGTATCATTGATATAATGGATATTTTTAATCTTTGTATGGAGATTTAAATGGATGGATACAATTCATTGGATAACATAATGTTACAGAATTTAAGACGATTTTCAACTTCTCAATCCTCATTATCCACCTTCATTATGTTGTTAAAACAAAAAAAATCTGACAAAAAAATGTCATATTGTACAGATTTAAATTTTTACAGAGAATAACAGGAACCCTCTCTGATATCAACTTACATATAACCTGCTATCACTATAAACACCTCCTTCCATTGATTGTTTAAAAATATCAACTGTGGAAGATGGGGCTAGTAAATAGGGTGTTAAAAAAGGGTCACATCGAATCTGAATAATTATCTATTTAAACATCAAAGTGCATGGGAAAAAGCAAAGCCCGCCTCGGAACAGTAATTTGAGGTACACGACACCGCAGAAAGACATTGATTGAAATGTACAAGTTACAATCTACTCTTATGCCAAAAATTTGATGATGACTCGGAATTCTTTGTATAAACCAATAGCGCCTCTCGTAATGCGTGTGAGACCTGCTCCCACTGTAAAGCACAGATGACCTTCATAGTCGAAGAATACTTTAGTTTTGCTGAAACAGAGGATAAATAAAGTCTTCAAACTGTCTTCCCATTCAGATTGACCTACAAAATCTTGTGTGTTCATACTTACATCTCTATTCATGGTCTATAGACAGCTAAGGCAGATATTTATAGCTAAGACATGCTAGTTCTCGAAATTGTGAGTGGCAGAAAGTATTTGAAGACATTAATTGTGAACTTAAAACATATGCTTGTTGAGTTTTCTGTAGTTCGAAAGTTGTGGATTGTGGACGTTGCTTAAGTGCAACTCGTGTTGAATGTTCAACAAGAGACTGTTTTCTATTCTGTAAATAGAGTGTTTCTTAGAGTTGTGAGGTTATTACCAAGAACAGTTTTATATAAGGATAGTTTGAGCTATGTAAGGCGAGTTTCTTTTCTCTTGCGTCATGTAAAGAGAGTTCCAGTTTACATCATATGACAAAAGTTCCTTTCCCGGGTTCTGTAAGGATGTTTCTCTTAGGTTGTGTCATGTGAGGAAAGTTTCTATTCTCTTGCATAATTGATGTTTCATCAAGAAGGCTATATATGTAAGATCATTGTAGCAATTAGGATGAGATTCGAAAGGAAAGTTTTCTCTCAAAGCTGAATAGAAGATTCAACATTTGCAGGTTTTTCCTCGCATTGGGATTTCCTGGGTATATCAATGTTATCTGTGTTTGTGTAATTGGTTTCGGGTGAATTTGCTTCGACTCTTCATTTTGTTAATTAACCCAGTGTAATAATTGTTATAAATCAAATTTTCTTAAATTATTCTTTTTGTGAATTCACTGAGCAATTAATCTGTTGTTGGGTTATAGAAATTAACATGGCATCAGAGCTCTAAACTCTAATTATCAAGCCAAGTTTTATATCATAGAATCTCCAAGGCCAGTTGATTTAGTAGGATGGAGTGAAGCTTGAGGGGTTTACTCATGTAGATTGGGCAGACAATACAACTGATAAGAAGAGAACTTATTGGTGTTGTTTCAGCTTAGGATTAGGAGTGGTCTCTTTGTACAGAAGGAAATAGATGTCAGTTGCACTGAGTTCTGTAGACGTTGAGTATATGGCAACCAGTATGGCTACATGTGAGGCTATCTGGCTTCAAAAACTTCTAGATGGGCTCTTTGATCAAGAGATAGATCTAATAATGAAGTTACAATACATTCCTACGGATGAGCAGATAGCAGACATCCTAACAAAGGCTTTGATGAAGAGTAAGTTTGTATTCTTCAGGGATAAGCTGGGTGTTGTGAAGAATACCTTCCTCACTAAGAGGGGGTGTTGAGTTTTTTGTAGTTCGGAAGGTGTGGATTGTGGAAGTTTCTTAAGTGCAGCTTGTCTTAAATGTTCAACAAGAGAATGTTTTCTATTTTGTAAATAGAATATTTCCTAGAGTTGTGAGGTTATTACCAAGAACAGTTTTATATGTGGATAGTTTTCTTTATCCTGTATCATTTAAAGAGAGTTTCAGTTTACATCATATGAGGAAATTTCCTTTCCCGGGTTATGTAAGGAAGTTTCTCTTAGGTTGTGTCATGTGAATAAAGTTTCTATTCTCTTGCATAATTGGTGTTTCATCAAGAAGGCTATATATGTAAGATCATTGTAGCAACTAGGATGAGATTTGAAAGGAAATTTTTCTCTAGAAGCTGAATAGAAGATTCAACATTTGTAAGTTTTTTCCCGCATTGGGGTTTCCTGGGTCTATCGATGTTATCTATGTTTGTGTAATTGGTTTTGTGTGAATTTGCTTCCATTGTTCATTTTGTTAATTAACCCAGTGTATTAGTTGTTATGAATCAGATTGACTTAAATTGTTCTTTCTAAGAATTTATTGAGCAATTAATCCATTGTTGGATTATAAAAATTAACAATGTTGGAGAGTAAGATGAATTGATTAGTAAAATCACCAAGGTACTCTACATTATCTAGTCGAAATGATCCCCAACAATGTCTCTAAACACCACCTTGCCTTCTTGGTATCAAAATTATGAAAGAGAAAAAATAACAGAAAGTCCTTTTTATCAAATCTTTTTGGTACACCATAGATCAATTTCATACATCAAGTTCATCTAACATTTGCAATACTTTGACTAGTTCCGATTAATTTGAAACGATACATGTAGGATTTTATTTACTAATTAAAATCTTATAATACTCATGAAACCAAATGATTTGGTGATAAAATAAAAATTATTATTCTAAAACAACATGAGCATCATTAAATTGAGCTAAATAGTTTATGATATAAACAAATCATTCCAAAGTAGCATCAACATTAATTATAAATATTCAACCTTAAGCTAAACCATGTTATCCCCTTATTTAATTATCACTTTTATTTCAATTATTTTATGAAATTCAACTCTATCATCTAGATTAATTCCTTGGAATATAAATTATTACATTTATTTAGTTATTATAAATAATTTATGTAAATATGTCATTTTATTTATGATAAATTATGTCAAATAATTAAGGATGGATGTAAATATTGTTCTTCTACAAAATTTGATTCAATTATTATTTTCCAAAAATTTTAATGCTCTTTATATTAGTATAAAATCATACTAAAAATTATAGAACTCCTATCTAAAGACTTTTATTTTCATATTTAATCTTATCTACAATAGTTTTTGTACATATTTTTATGATCATAGAAAATATTTGCAAGAAACAAATAATGCAAAATTTATTAATGAAAATTTGCATACTTTTATATATTAAAAGTAGTTATGATTAGTTAAAACCAAGAGAGGCCTGAACCATTACATAGGTAAAAAAGTAAGAATGGTCATGGGATTCATGAGTGAGAACCCAACACCCCAAAGACAACAGTGAAAAAGAAAAAAGAATAGTGAGCCCCCAACTAAATGCAACAAAACCCAAAGATAGACAAGACTAAAAACTAGTAGAACAAAAGACATAGACCCACCCCCTCCAATGGCACAAACCAATGGATTTAGAATCTCCAAGAGAATGAGAATAACTATGATGAAAGAGACAGTACATATCACCACCTCTGTTCTTCCAATTAGTGTTATATTTTATGAAAGGAAAAACCACTTTTTTATCATATTTCAATCTCCAAAAGATTCTTATAGAGAGTTTGTCTTGAGTATCAATATTTTTTAGGGCAAGAGATATTAGTAGAAGATGAAGGATTTTTTTCTTATGTTAAAAGGCAATTTGGTAAGGGAGAAAGATTATTGTTTGATGAAGAAGCATGTTTAGATGGATGATAATTTCTCTGTATTGCAAACTACTCCTTAAGCATTTGAACTTCAAGGAGATCATCAATAGGTGAATGATGGGGATGTCCTAGAACTTCTATACTAGCTTGTGAGAGAGAGTTTATATAGGCACTTTGATTTCTTGTTCATATTTTCTATCATTGTCCATTATAACCTTGGTTTTAGATTATACCATAACCAACCCTATAAGATTTTTTGAAATTTGGAAGAAGAACGAATATTACCATGAACTTCTATAAAATTTGTAGTATGATGACACATGGAAGGGCCAAAGGGATGATTAGATTAAAAAGGAAAATAATTTGGAATGAGATTCCCCTTCTATCATCATTATTCATGTTCTCTTTGATTAGTTAGGAAAGAGGATCCTTATCATCTAAGGCTTCATCTTTTCTTAACGTTATGTGAGGAGATAGATCATGAATAAAATGCATAACATCTTCTTGCCTATAAATATGTTGATGATCAAGGGAAGCTCAAGGAGAATGATATATATCTAGAGGGATTGATATAGAAATATTTTGATCTTTCCCTCCTTGCACTAGAGTATGTACATGAGAACAAGATGGTGTCATCTTTCTCTTCAATGCTTCCTCTCCATTAGAGAGATATTTTATAAGATTATTGATTCTTTTCTCATTCTCAATAGATACACTAGGAGAAGTACAAGCGTTATCCTTTTCAACGTGAAGTATAAGTGTTTTCCTTTTCCATGTCATCTTTAGGAATATTGATCTACATATGTCCTTTTTAAAAACTAAAATCATCATTAAATAAATGAAACATGGATAAAATCTTTGAGGAATGATTTGCAATTAGGAAATATCTTTCAAATTTTAATTATGCCATATGCAAGAGTGCTATGAATGAATAGAAGCAATGTGAGGTGAAATAAACCATTATCCAACACATATTTTTGGTAAAGATAACCAAGAAGCAATGTAATCATTATGAAATAGAAAATCAATTAGATTTAGTGATTTCCTATAATCATTACATGACAAAGAGATTGTATTTTACATTTGGTGAAAGGATTGCCTTTCTTAAAACCACTATTGATTGTTGTTTTTCCCAATTTAGTGACGTTTTACCCCTTACTAGTCCATGTCACTAGTTTTCTTTAGATGGAATACCACAGGAGGAGATCCTATACAAATTGAGTTAGATAACTGTGTCAACTTCAAGTAGATTGGTGTTCTTTGGCCTATAATTGAGAGGGGAAATATTGGTTCCTAACATGAGGGCATGAAGTTATTTAATCCTTCTTTATCTAAATAATTTTCTCACTCTTGAGATGATGGTAAAGTCTATATTAGGAGTACGTCCTTCACCATTTCTATAGAGTCAATAACTGCTACTATGAGGCTCTTGGTGGAGATCGTGACTTTCCTTAAAAACAAAATAGAAGGCATTATAAGGAAGATTTAAAGAGATATTTGGAGGTGGGTGAAATAATCTCTAGTCTACATAATGGTTTCAACATAGAGGACCACCCTAGGGAATGAAAGGAGGTTGTGTCGGTTCTAATGAACTAAACCACCCTAGATGGAAGGTATAAGAAATTCATTGCCAACTATTTCCTCTTTTTAATTATTTTAGACATGACGTTAAAATGAATTTTCCCTTCTGGATCTTATCTTCCTTGTCCCTATTTGTGACACAGCTAAATATAACGAAGTACTCCTTCACTAGGGGTTAATTCTAAGGCTCTACAATTTTCATCTAGCTATGTCCCTAGTCAGTGGTCCCTCTTTAAACCCTATTGCCCACTTTCTAACCCCACCTTGGTTCTGGAGTTGTTCAATGCCTTTAAGAGAATTTACAAAGGTTACTTTAGTTTTTCTATGGCTAACTTTGTATAAATTTTTGGCTACCTGTGTTAATTCCCAACAACAAAAGGAGAAAAAATTCAAAGGGTTGGTCATTAAGGAAGTTATCTCTGAGGATTCTTCTTCCTCTTGGTCTATGGGTTCAAATGGACTCCTAATAATTATATCCCTAATGTTACTACATTGGTCCCTAAGTCTTCAACACCAACCCTAGGTTCCCCTTCCTCGTACTTTGTTTTATCCTTAAGAGCTTGAAAATTGTCAGATTTTGTTGATAAAGTCAACAAAGTTTGAATCACATACAATAGACAAAATGAAATCATGTGTGTCTCCTTGCTTATATCCATACTGTAAAAAGAAATATTAATAGATTGAAACCTTTGGATGGATGTTAATGACCTGGTGGAGAGGGTCTTGACATGCGACAACTTGGATGAAGAATTCAAATCCCTAAGTGCCAAGGTGACCTTGAAAGAAGAAAATAAGAAAATGGCTATGGAAATCATTAAAATCCATAGCATTCAAGAAAAATTGAAAAGAAAATTGGAGGAGATGGTGGCCTATAATAGGGAAATAGTGCATAAAAATTTGGCCTCAATGTAGGTTATCTAGGAAGAGTTCAAAAGAAGACATGCAAAGATGAAGTGGTCTATTGAGATTAGAGTTGGTACTACTCTAGAGTCAACTTGTACAAGTAATAAGGCAAAAAATGAGTCCCCTGCTACTACTCCTAGTAAGGGTATGATTAAATGTTTATCTTTCCTTGAAAAGGTCAAGGAGCTTATCCATGACTGGGATGCTATCAAAACCTCTGCATTATAGACCATCAATTTGTGTTTTTTGTGGGTGATATTTTTTGGTGTTGGTCATTTTTGGGTTTTGTGTTTTAATTTGTTTTAGTTTATGTTATGTCTATTGGTTCTAATGGTGGGTGTTCTCATTTCTCATGAGACCACTTTCTTTTATCTCATGGCTATTATGTAAGGGTTCGGACACTCTCCCGCTTTATCTAATCAAAACATAAATATTGTATATTAATAAAATATAATTTATTAAAAAAACTTAAAATTATTAAAACCCAAATTATAAAAATTAATAAGATAACTAAATCTATTAAAAAATTATCTATCCAAATCTATTTAAGTTTTAACATTATCAATAATAATACCTAGCTCCCTTCCAACCCCATCGAGTGATTATTAGTGTAACGTCATAAATTACACCCCATGCAATTCCACATCACATAAGTGCCTTGAGTTGAATCTCATTGGAATCATTTGTCACCTATTTGTCTTTTTTTTCACATGGATTGCCTTGTCAACATAGAATTTTGCCTTGTATCGATCATGCTGACCATTTGACTTATGGACGCTAGTGCACTATGGAGACATCTGTCTACCATGCTAGCATCTCAAGAATATATGTCTATGATATTTTGCCAAGATCAAGGGTATAATGAAAATTACACAAAAGAGAGACAATAGTTTGATAAGAGTAAATTGTAATCTCATCAATATGCAAAAGTGATCAATAGCATTAACCAATACAAGAGAGATGAGCTTGCTTATATAGGCAAGGCCAAATGGATATGTGAGCACACAATCATGACATGTAGCTCAATGAGAAATAAGGGTAGGTAGGGGTAGGTAGGATAAATAGTAGAATATTCCACTAGAGGTGGAAAACCCACCGATGGTGGAATGTAACAACAAGATAAAACCACAAAAGGTGGAATTTCTCCTACAAGCATCATCCCTATGTGCACACTTCCCTAAGTGTCTCATATCCAAACTACGATGAGATGCATTATCCTAAGTCAAGATAAATAATAAATAATTACACCAACACCCCCCATTAAGTGCAACGTCGGGGAATGAAGACTCAAGTCAACAATGCAAGATGGGTCCTGTCTATGAGGCCATGATAGGCACCCATGTATAACATTCTATGGAGGAATGCAAGCCCATGTTGGACACCCAAAGACTCTGAAATTTCTCACAATCAGTTTCCTACCAACCCAAGCCTCAAAAGGAGTGATACCCTTCAAAGCTTTGTGACGAACCCGATTTTGGATGTATGTGGAATAGCTAATAGCCTCTACCCAAAAGGCAGGATCAAGAGAATGTGCATGTATCATATAGCTATCCATCTCCTTTAGAGTTCTATTCTTTCTTTTGACAACTCCATTCTGTTGTGGAGTGTAGGCAAATGAATGATGAAGATCAATCCCCTCAAGTGTACAAAAATCCTCAAGTCTTTTGTTCACATATTCCCTTCCATTATCTATGTGAAGGATCTTGACCACTTTCCCTGATTGCTTCTCCACATGAGCCTTGAAGGCTAGAAATCTGTCAAAAATTTCACTCTTATGAACAAGAAAGTGGACCCAAGTGAAGCGGGAGTAGTCATCAATGAAGGTGAGGACATAGCACGCCCTTCTAAATGAAGGTGATGGAAATGGACCTGCTACATCGCTGTGAACAAGTTGAAGAACCTCCAAAGCTCTCCAAGCTTTCCCCTTATCAAACTTCTCTTCGGGATGATTTACCATCGAACATCCTGAACATACACCCCCTGAAAAAATTATTCTAGATAGACCTATGACCATGTCTTTAGTGCTAAGCTACTAAAGATAGCGGTAGTTGAGGTGACCAAACCGCTCATGCCATAGCTTACTTTCTAAATTTGAATGAGTAAGCAAGGCCATAGAAGGAGATCTTGGCACAAAGTGGGAGAATGAATAAAGCCTTAAATTGTCATTGGCTTGTCCCACTGCTACCAAGGCATCATTATCAAGTTCTTTTACCACAACTGAATCAGGTGTGAACTCAACCTTTTTCTCATTCCCATAGTGAGTGATTTGGTAGATAGAGACAAGATTGGTAGACAAGCTAGGAACATAAAGAACATTCTCAAATATTTCATTATCCATGGCAACCGAACCTTTCCCTTCTACCTCAACTTGTGTATCATCACCTATGTAAATGTGAGGTACCTTAGATGGCTCCAATGAACAAAACTGCTCCTTTATAGAACTCATGTGATAATAGGCACTCGAGTCAAGTATCCACTATTGTGAAGAACCTATTGTAGCCACAAATGCTTGCCCTTTTCCCTTAGACTGTGAGAAAGTGGAAGGAGATGATTCCTTCTTGTTGTAGGCGGATGGTAAGGAGATGGTGCTCTTCTTAAGGAGATTTGTCAACTCGTCAACTTGCTTGGTGTGGCCATGATGCTAATCATGACCATACTTCTTGCAATAAGCACAAGTTGGTTTTTCCTTCTTAGGTGTGTTCCCCTTCTTGGAATAGGATGAAGACTCTTCTTGTGATGGAGAGGACGATTGGTCTTTTTCCTGTTGTGGCTCTGACTTAGACTACTTCTGCTTCTTTTTAGAACCTTTGACTTGATTCCCTTGATTAGCTACCAAAGCCTTAGACTTTGAAGACTTGAAAATCCCCATGTTCAACAACTTAGATTGTTCCAATATCAACATTTCTGTGAAAGTGTCAAATGTAGGCATAGTGTAGGAACTTCCCATTGTCAAACAATGGGGTTTGGAAGCTAGAAACAAATCTTGCATATCCGGATGGAATCTTGTCCAATAAGTTGAATATCATTTGAGCATCCTCTTTGTCAATTCCACAATTCTTAAGCTTTTCTCTTAACTTATTTGCCTTGGTGACATAATCTTGGATTGTATCAAAACTCTTGGGATCCAAGTTGGTGAGATCATTGTCAATCTTCTATCCTTTGATTTCATCAACTTGACCATACAATTTCTGAAAAATATCCCAAGCCTCTTTGATTGTGGTACACTTCACAATGTGAAAAATGGGCTCATCTGATACATATTTTCACAAAGTTCCAAGAGCCATGCAATTTTTAGTGAGCCATTCTAATTGATCATTCAGATAAGCCATAGGATCTGCTAGTGTTGTTATTGTTCCATCTATGTAATGCGTGAGTCATTTTTGCATTAGTTTACTCCAGGCTTTTATTTTCCAAGATGCATAGTTATGTGGAGTTAAAGGTGGAGATTTATGAGGACCCATAGCAACAAAAATTAAAGAGCACAAGGAAAGAGAGGCACAATCACACAAGACACCCCCCCAAATTCACTCAATCAAAGAACCCCCCCTCCCCAAATGATGATTTGGCACTTTATACTTAGTGCGTGTACAATGGGCCACTTGCAAAAAATGGAAGTGGAATTCTAAATTCAACTTTACAACTTCCTCAAATAGGCCAAAAGAGACTCAAACTGATAATGCAAGAGATCTAAAGCAAATTACAAGTACCAAGTAGGCCAAAAAAGATCAATTTTTGAAAATACAATATCTACTTAAAATCACTGCAAATTGATGACATATTATGAAAGTAGACAAAAAATTATGCACTTTCAAAAAAAACAGCACCTGAAAAGGAGGTCGTATAAGCTCAAATGAAGCCTTTGAAGTTAAAATAGGTATAACTAAGAGAATATGGAATTTCTAAAACACACGTCCACCAAAATCAGAAAATAACAATACCACTGTGGAGAGCATGGAAATTTATCCCAAATCAAAAAAAAATTCTCCAAAAAAGGAGCAAAATTAAGCAAGTTATGGGCCTCCAAAGTTGACCTAGAAAATTTTTCAAAAAATCTTGACGTGAGATGATGTCAGCAATTTGCTATGCTAAATCTGATGACCTTATAACCGTCAAAAAATCGTCGCTCCCCTTGACTGTATGGAAAACCTGATGTGGCATGACACGTAGCACAATACAACGACTGACGTGTCACTATACGTACTAATGATTGGCTCTAACATGGCAAATGACTGAGAACATCGTATGATTGATGTGGCAGGATTGCAGACTGCATGGCGTGGAATTCTTGTGGTGGGGTCTGCGAGGAGGAGGAAACCGACGATAGTCCTCAGAGGGCATCGAAAACTAGCATGGTACACGACGATAATAGCACGGTACACGACATCGAAAAATGGCATGGAACACAACTTAGGAAATTGACACGAAACATAATAGCGACAACATGGTACACAACAGTAGGTCCCTGCAAACTGTGTATGGTACAAAGTACGCAGGTTGGGTTGAACGTACCCCCCCCCCCCCCCCCTTCCCAATATAATATAGTTGTTTTTTGAAAAACAAGGTTTACAACTTTTTTTAGTTTAACAAAATCTTCGAATTTTGAAATAATGGAAATCAAATTTTCGTACAAAAAAATATATTATTTCAAAAAAAAAAAATCCGTACCATACTACCAAAATTGGGTAAAAAATTCTTTCGATGCCTCAAAATGCACTTTCGCCAAATATAGGCGAATTTATACTTGATTTTTATGGAAACGGCATACCGAATACAATGATGAGGTTGAAAACGTTGTAGGATGCTCCCAAAATGCGCAGTACCTCAAATCCAAAAATAGAAACCTTCCAAAATGTCTCCCAAAACCAATCAATGAAGCCCCAATGGCTCTAATACCATATGAGATTTTGCCAAGATCAAGGGCACAATCAAAAGTACACAAAAGAGATAATAGTTTGACAAGAACAAAAGTTGTATTCTCATCAATATGCAAAAGTGATCAACTAGATTAACCAATACAAGAGAGATGACCCTGCTTATATAGGCAAGGCCAAATGGATATGTGAGAACACAAGCATGATATTTGGATCAATAAGAAACAGGGTATGCAGGGGTAGGTAGGAGAAATAATAGAATATTCCACAACAGGTGGATCACCCACCGAAGGTGGAATTTCTCCTACAAGCATCATTCCTTTGTGCACACTTTCCTAAGTGTCTCATATCCAAAATACGATGAGATGCATTATCCTAAGTCAGCTTAAGTAAAGTGTAATTATATCCTATAGGAATAAATAATTTCACCAACCATTTCAGTCCACAAGTTATCTGGAAATGGTGCATAAAACTTTGGCATCAATGTAAGTTATCTAGGAAGAATTCAAGAAAAGAAATGCAAAGAGGAAGTGGTCTATTTAGATTGCAATTAGTACTACTTTAGAGTCAACTTGGACAATTACCAAGGCAAAAAATGAGTCCCCTGCTACTACCCCTGACAAGGGTATAATTAAATGTCTATCTTTTCATGAAAAAGTCAAGAAGCCTAGTCATGACTGGGAAGCTATAAAAACCCCCACACTGTAGACCATAAGTTTGTGTTTTTTGTGGGTGGTATTTTTTGGTGTTGGTCATGTTTTGCTTTTATGTTTTTCTTTGTTTAGTTCTTCGATTGCTTTTAGTTTTGTTATGTCTATTGGGTCCAATGTTGCATGTTATTGTCCCTCATGAGACCACTTTCTTCTACTGCATGACTGTTATGTTAGGGTTCAGACCCTCTCTCACTTTATCTAATCAAAGCATAAATATTTTATATTAATAAATATAATTTATTATATTAAATGAATAAACAAATTAAAATTATTAAAACCCATATTATAAAAAATAATAAGATAACGAAATCCATTAAAAAAAATATCTATCCCTATTCTATTTAAGTTATAACATTATCAATTATAAGGCCTAGCTCCCTTCCAACCCCAAGTGATCATTAGAATAGAGAAATTTTGCCTTAATCAAAATTGAATGTAATGGATTTACTATAAAATTAAATATTAAAATTCAAAAGTAATATTAAAAATTTAATGATATTTATGGTTTAAGATGAATTGTTTTACTTTTAACATTTTAAAATATATAATTGTTTCATAAACTCTTTACCAACACGGTGACTATTTGATTTCAACATTTACAAACAAATAAAACTATTTGCATAGAGCTTCCTAAATTCTTGAAAGGAATAGTAGATTTATATATATATATATATATATATATATATATATATATATATATATATATATATATATATATATATATATATATATATATATATATATATATATATATATATAATTAAGAGTGATTTATTCAATTTGAAAAAATAAATATTTCATTTAAAGTTAATTAGAATTGTCTCAAAAAATTGCTTAGTCAACAAACTTAGCTAACAATTAACTGATCTAATTAATTAATCAACTAACTTCAGTGCTCCATCAACTAATTCGATCAGTTTACTAGCTAACTAAATTGATTTTTAAATTTAAAGGTGAAAATCACTAACTTCAAGCAAAACAATCAACCATTTATATTATAAATTTATCAAAGACATTGTACAGATAGCGAAAGAGTAAATATAGGGCAATAGCAACATAGGTTAAAAGTGGTTGTCACTTCGATTGAAATCAAAGTGAATTTGGATTTACTTAAGACAGAGAGAGACATAGAGAGGGCCCATATTGCTGGACTTAGCGTGCTTCGAGAGAGATGGCTACGGTGGCTCGCGATGATGCTACCGTTGAATCAACCATCCACCCAACATCAACTGAATCCAGTTCATTTGATGTGGAGTTGTCGTCAATAAAAGCCGGCCGAGTGGGCTGAGTCAAAATCTATGTACTGCTTGTTAGCATCGACACCACTTTGGACATTAATGGCCTCAACTCAGGTTCACCTTGCGTGCACAGAAAGGCAATCTGGTACACCTTTAATATCTCTTCTTTATTCAACCCCGACTCTTCAATTAATCTTCGGTCCACCATTCTAAATACCTCATTTTTCTCGTATAGGTTCCATGCCTGTATATAAATCCAAGGCTTCATTAGAAGGCCATTTAGAGAGAGTCATGGAACTGAGAGCGAGTTGTATGTCACCATCACTTACGTTTACACTGTTTATTGCGTACCGCTTAAAAATTCTAATTTTAAATGATTAGTAAGCCTTCCTTTTGAAGCTTACCCATCCTAAAAGGAGTTCCACGGTGGTGGAAGTTTAGAATCAATATAATTTCTCCTGCTCACAATTTCGAGAACTAGCATGCCATAGCTGTACACATCTGCCTTATCTTTCAGCTGACCGTGAACAACATATTCTGGTGCAGTATACCCTCTGCCACACATAGGCAATGGATAAGTTCATGAATTAAATTTTAATAGAGAGAAGGATGCAACGGGTACACGCAGGTAAACTCTCAACCTATGCAACTTAAGTAAAGTATAATTATATCTTATTGGGATAAATAATTACACCAACACCCCCCATTAAGTGCAACTTAGGGGAATGAAGACTCAAGTCAACAATGCAAGATGGGTTCTGGATACGAGGCCATGATAGGGAGCCATGTACAATATTTTGCGGAGGAATGTGAGCCCATGTTGGACACCCAAAGACTCTGAAATGTGTCACAAATGGTTTCCTACCAACCCAAGCCTCAAAAGGAGTGATACCCTTCAAATATTTGTGAGGAACCCGATTTTGGATGTGTGTGGCACAACTAATAGCCTCTACCCAAAAGGTGGGATCAAGAGAACGTCCATGTATCATACAACTAGCCATCTCCTTGAGCATTCTATTCTTTCTTTCGACGACTCCATTCTGTTGTGGAGTGTAGGAAAATGAATAATGAAGATCAATCCCCTCAAGTGTACAAAAATCCTCAAGTCTTTTGTTCACATATTCCCTTCCATTATCTATGTGGAGGATCTTGACCACTTTCCCTGATTGCTTCTCCACATGAGCTTTGAAGGCTAGAAATCTGTCAAAAACTTCACTCTTATTAACAAGAAAGTGGACCCAAGTGAAGCGGGAGTAGTCATCAATGAAGGTGAGGACATAGTGTTCCCTACTAAATGAAGGTGATGGAAATGGACTTGCTACATCATTGTGAACAAGTTGAAGAACTTCCAAAGCTCTCCAAGCTTTCCCCTTATCAAACTTCTCTTCAGGATGCTTTCCCATGGAACATCCTGAACATACACCCTCTAAAAAACATATTCTAGATAGACCTGTGACCATGTCTTTAGTGCTAAGCTGCTGAAGATAGCGGTAGTTGAGGTGACCAAACTGCTCATGCCATAGCTTACTTTCTGAATTTGAATGAGTATGCAAGGCCATAGAAGGATATCTTGGCACAAAGTGGGAGAATGAATAAAGCCTTGAATTATCATAGACTTGTCCCACTGCTACCAAGGCATCATTATCAAGTTCTTTTACCACAACTGAATCAGGTGTGAACTCGACCTTTTTCCCATTCCCATAGTGAGTGATTTGGTAGATAGAGAGAAGATTGGTAGACAAGTTAGAAACATAAAGAACATTCTCAAATGTTCCATTATCCATGGCAACCAAAACTTTCCCTTCTACCTCAACTTGTGTATCATCACCTATGTAAATGTGAGGTACCTTAGATGGCTCCAATGAACAAAACTGCTCCTTTATGGAACTCATCTGATAAGAGGCACTCGAGTCAAGTATCAACTGTTGTTAAGAACCTGTTGTAGCCACGAATGCTTGCCCTTTTCCTTTGGACTGTGAGGAAGTGGAAGGAGATGATTCCTTCTTCTTTTAGGTGGATGGTAAGGAGATGGTGCTCTTCTTAAGGAGATTTGTCAACTCATCAACTTGCTTGGTGTGGCAATGATGCTCATCACGACCATACTTCTTGCAATAAGCACAAGTTGGTTGTTCCTTCTTAGGTGTGTTCCCCTTTTTGGAATAGGATGAAGACTCGCCTTGTGATGGAGAGGATGATTGGTATTTTTCCTATTGTGGCTTTGACTTAGACTACTTCTGCTTCTTTTTAAAACCTTTGCCTTGATTTGCTTGATTAGCTACCAAATCCTTAGACTTTGAAGACTTGAAAATACCCATGTTCAACAACTTAGATTGTTCCAACATCAACATTTCTGTGAAAGTGGCAAATGTAGGCATAGTGTAGGAACTTCCCACTGTCAAACGATAGGTTTGGAAGCTAGAAACAAATGTTGCATATCGGGATGGAAGCTTGTCCAACAAGTTGAATATCAATTGAGCATCCTTTTTGTCAATTCCACAATCCTTAAGCTTTTCTCTTAGCTCATTTGCCTTGGTGACATAATCTTGGATTGTATCAAAACTCTTGGGATCCAAGTTGGTGAGTGCATTGTCAATCTTCTAGCCTCTCATTTCATCAACTTGACCATACAATTTCTGAATAATATCCCAAGCCTCTTTGATTGTGGGACACTTCTTAATGTGAAAAATGGTGTCATCTGATACATATTTTTGCAAAGTTCCAAGAGCCGTGCAAATTTTAGTGAGCCATTCTAATTGATCATTAGGATAAGCCATAGGATCTGCTAGTGTTGTTATTGTTCCATCTATGTAATGTGTGAGTCATTTCTGCATTAGTTTACTCCAGGCTTTTATTTTCCAAGATGCATAGTTATGTGGCTCGTTAAAGGTGGAAATTTATGAGGACCCATTGCAACAAAAATGAAAGAGCACAAGGAAAGAGAGGCACAATCACACAAGACACCCCCCCCCCCAAATGATGATTTGGCACTTTATAATTAGTGCATGTACAATGGGATTATAATTTCAACTTTACAACTGCCTCAAATAGGCCAAAAGATACTCAAACTGATAATGCAAGAGATCTAAACTAAGATCCAAGCAAATTACAAGTACCAAGTAGGCTAGAAAAGACCAATTTTTTAAAATACAATATCTACTTAAAATCACTACAAATTGATGACATATAATGAAAGTAGACAAAAAATTATGCACTTCAAAAAAAAATGGCACTTGAAAAGGATGTCGTATGAGCTCAAACGAAACCTTTGAAGTTGCAAAATTGAGGATTGGATAGGTACAGCTAAGAAGATCTGGAATTTCTGAAAAAAAGTGTCCACCAAAATCAAAAAATAACCACACCACTTTGGAGAGCATGGAAAATTATCGCAAATAAAAAAAAAATCTCCCAAAAAGGAGCAAAATTAAGCAAGTTATGGGTCTCCAAAGTTGACCTAGAAAATCAAACTACTCAAAGGTGAGGGCTCTAAATTTTTCAAAAAATGTTAACGCAGGCTGATGTTAGCAATTCACTATGCAAAATTTAATGACCTTAACCATCATAAAATTGTCGCTCCCTTTGACTGTATGGAAAACCTGACATGGTGCGACACGTGGCACAATACAATAGATGATGTGTCACTATACGTACTAATGACTGGCGTTGACATGGCAAATGACTAAGCACATCATATGATTGACGTGGTAGGCTTGCAGACCGCGTCGTGTGGAAGTCTTGTGGTGGGGTCTGCGAGGAGGAAGAAACTGACAATAGTCCTCAGAGGGCATCGAAAACTAGCATGGTACACGACATTGGAAACCAACATGGAACACAGTGTCAAAAACTGGTACACGATGGCAGGTCCCTGCAAACTATGTAGGGTACAAAGTATGGGGGGTGGGGTGAACGTACCCCCCCTAATATAATATAGTTGTTTTTTGAAAAAAAAGTTTACAACTTTTTTTTGTCTAACAAAATCTGCGAATTTTGAAATAATGGAAATCAAATTTTCATAGAAAAAAATATATTATTTAAAAAAAAAAAAATCCATACCATACTACCCAAATTCGGTAAAAACTTCTTCCAATGCCCCAAAATGCACTTTCACCAAATATAGGCGAATTTATACTTGATTTTTATGGAAACAGCCTACCAGATGCAATGATGAGGTTGAAAACATTGTAGGATGCTCCCAAAATGTGCCGTACTTCATATCCGAAAATAGAAGCCTTCAAAAATGTCTCCCAAAACCAATCAATGAAGCCCCAATGGCTCTAATACCATGTGAGATTTTGCCAAGATCAAGGGCACAATGAAAAGTACACAAAAGAGACAATAGTTTGACAAGAACAAAAGTTGTATCCTCATCAATATGCAAAACTGATCAACTGGATTAACCAATACAAGAGAGATGAGCCTGCTTATATAGGCAAGGCCAAATGGATATGTGAGCACACAATCATGGTATGTGGATCAATGAGAAACAAGGTAGGCAGGGGTAGGTAGGAGAAATAATAGAATATTCCACAAGAGGTGGATCACCCACTGAAGGTGGAATGTAACAACAAGATAAGACCACAAAAGGTGGAATTTCTCCTGCAAGCATAATTCCTTTGTGCACACTTTCCTAAGTGTCTCATATCCAAAATACGATGAGATGCATTATCCTAAGTCAACTTAAGTAAAGTGTAATTATATCCTATAGGAATAAATAATTACACCAACAATGTCAGTCCACAAGTTATCTTGAAATGGTGCATAAAACTTTGGCATCAATGCAAGTTATCTGGGAAGCATTCAAGAAAAGAAATGCAAAGAGGAAGTGGTCTATTTAGATTGCAATTGGTACTACTTTAGAGTCAACTTGGACAATTACCAAAACAAAAAATGAGTCCCCTGCTACTACTCCTGACAAGGGTATGATTAAATGTCTATCTTTTCATGAAAAATTCAAAAAGCCTAGCCATGATTGGGAAGCTATAAAAACCCCCACACTGTAGACCATAAGTTTGTGTTTTTTGTGGGTGGTGTATTTTGGTGTTGGTCATGTTTTGGTTTTATGTTTTGCTTTGTTTAGTTCTTCGATTGCTTTTAGTTTTTGTTATGTCTATTGGGTCCAATGTTGGGTGTTATCATCCCTCATGAGACCACTTTCTTCTACTGCATGGCTGCTATGTTAGGGTTCGGGCCCTCTCTCACTTTGTCTAATCAAAACATAAATATTTTATATTAATAAAATATAATTTATTATATTAAATGAATAAACAAATTAAAATTATTAAAACCCATATTATAAAAAGCAATAAGATAACTAAGTCCATAAAAAAAATATCTATCCCCATTCTATTTAAGTTTTAACACTATCAATAATAAGGCCTGGCTCCCTTCCAACCCCATTGAGTGATTATTAGAATAGAGAATTTTTGCGTTAATCAAAATTGAATGTATTGGATTTACAATAAAATTAAATATTGAAATCTAAAAGTAATATTAAAAATTTAATGATATTTATGGTTTAAAATGAATTGTTTTTCTTTTAACATTTTAAAATATACAATTGTTTCATAAAGTCTTTACCAACACGATGACTATTTGATTTCAACATTTACAAACGAATAAAACTCTTTTCATAGAGCTTCCTAAATTCTTGAAAGGAATAGTAGATTAAAATATATATATATATATAAGAATAGTATATATATATATATATATATGAATATGATTAAGAGTGATTTATTCAATTTGAAAAAATAAATATTTCATTTAAAGTTAATTAGAATTGTCTCAATAAATTGCTTAGTCAACAAACTTATCTAACAATTAACTGATCTAATTAATTAATCAACTAACTTCAGTGCTCCATCAGCTAATTCGATTAGTTTACTAGCTAACTAAATTGATTGTTAAATTGAAAGGTGAAATTCACTAACTGGTTATGCGGAGTTCAAAGAGAGAGCCAATCTGAGTGAGAAAGCTTCAAACAAAACAATCAACCATTTATATTATAAATTTATCAAAGACATTGTACAGATAGCGAAAGACTAAATATAGGGCAATAGCATTTTATCCACTACCTGGAAAGAACAACTTTAAACTCAAAATGCATACCCAGAGGGACTGACTAACAACCACAAAGGCGAAAAGAACTACAACAAGCGGAAAAACATAGGTTAAAAGTGGCTGTCACTTCGATTGAAATCAAAGTTCATTTGGATATCCTTAAGACAGAGAGAGAGATAGAGAGGGCCCATATTGCTGGACTTAGCGTGCTTCGAGAGAGATGGATACGGTGGCTCGCGATGATGCTACCGTTGAAGCAACCATCCACCCAACATCAGCTGAATCGAGTCCGTTTGATGTGGAGTTGTCGTCAATAAAAGCCGGCCGAGTGGGCTGAGTCAAAATCTCTGTACTGCTTGTTAGCATCGACACCACTTTGGACATTAATGGCCTCAACTCAGGTTCACCTTGCGTGCAAAGAAAAGCAATCTGGATTACCTTTAATATCTCTTGTTTATTCAACACCGGCTCTTCAATTAATCTTCGGTCCACCATTCTAAATACCTCATTTTTCTCGTATAGGTTCCATGCCTGTATATAAATCCAAGGCTTCATTAGAAGGCCATTTAGAGAGAGTCATGCAACTGAGAGCGAGTTGTATGTGACAATCACTTACGTTTACACTGTTTATTGCGTACCGCTTAAAAATTCTAATTTTAAATGATTAATAAGCCTTCCTTTTGAAGCTTACCCATCCTAAAAGGAGTTCCATCGGTGGTGGAAGTTTAGAATCAATATACTTTCTTCCGCTCACAATTTCGAGAACTAGCATGCCATAGCTGTACACATCTGCCTTATCTGTCAGCTGACCGTGAACAGCATATTCTGGTGCAGTATACCCTCTGAACAAAGACCAAAACATAGGCAATGGATAAGTTCATGAATTCAATTTTAACAGAGAGAAGGATGCAACGGATACACGCAGGTAAACAATAATAAAAGAATCTTACACTGTACCACCGACTCTAGTGGTAAGATGTGTCATGTCGTCTGGAAAGAGCTTTGCCAGTCCAAAATCTGCAATTTTGGCTTGAAACTCATTATCCAGAAGTATGTTGGCAGCTTTGATATCCCTGTGCAAGATTCTAAGCCAGCATTCTTCGTTTAAATATGCAAGTCCATGTGCCGTTCCCAAAATGATCTCAAATCGTGTTTTCCAGCTTAGCGGTTTCGCCGTATTCGCTGGAAGAATGGTTATGAAAGAGTTTTTAAGAGACTCCTACAAATTTAGCCAAAAAAAATTATTTTTTTTAATTATTTCTCTGGTTTAGACATGTACAAACCGAAGAGATGTTTGTCAAGGCTCATATTTGGCACCAATTCGTAAACCAGTAGTTTCTCTAGTCCTCGTGTGCAACAACCAAGCAAACGAACAAGATTACGGTGACGAGCAGCACTGATGAGCTTCACTTCTGTTACAAATTCGTCGAACGCTCTCGCCGACTGCTTTACGAAAAGCTTCTTCACTGCAATCTCCCGGCCATCGCTAAATATTCCCTACCAATCACAAACAATCGGATTTGATAAGAAAACGTGATTAAACATCCACTTTAGTTTAAACAGATCGGTAAAGGTCACACCTTATAAACTTGTCCAAATCCTCCTTCCCCGATTTTCATAATTGAATCGAAGTTTTTAGTTGCAGCTCGAAGGGAATCGTAGGTAAATAAATGACCCCACTTATTGTCTTCCTCCGCAGCAAAATATACCTCTGCTACAACAATTCGACATTATAAACACAGAAAAAAAAAAACTTTTGTACTGAAGAGGGGTTTCCAAGGTCAGAAAAGGAAGATTCATAGCACAATTAATTATTGGATCGAGATATATTTGTAAGGACATTTGGGATATCTAAAACATTTAAATAACTGACAAACTATGTATATTTCATCACAGCTGTTAGTGTAAAAGCCTTTTTATTCCGTCAGTCTTGAAAAAAAGCATAGCACTATCCTACAATATAGAGTTTCTAGTTATTTCATCAATTTGTGACAGAAGGGCATTTCTTCACCTGCTTGTTCATGCTGGCTGCGGCCGGGGACTTTAGTGTATAACTTTCGTAAAGAGTGCCTGAACATAAACAACACCCACAATACTGCAATGAGAGCTGCAGCTCCCAATGTTCCCACCAATATGATCACAGTCTTCGAAGGGCTTGCTGTAGAAACAATTAAGTCCAAACTTTACGAACATTTGACAGAATTGATAACAGATCAAACAATTCTGTCGACTTAAATGTACAACGTTGTAATCACCACGCTTAAATGTTAGTTATGTTTAATTAAACCTCAATAAAAAAATTAGAAACCGCACAGAAATCATAATTAAGAATGGCATACAAACTTTCAGTGACTTACAGGAAGAAGAGGAAATGATGTAAAAAGGAAGGGTAGAGTAACGCAAATAACAGCCGGCGTCGAGACCCCTTCCATCCTGCAGTGAAAAGCAGCGTTCTGCGAGCAGGGTAGCGTGCTGAAGACAAACGTCACAGCTATTGGTGGTAAGAGTCCGCCTGCACATAGCCAGTCCATAAATGGCCGTCGATAATCCATTGGCACTGATTTCATCAGTGGCAAAACCCTCGTTTTTGAGAGCCTTGGATCTGACCTTAGCTAGCAGCCTCTGTGTAGTTTCGCTGAAAAGTTTAGGCCTTGAGGAGGCGTCAGAGATGCACACGTTGGAATTTCCGGCATCCTGTGCCTGATCAAAGAAAGTGTAATTCTCATAACGCAAAAAACACCCGTCGAAAATCATACGTGCCCCAATCTCAGAGGGACAGTATTTCACAATCTGTTCTGTGGCCGCTGTATAACAGTGAGTACAGTCCTCCATTGACAAGTCGTTTCTGCATTGGGCAAGCCCATATACCTTATTTGTGCCATTCCCAGATGAAGCCGTAGCGAAGCCTGTCGAAGATATGTTTTCGGCGAGCAAGGAGAAAGCATTTTTGCGGTTTTCAATCAAAGCGCTGGGGTTTGTAGTATTAATAAGACTACAGCCATGACCGGCCTCTGTAATTTGGGGATCAGCTTCTGAACGAAGAACAAAATTGGGTATGGCTGAAATTAAGAGTATATACAAGACAGCCCATGAGAGACTGGCGTTTATATTTGGGCTTGGCATGATGAAAGCGCGTCGCTAAAATATCATGCAGGTTACCTCTAAATAAAGAAATGAAGGTGGGTATCCCTTCAAATTTCAATTTCCTTCAACTTTTGTTCTTGTCAATGAAGCACACAGGCCTCTAAATTTATCGGTCGAAGATGGTAACCCAACCACATTTCTTTTCCTCGCCGCCTTCTAACGTAGAGACTTTCTTGAGAGACTTTTCAGTCTTCCGTGTTGAACGAAACTAAAGTCTTGATCTAGAATGGTGATCGTTGATTTTTACTCACGTGAAGCTTCATATTGTGTAGCTGGGGTGCAGTCCCAAATAGTAGGTAATGGTAGTCTAGAGAATAAATAGTATGCATTTGCATAAGCAACAAAAAAATTGTAAGCACTATCTAAGCACTATCTAATGGGCAAAGAAATCCTTGTGCACATAAACCACTAGCCACTTCAATATTCATGAGTATATTGAAAGAAGAAAAGCCACAAAAAAATACCTTATATGTTTCCCTTCAAAATTCCATTCTTGGATATTTACTTGAATGTGCCCTATGCTTGCTAGGTTTCTTGAAGAGAAAATCAAGCTAAATGAAAATGCTTTGTATTAAGCTCCAATAAAGACTTATTACATGAAATTGAGTCAATTAAAATCTCTTTCTAGAAAGAAAAGTAATTCAACCATATATAACATTAAAGTCAATATTTTACTTGTAACTTGTCAAATTCACAAATCTCTATACGTAAAAGGAACTAAGACAACCAAAAAAACTAAAGAGAATAATTCTTAAATTTCATTTTAAAAGACAGTCACATGAATCTCTACTAAATTCATCAAATTATGAAGTAAAGAGAAAAACCCAACTAGAAACAATTCAAGATATCAACCAAATATCCATTCTAAACAATTCATTCTCAAACCTACACCAAATTTTGTCCAAACTCACCTAGAAAAAAGCACAACCACACTAAATAAACTTCAAAAGTACTACAAAAGCCCCAATCTTTCGAGACTTTTTCACTTACCTATTAAAACTTTATTGCAATCACAAATCTATTAACATTCCCATTAAACTTATAAGTCTAATGGCTACAGTAGCTAAATAATAACATTAATCCAAACTATAGACAATGAAATTGTGTAAGTACGTTCATTCACTTAAGAGGTTAAAGTCAATGAATGAGTTGAAATTCTAATCTTTTTTATTTTTATAATAGACAATCTTGTAAAAGTCTAACAAGTACATTAAATAATGGTCTATTTTTTTCATAATAGACAACCTTGTAATAACATAACCAATAGATAAATATTATTTAATACTAATTTTTTAACTATATTATCATTGATTTTTAAAAATTCTCAACTTAAAATTTTACCATTAATTATTCCTCTAACATTCTCCGGAAATTACTAAATCATCTCAATAATATTTGCTAATAAATTTGAAATAACCCCACTACTTTAAACCAAAATATACTTAACTTTTTAATATAATTTCAAACTTTACAAATCTATACTTGCTAAATAAATATAAATATTTTCTATTAAAAGGAAGAAATTTAGATGACTAATAAACCTTCCATTTGAAGCTTACCCATTTCATGAGGAGTTCCATATGTGCTGGAAGTTTAGGATCAATATACTTTTTGCCATTCACAAATCTGAGAAGTAGGGGAAGGGTACCAGTAGTGGACATAATTTCAATAGTGGACACCTTTTGGTCAATCTAATCCCCCGTTAGTAGATTGTGAAGGAGCCCAAAATATTGTTAATGAAAAGTTCATTAATGAATATCACATGTACCAATAGTGGATATTTTTTCAACTTTTTTGCCCTTTATTAGCTTATTTGTGCACCACTACTGGCCCATTTGTGCATAACTACTGGGGCATTTGTCCATTACTACTGGACTACTACTCAATATTATGAGTTATCTACTATTGGCACAAAGGTGTTTATGTATGGGACAACACTTTTAAATGACCACTTTTTGACCTTTCCGCATATAACAATTTCCACAGTGTGTATCGTTACTACCCAGAAGCCGGATCCTTGGTTATAAACAGTTAAGTCCAGACAACCAAAAAAAAAATTAAAATCCAACGTACGATTTAAAAATTCTATGTATGTGAAATTAGCTATGTCCACTACTGATATTCTTCCCTAACATTTCGAATTGTAAACATCTGCTTAACTTTCAACTGATCATGAACAGAGATGTAAGTATGAACGCACAAGCTTTTCTAGATGAAACTGACTGTGAACAGAGACGTAAGTATGAAGACGATTTGAAGACTTTTTTATCCTTTGAATCAGCAAACTGAAGTCTTCTTCGACTATTTAAGGTCGTTGGTGTTTTCGGTGGGAGCAGGTCCCACAAGCGTTAGGGGAGGTGTTGTTGACTATATACAATTCCGAGTCACCAATAAATTTTCGGCATTAGAAGTGGAAATATTTATTGTTTAAAACTCGGACGTATAAATCACTGTCATTCTACTGTGTTGTGCACCTCATATTACTGTTCCAACATAGACTTTTCCCTCACGTTTTGACTTTTAAATTGTTAATTATTTGAATTCGATATGACCCATGTTTACTTGCCGTTTACTATACTCCATCTTCCTTAATTTCTATATTTAAACAATCAATGGAAGGAGGTGTTTACACTCATAGCAAATTATATGTAAGTTAGATTACAATTAGCAATCGTATTTTAGAGTGTAATGAGTATGTTGAAGATGTCTGAAAGGTCAATTAGGAAAATTTTTGGTCTATTAGCTGCTTACATTTGTGCAATACATGAAGTCAATTGATAGAACATTTAGAGAATGATCGTTTTTTGCAATAAAGGGCTCAATGGAGAAGTGACAGATTCAAATAAATTACGCATCCACTTAAACAAGGATCCAAACATGACTAAAACAATACCTTTGCATAGGAAGATAATCAAACTATATTACCAAAATGCTCAAGTTATGTTTGCAACAAGGAGAGAGAGGAAGAGATAGGGATAGAAAAAGGGAAGTATAAAGGGGGAAGAGCAAGAGTGGGGAGTGTAAGGAGATAGAGATAGGGGATAGATATAGAGAGGAAAATGCAAATAGAGATACATATGGAGTTGGAGATGGAGAAGGAGAGGAATATAGTGAGGAGAGATAACAAGAGAGAGTGGATAGGATATATAAATATGGAAGAGATAGATATACTACGAGTGGGTAGAAAGAACTAGAGAGGGGGAGATAAGAAATGATACGTATAGAGGGGTAGATAAAGGGAGAAATATAGAAGCAGAGAGAGATAGAGAGATAATGAGATAGAGATAGAGGAAGAAATGGAAGAAGAAATGTGGAGAGATAGAGATAGAGAGGAAAAGAGATATAGGTATAGATGTATATGAAGAGGGAGAGGAAGAGAGATGGATGGATAGAGAGAAGGAGATGTGTAGAGATATCTAGGGAGACAGATAAAGACAGAGAAAAATAGGAAGTGGGAGAAAAATAGAGAGCAAGATGGAGAGAGGTAATAGGTTGAAGCATTGTTATGTTGATAAGTAGGAGGTATTTTCCACAGCAAGTCAAACTCTGATATTGCTATTAGGGTTCAATTGTGTAGTTTTTGAGTCAAACTCATTGACCCATGTTTCATGAGTAGTAGTTCACAAGAACCCGTCTATCATGAGAATGAATGGCCCACTTAGCACTCATTGCATCTAGGTGATACTAATAGGGGTGAAGCATTGGGCCTTCGTGGGAGGTCACCCATCCGAGTACTACTCCAACTCAAGAGCGCTTAACCATGGAGTTCCCTCCAAGGTTAAACCCACTTAGCTTGCAACGCCATTAGCACTCATTGCACTTAGATTCCATCCACCAAAAATTATTTGAATCCAAACTATTTGTAGTGGAGTTGTTGTCAATAAAATTCGGGCGATTAGGCTGAGCCAAAATCTTTGTATTGCATGTTAGCATGGACACCACTTTTGTCATTAATGGCCTCAACTTAGGATCTCCTTGTGTGAACAGAAAAGCAATCTAGATTACTTTTAATATCTCTTCTTTGTTAACCTACGGATCTTGCTTAATTAATTTTCGGTCTACCATGCCAAATGCCTCATTTTTTCTCGTATAGATTTCACTCCTACATATAAATCAAACGCTTCTTTATAAAGCCTTTTAAAATAATATATTGAGAACGATTTTTATCAACAATGGTGTTTACTATTGAGTGCTTAATAAGAATCAATTATTAAGGTGACTGTTTTGTTGGCCTTTCAGAAAATAGTTAGTGTGTTGTAATTAATGTATAGATATTTTGTGGGGGATATGGACTGGCCACAACTATTTTGGCTCCAAAACATCAGTATGGTATGCATAACATGCAAGTTAGTCACACTTTTTACATCATATATTTTGCAAACAGTAGTTGCGATTGACTAACATATCAATAATACAGCGTACGATTTGGCCATTTTGGAGCCAGAATAGCTGTAGGCATATGGACCTATGTAATCAACTACCACACTGTTTAGTTGCTTAGATAATTCTATTTATTTAGTGATTTCAAGTACAATAATGTATACTTTGTGTTGTGCTTAACATGTAGTGTTGATTACAGTATCTTAATTAAATTTATTAATTAAAATTCTGAAAAAGTTAGAGGAAGATTTTAAATTAACAGTTGTTACTTTAAAGTATAAAAATTGGAGGTTTTCTATCAACCTACCACATCTAGGAATAATCGATAGTCTACAACAACATTCTATAAAATAGTTAATTATCAGAATAAATGATTGTATGTGGCTGTCAATTAGAAAGAACTAGATCATATGAAATAAATTTAAAATATTACATGAAATTTGATCTTAAAAATCTAAACTATTACATTTTTGCCATCAAAAACTTCAATCAAATCTATTTATAACTTTTACTCTCTAAAATACCATCATTAAAAGAAAAAGCCCTACTACTTAAATGTTAGAGAATTATTTTTAATATTATAAATTTCAATTACTATCATTGATTTCTTTTTAAAAAGCTAAGCTTTTCACTATTTTTTAAATATTGAATCAAATTATATTACAAAGAATGGGAGCTGCCAACAAGAATCTGAAAAAAATAAAACATTGTCTGACTATATGTTATTTCTCTAAAATTTTAATTTATTTTAAAAACATCTCAATAGTATTTAGTAACAAATTTATTACACAAAATTGTAACATAATTATTTTTTCTTATATGTAGGGATTTCTAGTTTTGACTCTCTAACAATATTTACATCAACATTTCTCATCATATTACATGATCCATCATCAGAATACAGCAAAATTAAGATAACTACTATTCTTCTCATCTCAACCATAAAAAATGAAATATAATCTAAAACATTGATATTAAATTTATTATACAACCAAAATTGAAATATCTTATGATGATAATATCATAAACTATGAAATTTCATAAAAAAAATTTATTTAAAAATTTACACATTTATAATTTCTATATCAATATTTTCTGGTTAAAAACAATTTAATTTTAGATGATTAATAAGTCTTGCGCTCTGAAGCTTACCCATTCTAAAAGGAGTTCCATCTCTGCTGGAAGTTTTAGGATCCATATACTTTCTACCGCTCACAATTTCGAGAACTAGAATGTCGTAACTGTAAACATCCGCTTTCTCTGTCAATTGCCCGTGAAGAGCATATCCTGGTGCAGTATACCCTCTGCCACACACCAAAATTACAGGCAACGGAAAAATTTATATGTTAAATTTAACAGAGAGAGGCGGGGGGGCAACGGATACATGGCGCAGGTAAAGAAGAATGGTAAATCTTACATTGTTCCACTGACTCTTGTGGTAAGATGTGTCTGGTCCTCTCTAGCAAAGAGCCTCTCCAGTCTAAAATCTGCAAGTCCATGCGTCGTTCCCAAAATGATCTCATATCGCGTCTTCCAGCTCATTGAATTCACCGTATTTCCTGCCAGAGTGATTATTATGAGAACGATTGAGAAAAACCAAAGAGATGTCTGTCAGGGCTCATATTTGGCATGAATTCGTAAACCATAAGCTTTTCTGTTCCTCGTGTGCAACACCCAAGCAAACGAACAAGATTATGGTGACGAACAACGCTGATGAGCTTCACTTCTGTAACAAATTCGTCCGACGCCCTCCTCGACTGTTTTACAAAAAGCTTCTTCATTGCCACCTCAAGGCCATTGCTAAATACTCCCTAACACCACAAACAACCAGATCTGATAAGCAAACAGGAATCAACTTCCCCTTTAGATTTAACAGCATGGCAATCTTCATACCTTATAAACTTGATCAAATCCTCCTTCCCCGAGTTTCATACTTGAATCGAAGTTTTTCATTGCAGCTCGAAGGGAATCATAGTTCAATGGATGATCCAACTTACTGAACAGGGGTTTCCAAAATCAGAAACGGGAAATTCAAAGCAAAATTGGATCCCGGTATATTTGTAAAGACATTCCGGATCTCTAAAAATTTTAGATAAAAGACTAAATTATGTGAATTTCATCACAAATCTTAAGTGTAAAAACATTTTCGTTTCATCAGTTTTGAAAAAGCAGAGCATTCCTTCGCCGGCTGTATCCTACCACTAGTATATCTATATTTTAAAAATATAGGTAAATTATATGAGAGATATCTTATAATAGAAGGAAATCTGACGATTGCAACAATATTAGTAGTATACAAGAGTTTCAAAAATATGGATAATAATAGAGTTGCTTAAGTATGTACCAGCATTGTCATGGAATTTAGAGTTCCCTTTTAAATATTATGGCACTCTTCCACAATCATTTGAATGTGACAGTTTCATATAGTTGGAGACAGGTGGCGAGGGTTCTATTTTATTTGGAGTAATAAAATAAGACCTCCACAAAAACCAAAAGATGGCATATTTCATGTATTTATCTGTCATTTGCATGTCAAATTGTTTCGATATTGAATTCTTGTTTACACACATTTTGATGTCATTGAAGATACCTCTCAGCATAATAAAGTTTCTTTAATTTCGTCAATTTGTGAAAAAATGGCTTTTCTTCACCTACTTCTTTGGGCTGGCTATGACCAGGGTCTTTTGTGTACAACTTTCATAAAGAGTGTCTAAATCTGAAAAACACGCACAATAAAGAAATGAGAGTTGCAACTCCCAACGTTCTGACCAAGATGGTCACAGTCTTCGAATGGCTAGCTATAGAAACAGGAAATTCCAATCTTTACCAACATTTTGTAAACGAAGATGAAAAGAAATGTGCAGAAAAACAGAGTAAAGAAAAACAATAAACAGGGCAAAAACAAAAGATTTGTAGTGGTTCACTAATATTGGCTATATCCACTATCAATGCAGGGAAAATCTTATTCAATCAGTGTTTTACACAATACAATACTAAATTGTTGTCAAATACAGCAATAAAGATTTAATCAAATAAAGAGAAGTCTAACAACCAAAGGCCATGACCATTGGGCATGCCAAAGTCCACGATCGTTGGGCTTTATTTCTGTAACAAACTCCTAGTTGAAGACAAATGAAGACTGCTCCATATGAAGACTTCCCTTGTGTTTCCTCTAATGTCAAATTGGTACAATGCCAAGAGAAGTCCTACAAAATTTGAGCTTCTCTCTCAAGACTGCCTTTGTCAAAGCATCAACTGGATTCAAGGTTCTATCAATTTTAGCAACCCGTAACTTGCCTTCTTCGACTACATGGCGAACATAGTGATGTCAGAAGTCAATATGCTTAGAGTGACATTGAGATGTATGATGCTTAACCATAAAAATGACGTTGCTACTGCCACATAAAAGAACAAAATCAGATTGTTTATACCTCAACTCACGTAACAAATATTGCAACCATATCATCTCCCTAGCTCCTTCAAAGAGAGCCATGTATTTAGCCTCAACGAAAGAAAGAGAAATTGATTGTTGCAATCTAGAAACCCAACTAATCACTGCCCCAACAAAAGTAAAAACATAACTGGTAGTAGACCTTCGTTTGTCTAAATACCCACCTAAATCAAAATCAGCAAACCCTTGTAGGGGAGCATTGTCTCTTCCAGAACACAAACCATAATCAAAAGTACCTTTTAGATACCTTTAGATCTATTTGACCACCTCCCAATGAGGTTTACCAGGATTACTCATAAATCAGCTTACTACTACCACTGCATGAGCAATATCTGGACAAGTAGAGATGATGACATACATAAAACTCCCAACTACATATGTATAAGGAATGCCTTTCATAAATTACTGATCCTCTTGTGTTTTAGGACACATTTCAGAAGATAAACGAAAAATGACCAGCTAAAGGAGTGCTTACAGGCTTAGCACTGGTCATTACCAAAACTATCCAATACCTTATCAATGTATTATTTCTGTGATAACTTGATTTCTCTCTTCTTCCTATCCAGAGAAATGGTCGTTCCAAGAATTCTTCTCATTGGCCCTAAATCCTTCATAGCAAATCTGTGAGCTAATTGATCCTTAATCTCGTGAACAATCCTCATGCTAGTGTTAGTTAGTAACATGTCATCAACATAAAGTAGAATTATAACAAAATCACCATTAGAAAGTTGTTTGAAATAAGCACAAGGTTCAGATTTAGATCATATGAATTTATGCTCAGTCATGAAGCGATCCAATTTAAGATACCATTGCCTTGCAGCTTCCTTGAGCCCATACAAACTTCACTTCAACCTGCAATAGAGATGTTCTTGCCCCTGTTTAACAAATCCTTCAAGTTGTTCCATATACAATTCTTCATCAACATCTCCATGTAAGAACATAGACTTGACATCAAGATGTTCAAGCTCAAGGTCCCAAATAGCTGCGAGACCCAAAACTGCTCGAATGGTTGTCATTTTCACAACTAGTGAAAATATCTCATTAAAATCTATTCCTTTGTGTTGACCATAACCTTTCACAACTATCCTGGCCCAATAACATTTCTTTCCTGCATCTTCCTCCTTCAATTTGCACACCCATTTTTTCTTCAATGTTTTCCTATTCGGCAGAAGAGGTACCAAATCCCGAATTTGGTTTGTTAGTAACAACTCCATTTCTTCATGCATTGCATCCTACCATTCATGACAATCAACAAATTTGGTAGCAAATTTAAAATTTGTCGACTCTGTCTAATCAAAGAGCAACAGTTCAGGCTCTGCATCTTTACATAAGAATAACTCATAATCAGAAAACTTGACAATAGGTCAACGTTGTTTGGTAGACCTAATCAATTGTTTCTATGTGTGAGTATGATTATCCTTGCCAAAATTATCCTGATTGGTTTGTCACTACTCATTCGAACCAATTTCCCCTATATGTGAGTTTGACAGAGACATCGAAGAATAATTTCGTGCCTTTTGTTCTAGACACGTTTTGCTGAAAGTTGAAAACTTTTAATGACTATGGTCAAAATCCTGCGAACTCCCAATAGGACCAGCATCGCCCACAATTTCATGCGAGGCAGAAAGATGATTAGAATATGTTGTGGAATGAACGCGAATAGAGTCCATGCCACAAGTAAGAGGCTATGTAAACACAGTGATGTGGCCACAACCCAAATTTAGAAGACCGCGGTAGCCCAAAGTTGGTGAACACTATGGTGGAGAGTGTACACATAAATACACACACACATGAATCTAATCTTGTGAGTGTCTAGTTTTCTGATGATACCACCTTATTCTTGGTTCCTTATGAGAGCAACTTTAATAATATGACGAGCAGGCTCAAGATCTTTTGTGAGGCTTCTGGTGCAAAACTTACTGACCATAAATAAACCATTCTTAGATGGAACAATACCCCTATTAACCATCTGGTTGGTTCTAATTGATAGTGGGGTGGTCTGAATAAAATTGATAGGTGTTTGGGCATCCCTTTCTCTATTGGACCTTCTTTGAAAGAAATGTGGGAGTCCATGTTCAAGGAAATTAGAAACAAGAATGTCAAATGGAAAACCCATTTGCTATCACTTGCTAGTGTGTTATAGGTGTGACAAAAACTCCTTTCATCCTATAGCATTTACTTTGCCTCTGGTGGGTTGTTTAGAAATTATTACATGGATAAAATTAAAAAATTGGTTAAGAGGTTTCTTTTGGTCTGATGGCAGAGGGGAAAAAAGGCATGTAGTCTGTTGGTCTTGGTGTTGCCTCCCTAAATGCTTGGGGTGCCTTGGTCTTAAATATCTTAAAATACAGGGCATCTCATTAGTTGTTAAATGTATTTTGAAATATTTTGGTGGAGATGAACCATAGAAAGTGTTAGTTAGAAATAGCATTGCTTTATCTAGATGTAAAAAAGGAAAAGATTGGCATTCACTTTATCCTCATGACTTGTTGTTTGTTCGGAAAAGTGGTTGTTACTTCTTTTTCCTCCAATGTGTTTGGAAATATTTGGAGAGCTTAAAAAAGCATTAAGTGTTTGATTAAAAAAAAAGAATTTTTTTCCAAGACTAATAATGTATTATTTGCATATAAATCTATATGGTGGAACCTGCATTGGAACAAAAAGTTGATGGCCTTAATGCAAGGCTGCTCTGCTAAATCATGGGTGTGAAAAGGCATCAACAATTATGGTGTGAATTTCAATTTATGAATTGGGAAATAAACAAGCAATCATGTGATATATATTCATTACATAAATACATAATTTCCTTAGGAAATCTCCTAACTATAGAAAATATTTTGTTGCATAATCATTACAAAATGAATTTATTACATCATATGTATTCATAATGATAATATATATGCATGTGTTAATTAATTTGAGAAACCTCTTAGCTATAAAATATAATATTTTTGAAAATTTAAATAACTAAGCATTGGGAAATGAAAAACCAATTATAAAGGATGAGTTCTAAATATTTGCATTTGACTTTTTGAGTTTTCCCTTTTTGGTTTTCAAATTAACAATTATTAATTTTCAAAGTAACTGCATTAGGTCTATTGGAAGAAATGGGATCTTAGAACACATCTTGAATCTGTGGCCATATTCAGAGTATTGGTAAATCTAAGGTGGAGTGCATTTTCAGACTGGTATGAACACCCACATTACACATATTTTAACTTTTCCTTTGGGTACCTAGAATAATACCATTTTTCATATGCAATGCCTTTCTTTATAACTATATTAATGTGGATAGGCCATACTGTAAGGACTGAATGGAAATGAAAACCTGCCAGTCCCAGTCGTTTGGTCTCCAATCGAAGAACTTGTCCATCATATCATTGGGAGTCAGGATAGTTTTTTACTTCAAGAAAAATCTCAGGATGATAAGTCAAAGAATAGTCACAAACATGTATGGAGTGATCTTAGAGGTGGAAATAGGGAAAATCCTATGCAAAGGTTGTCGTGCTTCATCAACTCTACCATATAGAAAAGCATACCAATCAATATAAAATTATACTAATCTGATATCATAGCAATACAACATTGAGATTTACATGCTTCATCAGGTGTAACTGCTCTAGGTCAGTAAGCATGCCCAATTCAGGAGGAATGGGGCCTTGGAGATGGTTCTCTCCAAAACTAAGAATACTTAAGGCAGACAAATTTCCTAAACAGTTAGGAATAGTACCTGATAAATTATTTTCCAACAACTCCAAATGAGCTAAGTTGGAGAGATTTCCCAAAGAGGTAGGAATGGTCCCCGTGAAACTGTTAGAGACCAAGTAGAGGTACTTAAAACTTGTGAGAAGACTCAACTCGGGAGAAATGATGCCATGCAATTGGTTATAGGAGAGATCTAGAGAATGCAATCTATGACATGTAGAGAGAGCAGGCAGAATGGTTCCTTGTAATTGATTGTAGTTTAGCTAGACTAAACATAGATTTGTGAGTTGGTCGAGTTAGGGTGGAATGGTAACAGTGAGGTTATTAAAGGAGAGATCTAGGGATCAAAGAGAGGTGAGATTCCCCAACATAGGAGAAATGATGCCAACTAGACTTATATTAAAAAAATTGATGGCATGGACAGAGTGAGAAGAGAAATGATAGTTAAAACCAGTCTAGTTGCAGAAGTGGTGAAGGGTGTTAGGATAATCGGTGAACAACTGAGACGAGGGGGTGAATCAATTGTTAACATATTATAACTTTTAATCCACTTAATAACCTTTAAATATATCAAGTACCAGTAAAGCACATACAAATGTCGGTAGGAACATATACCAGTAAACAATACAACTTAACAATTAAACATATAATCAATGCAAAGAAACCATACCACATAACACCATGATTTATACGTGGAAAACCCGAAAAGGGAAAACCATGATAGGAAGCCTACCCACAAACAGATGATAATTCTATAGAAAGTATGTGTTACAATGAGGGGCCTGCACACGCAGGAAGGCACACTACCTAGAGTGTACTACTCATTACATAATAGTCTCACTGATTACAGAGAGGCTACAACCATCTCAAGATAAATGGACAACAATCTAATAGAGTGAACTGCCAGAGATAGCATCTACCATGCCTGATTACAGTCCTGGTTAAGCTCAATACCAGAGGCCTTTGACCTCTTCCTTAATCCCAATTCGATTACCTATGATCGACCAAATCTCCTTTGCATATGATATTGCATTCCAAGATAATGAACACTTATTTCATTCCCATGCCACACACACCACGATCTACAATGAGATCTTACATCATTTTATACAAACCCTAAGGCCTAAACAAATTAGGTTGGCCACCTAAAAGATATTACAATAAGATCATTACATAAATCCATATTACAATGATATGCTATGTCAGATTAAGACCAAAACAACAATAACAAATCCATAAATTATCCCGAAACATCCCAGTAACATGTAGAGTACACATTAACATGATACCGGTCAATAACCTAGATAGGTACTAGACCTATTCTGGTTCCACCATGCCAAAGCAATGTCTTCAATTAGTTCAAGCATGATCAAAGAACATCTTCAGCATCCTAAAATCCATGTAGAAGTTGCACCAACATCAATTATGCATCCTGTCAAGATTCCTCAGTGAAAGCTCCGTCGGTAGAGCCTTAAACCAATGCCAGTAAGGGTTTACTAGAGTGTATGATAGAATTTGATTACCAAGCCAATACCAACTGACCAAGACATGCTCCAGAAGCACGTACCACATGTAACCAATCACATTCCATCGATCCAAACATGCCAGAAGTGTTCAATAGATAATCTCTTATGCCGGTAACCAAAACCTTTCTACCAGTAACCAACCATATCAGCTAGTATTCACATCAATGACAAAATATCAATGCAACACATAATCAATTCATCCATAATGCCAACAATCCCCCCCTTTGGCATTGATGGCAACACTAGATGTGAAAAATATCGAAGTACCAATAAACACCAAACAAGTTTCCCCCTACGGAAGACAACCAACAATCTCCTGAATATCAATAATTCTCCCCCTGTGAAGGATATCTTTGTAAGGTTTTGAATTGATTTTTCACATCACTATCACTCCCCCTTTGATATCAATGCTAGAAATCAGACAAAAATATCAAAGAAAAAATATAAACCTCTGGATCTCAAAGCTGACTACTCCCCTTGAGTAGTAGCACCACTCATCGGTGTTAGAATGAATAATGTCTCTAATAATGCATATCGGACTGATGACAAAATTCATCAATCAAGTTGTTGTCAGGGGGAGCAGAAACCCCTAACCTATCTGTCAAATACTCAAATGATTCCTTAGACAGTGGTTTAGTGAATATATCTACAATCTGTTCTTTAGTGTTCACATAAACCAGTTTGACTTCCTTTGCTTCTACCTTGTCCTTCAAAAAGTTATACTTTATTGATATATGCTTAGTCTTAGAGTGAAATACTAGATTCTTAGACATGTCAATAGCTACAGAGTTATCACAGTAGATAACTATGGGTTCACTATAATTTACCTTGATATCCTTCAACATTTTTTTCATCCACAAGACTTGAGTGCAATTAGTTGCTGCTACAACATACTCAGCTTTTGCAGTAGATAAATAAATGCATGACTGTTTTTTGCTAATCCATGAAACCAGTTCCTTTCCAAGAAAGAAAGCTCCACCGAAAATGATCTTCCTATCATCAGTATCTCCTTCCCAATCTGAGTCACTATATGCACATAAAGTAAAATCATCATTTTTAGATTACCATTAGCCAAATTTTGTTGTTCCTTGCAAATATTGAAATATCCTCTTGACTGCACATTCATGATTTTCTTTAGGATTACTTTGATATCTTGAAACCATACTTACTGCATTCATAATATCTGGTCTAGTTTGAGTTAGATATAATAGACCACCAATCATAGACTTATACCTTATCGAATTTACCGGTGTAGAAGTATCCTTGATAGATAATTTCTCACTTGTCACCATAGGAGTACTTACCGGTTTGGAATTATCCATACCAAAATTCTTCAACAATTCCCTCAAATTCTTAGTTTGATAGATAAAAATGCCTTTAATAGTTTGAGTAATCTACAAACCTAAGAAAAATATCATCTCACCAATCATGGACATTTCAAAATCATTCTTCATATTGTTAGAAAATTACATGCACAATTTATCTTCTCCTCCAAAAATGATATCATCAACAAATAATTCAATAATCAGAATATAATTATCAGTGATCTTATAATATAAGTTACTATTAGCACTTCCTTTAGTAAAACCAAGCTTCCAAAGATATTTATACAACCTTGCATACCAAGCTCTAGGAGTCTGTTTCAATCCATAAAAATGTTTCTTCAATCTACAAACCATATCTTTATCATCTATCAGTGAAAATCCATCAGGTTTCTCAATGTATACTTCTTCTTCAAGTTTACCATTCAAAAATGCACATTTAACATCCATTTGATAAACCTTATAGCTCTTATAAGTTGCATAGGCAAGAAATAGTCTAACAGCTTAAATTCTAGCTACAGGTGCAAATGTCTCACCATAATCAATTCCTTTCATTTGAGAATATCCTTTACAAACCAATCTAGCCTTGTTTCTTACAACTTGACCATCCTCATTTAGTTTATTCCTACAACCCATTTAGTTCCAATAATATTCTTATTTTTAGGCCGAGGAACTAAAGACCAAGTCTCATTTTTCTCTACTTGATCTAATTCATCTTCCATAGCCTTTAACCAATGTTTATCCTTACAAGATTCAATAACAGTTGCCGGTTCAAATTGAGAAATAAGACACACCTCTTTATTTGCCATTTTTCTTCTTGTCATAACTCTCTTGTTCCTATCTCCAATGATTTGATCTTCAGAATGATTTAGTCTTACATACCTTGGTGTCTTTTGAACTTCAGGTTCACTGTTTAGATCATCAGTCACAGTTGAATTTTCTAATTGTGCCGGTGTGACTGTCTCAATTTCTTGTACCGGTTGAGGCATTGTTGGTTCAATTATGATCATTTCCACTATCGGTTCCCTGTCATATGATATAGAAAGATTTATGTACTGCTCATCCACTTTCACATTAGCACTTTCCACAATTTTATGCAATCTTTTGTTAAAACATTCTATATGCTTTACTTTGAATTAAATAACCAAGAAATATCCCTTCATCACATCTAGGATCAAACTTTCCAATTGAATCATCTCTTTTGATATAACATTTACTTTCAAAAAATTTGAAATACTTAATAGTAGGTGTATCTCCAAACCATAATTCATAAGGGGTCTTACCGGTTTCACCTTTGATGTGAACTTTGTTTAATGTGTAGACTATTGTACTCACTACTGCTCTCCAGTAGATACGAGGTAATTTGGCTTTAATCATCATAGATCTTCTTGCATCCACAATGGTTTTGTTCTTTCTTTCCACTACTCCATTCTGCTGAGGAGTTTGAAGTGTAGATGATTGTCTCCTAATTCCATTTGTCTCACAATATATGTTAAATTCATGTCATGATCTGATCTTAGACATTTGATTTTCAATCCATTTTTTGTTTCAACTTTTGCTCTAAAGATCTTCAATTTCTCAAAAGATTTAGACTTCTCCTTAAGAAAAGTCACCCAAATCATCCTAGAATAGTCATTGTAGCGTAGAAATAGGAATCATCAAAAAAGTAGATCAAAACACTAGACATGATAACTCAATCATGAGAGCACTCATTGCAAATGAACCTAATCCTAAGCACACTCAATAGAGATATGAAAACAAAGCATTCAAAATGAAAGATTATGCAAACCAAATGCAGAATTGAATGCTCCTTCCATGCGGCTCCATTGTTCTTCTTTCCTCTTCAATGGATTTGTGGATCTCACCTACAAGTGCACAACATACAATTGAAAGCAAGATTGATATTGGTTTGTTGATCAAGAGTACTAGAAGCATAAGTTCGATAGTTTAATTAGGGATTCAGGATTCGGGATTAAGAATCAAGGACTTTGATTGAAGAAATTCATCCAATTTATAGAAGAATTGGATAAATGACAAGATTAGCATGATGCAATTCAAATGGAAATTGCAAATCAATATGACAAATTATGCACTTTCCATGCACAATTTGATTGATTGATAATTGATGACAAATTATGACACATTCTATGTCAAAATTGATTGATTATCAATTATGACAATTTATGACAAATTGAAATGTCATTCCCATAGAATTAGGAGATGAAATAGGAGGGAAAAGAAATTAGAAATTAAGAAAATTAGAAAATTGAAATTGATGACAATTAGGAATTAGAAATTGATGGAAAAATAGGAAATTAGGAACTAGAAGAAATTAGGTAAATTAATTAATAATTTGTCATTTATTAATTAATTTACAAGAGGAAGAATAATTAGCCAATTAAATAAAGATTTAATTGTAATGAGAAGACCTAGGATTAATAAATAATTTAGTAATCCTAGAGGAAGAAATGACAAATTAGGTTAAATGAATAAATCATAAAACCCTAGAAGATGAATTAGGTATTGAAATATAATTGACTCGATTTGATTTGATTTTGGATTGATAAATGACCAATGTGATAAATGATTTGATTGAAAAATGCGCCAATTGACGAGGAACAATGACAAATTGATCCAAATTGACATAATTGAGACAGACAACGATCGATAGCGAAATGATCGCAAAATGACAAAATTGACAAGAAAACAAGGATCGATAACAAAATAGATTGCAAGACGACAAGATTGAAAATGACCATGATCAATGACAAATCGATCGCAAAATGACAAGATCGAACATGACAACGATCGATGACAAATAAGCACGCACATTGATGCAATAGGATAAGATCGATTAAAATCATGACTGGATAGTGTTGTCGACAAGACCAAATTCGAGAGCAAGATGAATGAAGAATGTAGAAGAATGACTCGATGTTCACAAATGATAAAAACCAAGTACGAATCATAGGAGAAATGTTAATGCGACGCAAAAACCTAAAATGAGGCAATGCGCAAATGTTAAAGTATGACTCTGCAAGCGTTGACCATTTTTAGGTGTCTACATTTTGCCCCTCTTTGAGACAATGCGATTTTAAGCGTTGTTTCAAAGAACAATAATAAAAATGCCCCAAACAATGATAATGACATATGCATGCCCCCTCGAGGAATTGGCCGGAAACATGCAGAAAAGAGGCCAATTGATCGATAAAAATGATAGGATCGAACGGACTGACAATCGGAGATCAGATGCATGAAGGACAAGCAATGTAAGGTGCACAAGACCGCGACCAACATAAGATGGAGAGGACGCACGTCCATCTATGCAATGACAAAGAGCTATAAATGAGACCAAGAGATGGAAAATTGCTCATTTGCACTAGCTAAAGAGGAAGATTTGTTGCTCTGGAAAAGGACACTTGCAGAGAGATGGCGAACATTCAAATGGTAGATCACCTCGGAGAACATATACACACGTACAAATGATCAGACGATGTGGGAGCAGCGATATGTATCTCAAAAACCCATGTTTTCAATTTCATGAATTTTGATCGCTTGCGGGACATTGCGGGGCCCATAGGGGATACAGAAACTGACTTCTGCACTTGTGTAAGGTCTTCTGTGCTTGTTTCATGTCTTCTGCACTTGTGTAAGGGTACACAAGCACAAGAGTCAAGACACAAGTGCAAGAGTTAAGACACAAGCGCAAGAGTCAAGACACAAGCGCAATTGTGCATGTAAGACTTAATTTAGGTTCAAAACTGCATGCAAAGGACCTGAAAAGGGGGGACAAGGGTAGGATAGGTCAGAATAGATGAAAAATACCCTAAGGTGGACATGAAAATGAGGAAATGCAACCCGTAGGAGAAAACCCTAAAACTGACAAAATGTGCCCCAATTGTGATGCAGAGTCGACAGTATCCGTTGATCACGCGGGAGAACCGACCTGACTGCTTCATGTTACGACATAGACTCAGGAGCACGGATAGAGACACATTAGCAGGACTTGAGACATGGTAGGGATGAGGAGGATAGAGGGAGAATCCAGTGATAGAGGCACGTGCTCCCTATGACAGACAGTGGACATTATGTAGTTTGACATTATATAGTCAGCCTGCGAGCCATACTTAGGACAGATAGTCCAATTTTGTACTCCGATATTATTTTGATATGTGATATGAAATGCATCGATATGATGGGATGCAATGTGTTATGATTTGTAATTATTTTGCTATGTATGGATGACTTATGTACTTGTTTATGAACATGTATGGATGTATTTTTATGTATTTTTGATGTATTTATGAAATGAAATGGATAAAATGCTTGATGTAATATGTGATGTGATGTGTGATGCAAATGTACTAACCAAATGGATGCAGGATGCAGCATATGTGTTTGGATATCGGAGCACTAGACCGAACTGACTATCCGGACTGACGGAAGAAATGTTAGTAAGAAATGAGATAGAGGGCAGTTAGAGAGGACGAAGAAAAACTTGCTTTCAGTAATGCACTTTGTAGGTGAGAACCTTTATTTTTATGTAGCAAAATGGCATTGAAGGCCAGAGCTGAAATGCAACCCTTTTTGCAAAAGACAGACACATCATAGACAAACGACAATCACAATCAAAAAAAAAGAAAGAGACCATGAGCCATCCCGGTCACTCTAAATCACTCAGTGACATCATCGAGCAACATAGGAACATGATCGAAGATAAATCAAGAAAAAGATAAGATGCACAAATTCAAACAAATCAAACAAACATCTTGATCTTCATTGTCAAAAGTTGAAAGTGCTGATAGGACGATCATGCTGTCTGGTTTCAGGAAATGCGGTACCCCGTCTAAGACAGGACACAGTCTGGTTTCGAGTATACCACACCCTGTATAAGACCCATGATAGCAGTAACAAGGACAAATGATTTTAATGTTATTGTTCGATTGATAAGACAATGTTGATCAGTTGGAATGTCTGCTTTGAATGAAAAAGTTCATCTGTTTAAGCATATTTTCCATTAAAGCATAATGGTTGATTGCGTGTCATTGGAGGGATGCTCGGTGATTTGTCTTATGCACAAAAAGAGATCCTTTATTGATGAAATGCTTGTTTTTTGGATTTTAATGTTTTGAAATGTTTTTGCTTCATTTTTTCAGGACTTTATATGACTTTTTAGGGATTTTTTCAAGACATTTTTCAATTTTTTTAGAGATTTTTTTTCAGGACATTATATGATTTTTTTGGATTTTTTAAGGACATTTTTAAATGTTTTTGAGATTTTTTCAGGACATTTTTAAATGTTTTTGAGATTTTTTCAGGACATTTTTAAATGTTTTTGAGATTTTTTCAGGACATTTTTCAATTTTTTTTATGAAATTTTTTCAGGACATTTTAAATTTTTTTTTTTTAGTTTTTAATGACTTTGCCCCCAGTGTCTAGCAAGGCAAGGAATATGACAGGTGAATAAATAGGCTTGCTGAAATGATGGTGGATAGAGGGAAGACAAAGGCCTTTTATTATGGAGACAATACAGATGCAATTTTCAAGGGCTATTGCATGATGGGACAAGAGACTGGATATGACAATGTAAAGCAGGAACATGGCATGAGGGACATGTCAAGAGGTGTTTGAAACCATGTTTAAATTTTGCGTCCTTATGTAGATCAAGATCAAGGAATGAAAAAGAGTGTATGGATAGTGATAAGATATGGATAGGATGAGCAAGACCAAGAATGGATAAGGGACATGGATTGAAGGTCGGGATTGGCTAAGGGATAGTGGCAGAAAGTTGCAATAAGGCAGGGAATATGGATGAAAGGTTATAATAAGAAAATGGATAAATGACCAAAAGTTATGATAGACTGAAAGCTGCAAACAAGATACCTGATGCTCATGACGATCGTCAGCCTTGTCAAGATCAAATGTGAAAAAGGAAAATGGACATGAGGGATAATAGGATAATGGAGGGTAATGATAGGGGTTCGATAGGATAATGAAGGGCAATAGGATATGAAGGAGGAAACCTGCCCCAAGTGTGATTGTGCAAGAAGTTCATAGATTACGCATGATGCCTGTTTGCTAGGTTTTCATCATGGTACTTGCCCAAGGCGCCTGTTTGCCAGGTTTTCACCAGTGGACGAATTATTTTTGCTTTACTTTTTTCTTTCTTTTTCTTTTTTTTTTTTGGATTTTGACTTTTTCAATAGAAGATGGACACATGATAGGGGATGGAAGAAGGACTCAAGCATCTTATTGTTTGGGTAGTAGCCTTGAAAAAAATGGACCATGACCTTTAAAAGTATGCTCAAAGACGTTGGTAGGATAAGGACATGGAAAAAGAGATGAAACTAAGGCAAGGATTTATGTAAAGGATGGGATCAGAGGGATAGAAGGATGGAAAATATGCATCGGATAATGCATAGGGTATTGGAAGAATTGGGCTTCACTGGATGGAAATGTTGGCAAGATCGACATTGGCACACACCTTGAGGGGTGATGGACTGATGGAGGAAAGATGTATTTTGGATATTGAGATTTGGATGGAGGAAAGGATAGTGATTTTGGGACATAAGGGCCCAAAATGGATGAAGAAGGTGATGGAGGAACAAATTTGAGAGGGTTGGATGGAGGAATAGAAACTTTGGATGCCAAGTTGGATGTTTCTTTAGGCTTTTGTGCTTCAAGGAGCCGCTTAGGGATCCACATGGTTTTTGATTTTTCATGCTTTTGTTGTTCCTTGGAGTGCATTGCTTGCACAAGGGATTTAGGAACCCATATATATTTTGACTTTTGTTTTTGAGCAATGGGCCTTTGTGGCCTTTTGGGTATATTTTTTTCTTCATAGATCAAATTGTTCTTTGTTTTGACATGTCGATTATATTGGACATGTTGATCCTTGAATACATGTGGATTGCTAGACTTATGACTTTTATACTTGGCATCCAAATTGCTTGGAGAGGGAAAGGAATGCATGGATGGATAGGAATGAAATGGAGTTCTTTTGGATGGATGAAATTTACTCAAGGATGTGTGCCTTTGCTGACCTTGCATAAAGGAGGAAGGGATATAAGGACCTAAGATGGATGGAAGGTATGATGGGGAAGGTGTATGTTTTGATTTTGAGTTTGAAGGGATACCAACGCCTTGAGTGTGAGCTCTATAGCCATGACCATTAGTATACTCTTTGATATGGAGGGGTTCTTGCTTGTGAAGGTCTACCCCTTTGTCTTTATGAATATCTTGACTTGTAGGAGACTCTTTTCTTTGGGAAGAAGACGCGAGTTCATTATGAGGTGGATGTGATATGAGAGAAATAATGAGATCTTGAAGTGGATTGGATTGCACCAAAGTGGAAGAACCCATTGTTAATGTCAGGGGTTCATGAACATCTTGCACTGACACGTTAGAATCCTGAGGGGGATTATGATCATGAGGGGGACTAGGATTATGTAGTGGACATGGTTCAATGACAGGCTCTTCAAGAGATGGAATGGGAGAAATAATGGGATCATCAAAAGAGATGCGATCTTGGAGTGTATATGGAGCATTAAGACAAGGAGATGGAGGAACAAGTGAATCTTGTGGAGGATCTGAAGGAATAATTTGATCTTGACAAGGAGGAAGATCATTGGATTCCTCTTTAAAGGTGCTTTGCTCTTGAATTTTAATGGGATCATCGGATAGGATGGAAGGGATATCTTGATCTTTCTTAGGAAGTGGAATGTCAATGGGATTTGAAAGGACATTTTTTTCATGAAATGGAAGGGGATCATTTGGGATTGGATGAACTGGGATATTTTGATCTTGCTCAAGGAATGGAGTGTCAATAGGACTTTGGATAGGATGGACAAGAATAGGGGAATCATTGTGAGTGTCTGGGAACATGGGGTCCTGGTCAACAATTGAATGGGATGATAAGGTTTCAGGATCTTGATCTTGATCTGTTTCAAGACACATTTCTTCGTGCTCTAAATTATCCTCTTGACATGGGGTTGGACTTTGGATATGCATGGAGGATTTTGACAAGGAATCAATGTTTTGGCATGAAGGAAATACACTTTGAAAAATTGTGATGGATTCTGGCAAGGAATCAATGCTTGAACATGAGGAAGAGGGACTTCGAATGGGGTCCTCTAAAATAGGTAATGGCAGTAAAGTGCATGGTGGCATTGGGTCTTGTATTTCTGAAACATGACAAGGATGTGCATCATGAATTGGATTATTGATTATGGATAGCTCTTCGATAATTGCATCCTTGGGTGTATTGTTTGACGAGGACAATATAGAAGGTTCTTGTGAAACTTCTAAAGGTGTAGGGATAAATGCCACTGGAGAGTCAATTTGCTTGCGAGGGGATGAGGCATTGCTAGACATAAGTGTATTATCTTGATCTTCCTCACTAAACTCACTTGGTAATTTCCTTAAGAGCATTGCAATAAAGCCACCTTTCTTTCGAGGTTTTGACATGATTGTATTTGGAATTTGAACTTTTTTTTGATTTGATGTCATGTTTTGATATTGGACTTGGTTTAATTGTTCTGACATGTTTGAAACTTGGGTTGGTGTGTGTTGCAACCTTTGTTTTTGAATGTTTGGTTGTTGTTGTTGATACTGAGTTGTCCATTGAGTTTGTTGTTGATACTTGATAGTCGGTTGGACATATTGTTGAAATTGGACCATTGATTGTGTTGGTTGAATATGTTGGACCATTGGTTGAACCATTGGTTGTATTGGTTGAAAATCAAATTGATAGTAAACACCTTCTTGTTCTTGTTATGGAGGCACATAATGTTGAAATTGATGTTGTCTCCTTTCTTGAAATTGTTTCATCATCTCTATTTGTGAGAGGAGAGCTGGTATGTTTGATCGTTCGATAAGAGACCTTACATCAATTGGCTCAATATTTGGATTTCGACCTGGAAATTTTTGAAACACTTTAGACATTTGTGATCTATTCTTCGCAATGTTTTTCACTCTTTGTTCCAAAATCTCATTTTCTTGAGCTAGTTTCTCCTCTAGTTTTTGTATTTGGAGACTTGTTTCATCGTAAAAAGTTTGATCAATATTGCCTTGTTGTTGGGTTGGATATAATTGTGGTTGCATTGTCGGTTGATATGTCAAACTTTGTTGCATCATTGGTGCTTGGAACCTTGTTTCAATAGACATGTCACTATGCAAATGCAATATTTTTGGAATTTTTCAAAGATAATGTATGATATGCAACTAAATGCAAACTAGATAGACGAGCATGCAATCTATGTTTTTGGTTGTTTTTTGAAGATTTTGACAAACTTTTGAATGAAAATCTAAAAGAGACCCTTAGGAAATTGAAATGATGTCTAGACCTCAAAGGACAAAAGGACCAAGTGACAAAAGGACAAAATGACAAAGTCTCCCCTATATTCTTGGATACTAAGCTAGGTTTGACCAAATGACAATAATGACATAAAGAGAAAAGGCTTGATAAGGTCTAGACTTCTTAACAATGACTTAGGGTTTATCAAAGATTTGGATTACTCAAGTATGACAAAACCTAGTTTTTGACACTATATGCTAAGGGACAATTACTATGCAAATGACCCTAATATGATATGATAATGACCTAAGCTTAATGAAGAGACCTAGGGTATGCAAATATGAATGTATGACAATGGTATGAATTTAATGGAAGAGGACACATGCAAATGGATGACCCCTATTGAAAGGAGTATGACTTAGGTGAAATCTAACCTTGGTACTTGACAATGAACTTTGCAAAATGCAACCTAGGATGAACCTAAATGCAAGTGACATGAATGTTAAGACAAGATTTTGAACAATGTTTGATAATCATGTTGGAAGATGTGCTTTGAACCTTGTTGAACTTTTGTTGGATGAATGTCTCTTGTGTTTAAATCTTATGTTGGATCAATGTGTTTTGCTTTTGAAATGGGATGCAATTCAACTTTTGACAATCAAAGAATACAAGATATTGCAACTTAGACTCAAGACAATCATGCTCATTTCCACATTTCTTATGGTAGGCAAAGACATTAGGTACTTGAGAGGTAGACTCATTATGAGATTCAAGGAGAATACATAGATGCTTGACCCCACGGGCTCCCCTCCACGGCACTCACTTCTCAGGGCAGCCAAGCATCAGTCCCCATGGAATCTCCCCATGGTGAACTTAGTATCTCTTCCAAGTATCCAAATTTGTCCTTCTCAAGCAACTAGAAGGGTTTTTGGCCTCTAAAAACAAGGTGTTTAGTAAGGATTTCTGTTAAGCATTACTCCTTGATGTCACGCAAGCATGATTGAGACATTAAGCCCGTCAAGATACCAAACAAATGTAGTCGCGCAAGCACGATTTAAGACCAAAAGGCCCTACTTAGATGTTGATATGAGAAAGAGTTTCAAGGGGCATCACTTCCCAAGTAACTACAATTCCCACGTAACACTTCCTTCAAAGCTTTTGCTCATCAGGTATTTGTTTATAGTGAGTTAGAATGCCAAGGAATTCTAGCCGTACTCACTTTGGGTCGTTCCCTTCTCACGATTATCACTTGCTTGCAAAAGCAAAGTGGTCGGGAAGGCAGGCCCTCTAAAGGAGACACACAATCAACAACACAAGCATGGCATTGAAGATCTGGATTTCTGATCACCCTATGAAGGATGAGAGAATACTCTCCTACTCCAATGTCATACTTAACAATCAAAGCAAGCAAATGTTCATTCCCACCTATTTATAAATCACTAAGTGCCTAATTAAAAATCTCAAACACGCAGTTTGGTTGTTTCTCCAAGGCAACCTGCAAAATCCAAGTTAGGGGTTTGATTTGTTGTCTTTGACCATCGATTCTGCATAACACATGTTAGTAGTTTGATTTGTAGTCTTTGCCATGCATATGCCAAGATCCTGCACCAATAATTAGTACCAAAATCCAAAGCACAGAAAACAGAAAGCAAAAACACCAAAAATTTCAAGTAGAAACTGCATTTTTCACCTCTGTTCTGGACTTTACACAAGCGCAGAACTCATGACACAGGCGCAAGATGTATGACACGGGTGCAAGATGTCACCTACACAAGCACAAGATGCATGACACAGGTGCAAGATGCATGACACAAGCGCAGAAGTGTCCAGTATACCCTGCACGGCCCTGTTTTTGGGTTTTTTGACCTGCAAAATCAACTTAGAAGCACTCCAAAACACAGTAAAGGGGTTAGAAGGTTAGTATTCACATCGGGTTCACCAATTAATGTAGCGTAGAAATAGGAATCATCAAAAAAGTAGATCAAAACACTAGACATGATAACTCAATCATGAGAGCACTCATTGCAAATGAACCTAATCCTAAGCACACTCAATAGAGATATGAAAACAAAGCATTCAAAATGAAAGTATGCAAACCAAATACAGAATTGAATGCTCCTTCCATGCGGCTCCATTGTTCTTCTTTCCTCTTCAATGGATTTGTGGATCTCACCTACAAGTGCACAACATACAATTGAAAGCAAGATTGATATTGGTTTGTTGATCAAGAGTACTAGAAGCATAAGTTCGATAGTTTGATTAGGGATTCGGGATTCAGGATTAAGAATCAAGGGCTTTGATTGAAGAAATTCATCCAATTTATAGAAGAATTGGATAAATGACAAGATTAGCATGATGCAATTCAAATGGAAATTGCAAATCAATATGACAAATTATGCACTTTCCATGCACAATTTGATTGATTGATAATTGATGACAAATTATGACACATTCTATGTCAAAATTGATTGATTATCAATTATGACAATTTATGACAAATTGAAATGTCATTCCCATAGAATTAGGAGATGAAATAGGAGGGAAAAGAAATTAGAAATTAAGAAAATTAGAAAATTGAAATTGATGACAATTAGGAATTAGAAATTGATGGAAAAATAGGAAATTAGGAACTAGAAGAAATTAGGTAAATTAATTAATAATTTGTCATTTATTAATTAATTTACAAGACGAAGAATAATTAGCCAATTAAATAAAGATTTAATTGTAATGAGAAGACCTAGGATTAATAAATAATTTAGTAATCCTAGAGGAAGAAATGACAAATTAGGTTAAATGAATAAATCATAAAACCCTAGAAGACGAATTAGGTCTTGAAATATAATTGACTCGATTTGATTTGATTTTGGATTGATAAATGACCAATGTGATAAATGATTTGACTGAAAAATGCGCCAATTGATGAGGAACAATGACAAATTGATCCAAATTGACATAATTGAGACAGACAACGATCGATAGCGAAATGATCGCAAAATGACAAAATTGACAAGAAAACAAGGATCGATAACAAAATAGATTGCAAGATGACAAGATTGAAAATGACCATGATCGATGACAAATCGATCGCAAAATGACAAGATCGAACATGACAACGATCGATGACAAATAAGCACGCACATTGATGCAATAGGATAAGATCGATTAAAATCATGACTGGATAGTGTTGTCGACAAGACCAAATTCGAGAGCGAGATGAATGAAGAATGTAGAAGAATGACTCGATGTTCGCAAATGATAAAAACCAAGTACGAATCATAGGAGAAATGTTAATGTGACGCAAAAACCTAAAATGAGGCAATGCGCAAATGTTAAAGTATGACTCCGCAAGCGTTGACCATTTTTAGGTGTCTACAGTCATCAATAATCAACATGAAATACCTATCACCTTGAAAGCTTCTAGTCCTTGCTGGACCACATAAGTAAGTGTGAATCAAATCAAGGACATCATTAGATTTATTATGTATGCTCTTAAAATTACTTCTAACTTGCTTTCCCAATTGACATTCCTTACATACCAGATTATGAGGCTTCATAATCTTAGGTATATCTCTAATTGCCTTAGTTGAATTGATCTTAACAATATAATAAAAATTAACATGACACAACCTCTTATGCCGTAACCAACTCTCATAAATATGAGCAATCAAACTTGTCTTATTACCAGTGTTCAAGTGAAAGATATTACCTCCAGTCTAAATACCGATTGCAATCTCCAAACCAGTCTTGTTAATGATTTTGCATTTTCTACTTTTAAATAGAAGTTGGAAACCCATGTCCACCAATTGACCAATATTCAAAATATTATTCTTTAAACCTTCTACATAATAGACATTATCAGTATTATGCTTACCATCCAAAGAAATAATACCTCTACCTTTGATCATACATGCTTTGTCATCTCCAAATCTAACTTGACCGCCATTGTATTCTTGAAAGGACAAAAATTTCCCTTTATCTCCAGTCATATGATGTGAGCATCCACTATCAATTACCCATTCATCCTTATCTTCAACTTTTGTTGCCAGGGCCTTTTCTTCATTTTTGGTAGTCGTTTCTAGTTCATCTTCCTTTAAAGCATAGAACACCCATTCTTTTCCATTGTTGGATCCACTAGCAGAGTCTTATGCCAGTTCATCTCCAGAGTCATCATTTACTCCTTCCTCATCTACTATGTAGCATCATTTACTTTTCTTGAATCCATATCTGTTCTGGTTAGGCTTAAATGATTTCTTAACTCTTTCCTCAAACCTTGCATTCCTTTCAGGAAATCTAGATGCAAAATGACCAATCTAAATACATGAAAAACATTTAAAAGGTATTTTTACTTCACACTTACTTCCTGTCATACCTTTAGGTACTCTTCTAGTGAATAAGGCTTCAAGTTGCTCAAATTCTTCATCTTCTTTCCTCATGTCTTCCAATTCTTTTACATTTAAAACTTTCCAATCACTTTTGCCAGTAGATGATGATGATGATGCATGAAAAGCAGGTTCAGACTTTACAGCTCCAGAAGATCCAAATTCCTCAAGCTCAAAAGAAGATAATTTCCCAATCAAAATGTCTTTGTTAACTGTAGAGTTTTCCATTGTTCTTAACTCATTAATTAAAGTTGTCTTCATCTTGTAAGCCGATGGAAGGGCTCTCAAGAATTTGGAAACTATCTTTAATCAAAAATCCTCCACAACATTGAATTATCATAATAATCTCATTTACTCTTTCCAAAAACACATCAATTCTTTCATTATCTTCCATCTTCAAGTTTTCATATCTTACCTTGTAGCCATCAAGTTTAGCAATTTTCACAGTCGGATCACCTTCATTCAAAGTTTTTAATTTATCCCACATAACCTTTGCCGATGATTTATCAGTTAGTCCCATGATCTGCTGATCAGTAAGTGCACACAAGAGGGCTTCTCCAGCTCTGCAATCATTCTCAATATTCTTATCCAAGTCTGCAGGAGCAGGATTGCCAAATGTTGGATCATAAGGTGTATATCCTTTCTCAGTGATCTCCCAAATATCCTTGCCAAAATATCTAAGATGAGTCTCCATTTGAATTTTCCATATCCCATAATTTGTTCCATCAAGCTTAGGGATTTCTCTTCTGAAAATAGTTGCCAATGGATTAGAAGTGTTAGATGCCATAGGATCTACCTCAAGCGGTTAAGGATCTGCAAAAGAGGACCAAATATCTTATACCAATTGTTAGGATAACTGGTGAATAACTGAGATGGGTGGGTGGGGGGGGTGAATCAGTTGTTAACAAATTATAACTTTTAATCCACTTAATAACCTTTAAATAGATCAAGTACCGATAAAGCACATATAGATGTCGGTAGGAATAGATATCGGTAAACAATACAACTTAACAATTAAACAACTAATCAATGCAAAGAAACCATACCACATACCACCATGATTTGTACATGGAAAACTCGGAAAGGGAAAAACCACAGTGGGAAGCCTACCCATAGTTAGATGATACTTCTGCAGAAAGTATGTGTTACAATGAGGGGCTTGCACATGTAGGAAGGCACACTTCCTAGAGCGTACTACTCATTACAAAAGATTCTCACTGAATACAAAGAGGCTACAACCATCTCAAGATAAATGGACAAAAATCCAATAGAGTGAATTGTCAAAGATAGCATCTACCATGCTAGATTACAGTCTCGGTTATATACAAACCCTAAGGCCTAAACCAATTAGGTCGGCCACCTATAAGATATTACAATAAGATCATTTCATAAGTCCATATTACAATGATATGCCATGTTGGCTTAAGACCAAAACAACAATAAAAAATCCATAAATCATCCCGAAACATCCCGGTAACGTGTAGAGTACACATTAACATGATACCAATCCATAACCTAGATAGGTACCAGACCTATTCTGGGTCGACCACACCAAAGCAATGTCTTTGAAAGCAGTTGAAGCACGATCAAAGAACATCTTCAACATCTCGAAATCCATGTAGAAGCTGCACCAACACCGATTATGCATCCTGTCAAGATTCCTGAATGAAAGTTCTCTCGATAGAGCCTTAAACCAATACTGATAAGGGTTTACTAGAGTGTATGATAGAATCTGATTACCAAGTCAATACCAACTGACCAAGACATTCTCCAAAAGCACGTACCACATGTAACAAATCACATTCCATAGATCCAAACATGTCAAAAGTGTCCAACAGATAATCTCTTCTACCAGTAACACTAGATATTCTACCGATAACCAAAACCATTTTGTCGGTAATCAACCATATCAGCTAGTGTTGACATCAATGACAAAACATGAATGCAACACATAACCAATTCATCCATAATGCCAACAAAGGGGAGTCAAGTCAGGGAGAGAAGTGTCATTGTTAGAAATGGAAGCTTTAAGTTGCATTTAATGATTGACTGAAAATAGGATTGGCCTGAAAGACGGCATTTAATGAAACCCTATATCATTCATGTCCATGTATTCTTCCGGTGAGGGGTCCCATTTCTGCCATATCTTTATAACAAGCATGTTACCGTTCCCTTCCAATACTTATAGATCGCAATTGCTTGGGTGGCTGTTTAATAGATTCCATTGGCGGGCATTTCATTGATCATTGGTTTCGGGTATTATCCCTTGGTTCTTCCTCCCCAAGCCCAGTATTCTCTATCAATTTTCCTATGATTTTGACGATAAAATTAAAATGCATTGGAGCTCAAAGGACTAAAGCTACCACAAACAGTGCACTTAAATTGTGTGGTAAAAAACCTCATAAAGATGCAGTCTCATGGAATACGATGATAGTAAGAGTTGCAGAAAATGGGTTTTTGTGAGATATTAAAGTTTGAAATGCTCTGGCAAACATGCATGCAATTGTGGATTCATAAGAAACACACCTGAACCATTTGATAGACTACCTCGAAAAGATGTTATTTCAAGGGAAAACAAGAAATGATTGCAAGGACTGCACAAAATGGATATGTTGAAAAGGTTTTAGGAAATTTCAAGCAAGTACTTACCTGATTTGACCCTTGCGCTATGGCATTCAAAATTGTTCAAGATCTCTAAACCCCTTGATCTGGAGCTGGGAAACCCCTACATGAAATGACATCAGTCTAAACCAGTCATCTGGATCTGGAAGTTTCGTATCAATGGGTGCTTTAGGATCAATTATCATTGGCTGTATTGTCATCCTTGCCTTTTCTCCTAGTGCTCCTGCTTCCCCCGTAGCTCCTACCTCTACTAGTCGGATGGGAAAATATGGGCAATTTTTTAAGGTTAAATAGAACCCCTCCATTCTTTCCCATAATTCCTCCATTGATGATGAACATCGTGAACACCTCACATGAAGTTGCTATCATCGAGGGAGTAGAGATGAGAAAAGATAGATGATCAACCAATCTTTTAGCCTATGGATGCAACCCTATCCCCAACAGTAATGCCACAATCATTGCACAAAAAGTTAAAGGTGTCTATTGATTATGTGATGCAAGATGTTGTTACATCCGGATTTGCTTCAAAAATCCCTACTGTCGCATGAGCAGAGTGGAGTTACTTAGAAGGAAAGAGGAAAAAATAAATTTTATTTTAGAGAGATTTTTTCTATTGTCTTTGTAGACACCCAAAATTGTCCAGTATTATCTAAGCTTAATTCTTCTATTAATTAAATAAATCTTTATTTATTTAATTAATTCATTTATCCTCTTCTAGCCTTATTTCTCATTTAAATAAATACATTTATTTATTTAAATTATCCTTTTCCTAAATTAAATAAATATCTTATTTATTTAATTGATCCCACTTCTTCTATTAATTAAATAAATCTTTATTTATTTAATTAAGTCATTAACCTTTTCTACCTATGACACATGTCATTCATCTCTTAATTCATACACTACTTATCCCTTTCATTATTTTATTATTTCTTTTACCTACCCTCTAATCATAGCCGACTTCCTTTTACACCTCTCAATCTTATCCCTCCATTTCTTATAGTGTCTTCTATATAAGGAGATGCTTCCTTCATTATCAAACCCTAATCAATCATTCTAACTACTTGATCAATTGACTACTTGGCATATGCGATCCTACTTGCAACCACATTCCATTCTTTGTTGACCTCTTGTGCACATAAAATCTGAGAGCAAATATATCAAGCAAGATCAATGGAGATAGGAAGAATGGAGATCCAAACCCTATTGGACATGTGATGGTATAATCTTTGTGATTTCGTTTGATTTGCATTGTCTTAGGTAATCTTCATATGTTATGGTGGATCTTTGTTGTTATTAGGCTAGGGTTTTGTGGTTGAATTCATTTAGCCTTTCAATATCATTATTATTGTTATCCATTTTCACCATATACATTTTGGCACGCCCGGTGGGACTCTTGTCCCTTTTTTTGCATTTAACATCCTTGTTGCAAATTTTGTGTTTTGAAGTTGTAGATCTGACATTTTCGACAACATTTTGATATTTTCGCATCTGCGTACTTTTGGATCGCGTTTTTTATTTTCTGTCACGTCTACGACATCTAGAACCACGTCTATGTTATCGACAGTATTTTATTTTGCAGATTCTGGAAACCGCGTTTCTGTTCCTTAGTCGCGTTTGCGGTGTTTTTAGACGCGTCTGTGTCCAAAAGTCATGTTTGGGTTCTGGAGCCACGTCTGTGTCTCACAAAACCATGTCTGCTTCACGAAGTCACGTCTGTGTCGAAGGTAACCGCGTCTGTGCGCATCGGTTTCAATTTTTTGGGGGGGGTTTATTGATTTGGTTTTGGGTTTTTCATTTAAGGTTTCAGATCTGGTTTATTTTGAGCTAACATTTTCAGATCTAGCTAACGAAATTGGTGTAGCTTGTCTTGAAAGCAAAATCGTTTTGTTGAAGGCCCCTATTTTCACAAAGTCTTTTGGATTTAAAATTTACCTAACTTGTGTGCTTGTAGGAAGGGGCGATTATTTGAAACAATCCAAACTACTAACAACTCTTTGTTGCAGGTTCTTGGCAAGGGTTTTTTGATTTTTATTGTGTGCCTTGTTTTCATAGACTAGCAAACACTTCAATTGGTGCACTAAAATTGAATCATTGTCTTTTGTGTCTTGAGCAATAGGCATTTTTTGTTTAATCTTTAGAGGGCCTGTCTTCCCGTGTGGTCATTAGGACTACTAGTGAGAAGAGAACGACCCAAGTGGTAGCGAGGAAAATCCACCTCTTTCGAACCACTATAAACAACTGTATTCATGGTGAAAACTATGGATAACGTGTGCTGATTAGTTCATACAAATACTATGTCTCCCCATAAACCCGTTTGATCAAATTTATTTGATCAGTTGTAGGACGTAACCCCTACCGGCTGGGAGCCTTCTGTATTTACAGAGCTGAAAGTGTCGCATGTATGGCCACATGAGCGGATGCCCTTACTAGCACCTTTTTGTTTTAGAAGCCCAAATCCTTCTAGTTGTTGAGGCAGGAGGTTGGACCTCTGGTAGCAGCCCACACACATACGGTTCTTAGTAGAGATACAAAGTTCACCACGGGGATTTTTCGTGGGGACTGATGCTTGGCTGACCTGAGAAGTGAGTGTCGAGGGTGGAGCCAGTGAGGTCAAGCATCTAAGTATCCGCTCTGAATAGCGTAGCCTCGAGGGTGAAACCCCATGTGTGATCAACAACTATTGTCTTGGCTAGCCATAAGAATTGTGCTTGACTTATTTTAAACATTCAAAACATTCAAGACCAAACAGCAAAACATTGTGTCTTTTATGTCTTCAAGTGTATGCAAAACATTTTTACATCAAACAACACACTTTTTTTTTAGTCATTTTGGAGTCTAGACACTTACAAACATTGGGTCTTCATCAACACTATGTCCTCTTGTCATGAAAAATAGTCAAACAGTTAGATTTGGTCACAACAAAATGACTACACAGATTGGAAAAAATTGCACAAATTTTGCAGAAATGCGTTTGTGTCTAACATAATAGTGTCTGTGTTTCCAGAATCAACATTGCAATTTGCACAAAAATCTCAGAAACACGTCTGTGTTGAACAAAACCATGTTTGTGTCAGGAAATCACGTCTGTGAAGTATATAGGTGCATCTGTGATCAGAATTGAAAAAAAAACAAGCTGTTACAATCCAACAAACAAACACAGTCAGTTTCGGAATTCCTAAGCTTCCTAGGTTATTTCTCCAGGTTTCATTTAGCATTCAACCTGTCTTTGGGTCTCACACAGTCCATCATTGCTTCACATCTCACATTACATTCACATTTGTCTAAACTTGAGTCAAAAGGTCACTTGCTTGTCCTCATCATACTTTGTCAACACAGTACATACAACAACATTTTGCTAAGTGGCACCTCATCAAGGTCTATCACCTTTGGGTCTCACTTGGTCTTACTTAGAGTCAAGGTCAACTTACCTCATCAAGAGAAACTATCCTCTCTTTGGAAGTCACACCTACTCTACTACATACATACTTGGTCTTACACTTTGGACATTGCAAGTACACTTCAGATTCATTTACATCCCATCCAACTCTTGGTCTTCCATACTTTTTCCATTTTCATCTAGTCTCACACATCTCGGTCAATACCTAGTTCATGGTTGAAACCCGTCTTCAAAAATCTAGGAGAGAAACTAAAGAGGCTCAAGAGTCTGCAAACATGAGTATCTATGAGTATGACAATGATGTCTTTTTCAATACTGATCATAACACATTACCTGACATGGATGCCTATAGAAACAATCCAAATGTTGAGAACATGGACACTACAAACAAAAATGATACACACAATGACAATATGGGAAACTTTTCCGTACATTCAGCAAATGTGGAAGAATCCATTATGGACCCCCGCTTCAATCGACTAATTGAGGAAATAATGAGGAGGGGTAGACAATACTTCTTACAAATGATGGCACAAAGTGGAGCCAAGATACCTCATGATTTTGACATGTCTCAAATAATGGAAAATTGACCTTTGCAACAAACTCACTCCAACATGGATCAAAGGAGGCCTAATAGTGGAGGAAATAGAGGACCACATATGGTACCTGAATCACCATCATCTTTGTTTCAAAAACCAGAGGTCCCATACACACATGGTCAAGCATATGGTACTCACCTTCACAGACCATTATGGAAGTCTTATGCAGAAAGATATGCTCAATCACATACCAATGCTAAGGATCAACCACCAAAGCAATTGGATATTCAAAGGCATGCTCAAAATTTGGACACAAGGAAACCCCATGTCAAATTTGGGGGCAACACATTAGAACACGACATGCCTGTAGAGTATGGTATACATGGACAAAATAGATATTTCATTCCTCAACATGAATCTATACCAAGTGGTCCATATATGCAGCATCACTATAGACCTCCTCCATATGAACATGTGTATGATCAATATCATCCATATATGCAACATGCTTCTCCTCCAATTGGTGCCTCAAGCATGGGGTATGGTCCAAGAAGTTGATCTCCACCTAAGAGCAATTTGGAGCAACAAATCAGGGACTTACAAAAGAAAATGGAGGACATAAATACACCAAAGCCAACATACACAATGAGAGATATATGTCCCTATCCATTTGAAAAAAGCATTCCAATGCCTCCATTTCCTACACACTTTGTGAAGCCTAAATTTGATAAGTATAGAGGAAAAGGGGATCCTAAGGCACACATAAGATAGTTTTTCATAGCTTGCATTGAGGTAGCAGTAGAAGAGACATATTTGATGAGATTATTCCCACAAAGCCTAGGTGATCAAGCTATGGAATGGTTCTCCCAACTCCCACCTGGTATTAAGTCATGGGGTGATTTAGTAGAGGCATTTATCCAACATTTCTCCTAGAACATAGAGACAGACATATCAGTCACTACTTTGTGTAACACCAAGCAAAAAGATGGAGAGTCTTTTTCATCATTTTTACAAAGATGGAGGAATCTAGCTAGCAGATGCTCTTGTGAAATTCCACAAAAACAAATGGTAGAGATGTTCACACAAAATGTTAACAAAGACATTGGCTATGATCTAAGAAAAGCTTGTTTGTCTACCTTCAAGGACGTCATTGAAAAAGGCTTAGCAATAGAGAAGGTCCTAATTGAACAAGGAGTCATTAAGATATTCAAGGAAAACAAAGATGACTTTAAGGGAAAAGACAAGCCGAGATTTTGGAATAGAAACAAGAACACAGTCAATGATGGTGTTGTTGACGCCAACACAGTGCGACCCAAATTCATTTTTTTCAGATCAAGCTCTACAAACAATCAAGTGAATATTCAAACAACTTCTAAATCATGAAGGAAGTACACTCCATTGGGAGAACCACTTGAGTCAGTCTTCAAGAAGCTAGTGGCAAACAAGGTAATCACAGTTCCAGATTTTCCTCCATATGAACCAAAGGTTAAACCAAATTGGTGGAATGATGATGAGTATTGTGACTCTCATAAGAGCAAGGGTCATAAGACAGGAAATTGTCATCGACTGAAGAACATCATACAAGATCTCATTGATAGAGGTGACATTAAGATTGAGGGACACTCATCCAATCAAGAACATGAGATGTTTAAGGAACCATTCCTAAAGCATGACAAGGGAAAAGCTAAAGCCACAGAGGATCAAACCAACTATACTAGAGCAACCTATAACTATGATTCAACTATCGATCACATTTCAATGGACAATTACGTCTCTACCATTATCATCAAGGACAAAAACCTTGAGAATTCTACCTGGAGACCCAGGATTGTCCTACAAGGTGTTGGATCTTCTTCCGAACCTACCTCTAAATGTCATGTTACAACTCGTCAAGGTAAATTCACTTTGCAAGGTGCTCCAACCAAAAACACGGCTTCCTCATCAACCAAACCTGAGTATGACCTTGTAGAATAGTTAGGGAAGACACCCGCGCTCATCTCCATCCTTGAGCTCTTATGCATATCCCCCACACATAAAGCTATTCTTGACAAAATCTTGAGAGACACTACCATTCCTACTGATCTGAATGTGGACCAGTTTCAAGCCATGGTGGGATACCTTTCCATTCCACACTCCCTTACATTCACAGAAGCCGATGATGCCTCCGTAAGTCAGCCACATAATGCACCATTACACATTGAAGCCTTCATACACAAACATCGAATAAAACGAGTCCTGATAGATGGAGGAGCGGGTCTAAACATTTGTACATTGAGCACAATTAAACAATTGGGATATTCTGATAAAGCTATGAATTCTACAAATCAAATCACCATCAAGGCATATGATGATGAAGAGCGTTCATCCAAGGGCATAGTCACCTTACCTCTAAGAGCTGGGCCAGTTACGAAGGATGTGGTTTGTCAAGTCCTAGATCTAGATCTCACTTATAACATATTGCTAGGACGTCCTTGGATTCATGAAATGAGGGCAGTCCCATCTACATATCACCAATGCATTAAGTTTCCTCACAATGGAGTGGAGGTAATAGTTAACGGTGATCCTAATCCATTCATATACTGCAATAACTTGAGATCAAAAATTGAGACCATCATTCTCGGTAATCGTGAAGATATTCCTTCTTCGGCATACATTGATCCTGAGGCATTAAAACCTTCAACATCAAAACAAGGTGAGCTTAAAGGCAAGTTTCAGGACAAGGGCATGGGGGAATAAACTTTAAATTAGACCATGTACTTACAACAAGTCATGAGTTCCCCAAAAGAATATGGAAGACCACATCCTAACAAGCAAGTATCCATCATTGTACTCAGATGGGACCCTACTACCTTTCAAAGATGGGGCAAACTGGAAGAGGAAGACTTATACAAAATGCTTTACAAAGACATTGAAGATGATACACAAGATCACATCAGTCTACTATGTGAGAAATATGGCAAAGGCTTCAAGATCCTACAAAAATTTGGGTATGATGGAAAAAGCCCTCTTGGGTTACGAAAGGAAGGCATCATTAAACCTTTACAACCTGAATTGACTTTCAAAAGGGAACGCTCGAAGGGACTTGGTTTCTTGACTTCCAAGGTCCACACTCAAAGGACAGAAGAAGCCTTACAAATCAAAGCTGCCAAAATTCAACAGGAGGATAAATATTCCACAGACTCCAACGAATGGGAATGGGGTTCAGATAAATCCTCCAGTGACTACGAGCTCACCGAAACATTCAGAGAGCCAAATGAACCCATAGAAGAAGAGGAATTTTATAAAAGATTCATAGTTGGTCAAGAAACAACCCATGAGGATTCCACATAGTCCTTGTCTCAAGGTCCTAGGTTGAAATCACATAGGATGAGCACACCTGTCCCAGAATGCACTACTAGTGATGATAATTTGGATTCGTTCGCGATCGAGACTGATGAGGAGAGTGCCATCGATGACCTTGATAATTACCTTGACATACCCAAATATAACTGCATCTTCACTCTTAGCCCCGCTAACTTTGAAGACATTAAAGGCCTTCCCCTTGTTCACCACCAACTCATTGACTGGGATCATGAAGGACCTGCACAGTTTGACACATTCCAAAATGATGAAGCTTTTATTGACTATTGGCATATGAGATGATCTTCCCCCTAGGGACCATAAAGCGAGATACACTATAGAACTCAATAGCGTGGCATATTTTGGTGAGGGCGTCAGACCTTCCAGACGTAAAAATGTGAAAATAAGAACAAACCAAGGGTCTTATAGCGAAAACCACACTGTGGCGCTGTCTGACCCCAAAAAAGTAAAAATAAAGGACGTATCTGAGGGCGAAAACCTCTCTGAGGCACCCAAAGATGGAAGGCTTGACATCCTCCCAGCATCATATGAGGAAAAGTCATCCATGTTGGTAGAGGAGACTATAAAAACAAACATTGGTACAGAAGAAGTTCCACACAACATATTCCTAGCCCAATCTTTGACGAAGTCAGAAAGGTCAAAATTCATAAGTTTCTTCAAAGAACGACAAATCAACTTTGCATGGTCATACACTGATATGCCCGGATTAGATCCAGATTTGGTAATGCATCATTTGATAGTTAAACCGGGGGCAAAACCAGTGAAACAGAAATTAAGAAAGATGCATCCACAAGTGGCATTACTAGTCAAAGTAGAACTTGAGAAATTATTAGATGTCGGATTCATATGCCCAATTGAACAGTTAAACCGGGGGCAAAACTAGTGAAACAGAAATTAAGAAAGATGCATCCACAAGTGGCATTACTAGTCAAAGCAGAACTTGAAAAATTATTGGATGTCGGATTCATACGCATATTTTGGTGAGGGCGTCGGACCTTCTTGTCGCAAAAATATGAAAATAAGAACAAACCAAGGGTCTTATGGCGAAAACCACATTGTGGCGTTGTCTAACCCCAAAAAAGTAAAAAGAAAGGATGTATCTGAGGGCGAAAACATCTCTGAGGCACCCAAAGATGGAAGGCTCGACATCCTCCCAGCATCATATGAGGAAAATTCATCCATGTTGGTAGAGAAGACTATAAAAACAAACATTGGTACAAAAGAAGTTCCACACAACATATTCCTAGCCCAATCTTTGACAGAGTCAGAAAGGTCAAAATTCATAAGTTTCTTCAAAGAACGACAAATCAACTTTGCATGGTCATACACTAATATGCCTGGATTAGATCCGGATTTGGTAATGCATCATTTGACAGTTAAACCGGGGGCAAAACTAGTGAAACAAAAATTAAGAAAGATGCATCCACAAGTGGCATTACTAGTCAAAGCAGAACTTGAGAAATTATTGGATGTTAGATTCATACGCCCAATTCATTATCCTAAATGGATCTCCAACTTAGTGCCTGTCAGTAAACCAGATCGCAGCATCAGAATATGTACAGATTTTAGAGACATCAACAAAGCTTGTCCAAAGGATGACTTCCCATTACCAAATATTGACTTGATTGTTGATCTCACAGCAGGTCATGAAATGTTATCATTGATGGATGGATTCTCTGGTTATAATCAAATAAGGATCATGCCCGAGGATCAACACAAAACATCATTCACTTGTCCTTGGGGAACTTTTTGCTGGAATGTCATGCCCTTCGGGCTAAAAAATGCAGGTGCTACATATCAAAGAGCCATGACTACTATCTTTCATGATCTCATGCACGTAACCATGGAAGATTATTTCGATGACCTCTTGGGCAAATCAATAGACAAAAATACACATTTGGACATACTTTCAGTTGTCTTTGATCGGTTGGAAAAATACAAAGTAAGATTAAACCCCAAGAAATGTGTTTTTGGAGTAACCTCCGGGAAGCTCCTAGGATTCATTGTATCCAAAAGAGGAATCAAAGCTGATCCAGCAAAAGTCAAGGCCATCCTAGAGATGCAACCACCAAGAAATATCAGTCAACTTCGGTCTTTACAAGGCAGACTCCAGTCCATATGAAGATTCATAGCGCAACTTGCAGATAAGTGTAATCCTTTTTAGCACTTGCTACATAAAAACATCAAATTCAAATGGGATGATAACTATCAACAAGCTTTCCAGACACTCAAAGATTATCTTTTGAATCCACTAGTTTTGATGCCACCAGTTCCAGACCAGCCTCTGTTACTATACATATCCGCTACTCCAATAGCACTGGGGGCACTATTAGCACAACAAATTATTGAGGGCAAAGAAAAAGCAATGTACTATATCAGTCGCACATTGATGGGATATGAGCGAAACTACACACCAATTGAGTGTGCATGTCTTGCCGTGGTCTTTGCTTCTCAGAAATTATGACATTACATGCTCACTCATAAGACTAAGTTGGTTGCAAGAATCGATACATTGAAATACCTTCTCAATAAAGCAACACTTACTGGGCGACTGGCCAAATGGGTAATGATCCTGAGTGAATTTGACATCGAGTATGTGGACAGAAAAGCAATAAAAGGACAAGTCATCACAGATCAATTAGCAGATGCCCCCATCATAGATGATGTTCCTTTAAGTTCAGAATTTCCAGATGAATCCATTTTAACAATGTCACATGCGAAGCCATGGCAACTATACTTTGATGGCTCATACACAAAGCATTGGGCAGGAGCTGGCATCCTCTTTATAACTCCTCAAGGGGATTCTACACCAAAATCATACTGCTTATCATTTCCTTGCACTAACAATATAGCGGAATATGAGGCATTAACAACTGGATTACGGATCGCAGTTCAGTGGAAGATCCAGGAACTTCATGTTTTTGGGGATTCTCAACTTGTAATCCATCAAGCAACTGATGATTACCAAACAAAAGATGAAAAATTAATGCCTTACAAACAAATGGTGGATGACCTGAAACAACACTTCACAAAGATAGATTTTGAGCAAATACCAAGAGAGCAAAATTGCGTCGCAGATGCCATGGCTACAATTTCTTCACTGATCGATCTACCTCCAAATGAGACCCACTATGAGTTCTTAGTGGATAACCTTTTGGTTCCTTCATATGAGATCATTCCTACTAAGATGATATGTGTTGTCGGTCCTCAGTCCCAGTTATATGGTTCCATTTTCACATACCTTTGTGACAATACCCTACCTCCTGATCTATCAAATAACCAACGTCGCACTTTCATTCACCAATCCTCTTGATATGTCATTTTAGCTGATATCCTATACTGGCGAGGTCTAGATGGCACTCTCCTTAGATGTTTAGAAAGTGACGAAGCTCAGATTGCGTTACGTGAAGTACATGAAGGGATATGTGGTCCACATGCTAGTGGTCCTACCTTGGCCAAGAAACTCATCAGGACTAGATATTACTGGCCCAATATGGAAAAGGACTCATATCAGTTTGTCAAGAAATGTAAGAAATGTCAAATTCATGGAGACCTCATACATGCGCCAGCACAAGAACTTCAACCAATTGCGTCTCCTTGGCCCTTTTGTCAGTGGGGACTTGATCTCATAAGCAAGATTCACCCTCCTTCTTCCAATGGTCATAAATTCATTATCACTGCCATAGAGTATTTCACAAAATGGATTGAAGCCGTGCCTCTCACACAAATCACTAGAAAACAGATTGCTACGTTCATCCTCAATTATATCATTTGTCGATACAGTATTCCTTTTTCCATTATCACTGATAACGGGCATCCCTTCATAAATCAGGATGTTTGTGAACTTTGTGACCGCTTCCATATTTCCCATTGTTTCTCCACGCCATATTACCCCCAAAGTAATAGTCAAGCTGAGGCGTCTAATAAGACAATCCTTAAAATCCTAAAAAAGACAATCGACGACGCTGGCCGTAATTGGCATATCCAACTTAATTTTGCACTTTGGGCCTACTGCACAAGTGTCCGCACACCTACAAGAGCTACACCCTATTCACTTGTCTATGGTGCTAAAGCCATCTTGCCTATTGAGGTCAAGCTACCCTCTTTATGGGTCTCTTTGCAAAACATCATTAGTGATGAAGACTATAGGGTCTCTCACTTACAAGAGCTTGAACTACTGGATGAATGAAAACAAACTGCTTTTAATCATCTCAAGGCTTACCAACAACAAATGAGTCGGAGCTACAATCACAAGGTCAAGCCTCGCACATTTGAGATAGGTAATTTGGTTCTCAGAGAAAACCCCAAAAATCAGCAAGACAGAGAGAAGAAGGGCAATTTCGAACCAAACTGGCTTGGTCCTTACATCATTACAGCAACATATCGATCTGGGGCATATCAGCTCTCAACTACAGAAGGTGAACCTTTGGAGGATCTTATCAATAACATGCACCTTCGCAAGTTCTACACATAGCTCTTTGGAATATCCTAATTCAAAAAATACAAAAAATTCAAAAAATACAAAAAAATCAAAAAAATCAAAAAAATCAAAAAATACAAAAAAATCAAAAAAATCAAAAAAATCAAAAAAGTAAAGAAAAATATTTTGTCCAATGGTGAAAACCACTTTGGTGGTGCCCTAGGCAAGTACCATGGTGAAAACTCAAACACCAGCACCATGCATAGAGACATTGCTCCTCCCTCCTTCAGGATTCACTTTCATCCTCTCACTTTGCACACACTCACAACCTATTCGTTCATAATAAACTTATCCACTCCCATCATGGCTTGTTATTGATCTACCTAAGATTGGTTAGCCATTCATAATAAACCTCCCTTTCCACCCCTTTCCATTCCTAATAAATCAGCTCCTATCTATGGCTAAGGCAAATCTTACGTCTAGTGATGGGTGTGGAACTAAGAGCATCACAAGTTCTGAGGAGTACAGTTTCTTCTAGTTTCTTCAGTCTATCCGTGCACAATTCACAATAAAGCAGCATCTGCATTGCCAATCCGCAATAAAGTTTCATCTTCTCTGCAATAAATTATCAGTTTCATGGATTCAGTCAATTTCAGATGAGACAGCAGCAACAATGGGCTTCAACAAATCAAATCTTTCAATAGACTCAGACAACATATGGTTCAATGCTATCTATCCTTTTTGTCAAAGTAAACATTGTGACCACAATCAAATAAGACTTATACAAGTGACAAGAGACACTAAACTTGAGGACTACAGTGGATGTTGGTGTCGAGTCTTGGTTTTCTTTTGATTTTATCTTTTGGTGACATGTCTTTTAGCTTTTCTGGGATGTCTTTGACTAGAAAGGCGAGGATGGGGTATCGTCACCTATTTGTATTTGCTATCTGTGGATTGTCTCTTAGTAATGCTATGACTTGTCCAAGGATATGAGGACACTGTGAGTCTAGTATGAATTGAGGCATTCCTTGTTTGTGACTATCTTATCTCCATGCAAACAGGTACAATGACTTTCTGGGTCAAACATATGCCTCGATTGTCATAACCTACTTGCCATAATAAAGCTCAATGATGATAACGCACAAGAAGCTCTTTCACTTTCATATCTTCTAACTTTCATCCCCCTTTCTTGATTGACTTCCATCATCCTTCTCGAGTCCGTGTAGCCTGATATCACATGAATGAGTATAATGACACATCAAAAACATTTGCATTTCATGTAGTTGCACCTGCATTATCACATATTAAGCATTTCATACATATATATAGATATCACAATTGCATCACATCCTACACACAACACCTATTAGCACAATTTACATTTGCATTATCATATTCATCTACATTACATACATTCACATTTGCATCATGCATACACATATAAAACATAAAAGAACAAAAATATTGTATTGCATCATGTACATATTTGCATCCATGTCATAAGCATCACATAAAACATACATCATGAAACATCTCATCACATAGGTACACATGCATATAGCTGCCGCAAAGAAGAATTATCTCATATATATATAAAGTGTCATGATACAATGATGTCAAAATACATATGGCTACAATCACCTGAAGGTGTCTACATCATCATACAAAAATGATACAATACTGATACATAGGGAGCCCTCTATGGCTATGATGAACTCCCTCTCTCAGAGTCGCCTGGCCTCGATGGAATCTGAGCCCCCGAAGGACCCGCCCCAGGATCATCCCTCCTGTCCCCTCTATCTGGTGGTGGTGGAGGACCCATAACCCCACCACTAGATGCCTATCTCCTCCAGCTCCCTCCCGTAGCTATCGCTGTCCACTATGGTCTATGGAAGCTCCTCGCCCGCTGATAAGCTAGCACCGCACCATAATAGAGATCCCGCTAGTAGGCAATCTCATCCCCTGCTCGTAGGACGTAGGCATATCCAGCCCCTATGTCCTCTGCTGCCTGCCTCCCAGCCCTTAGTGCTGCCTCAGCCTCTGTGTAGCGTTGAATGGCCTGGTCCCGCTCCCACTCAGTATCTCTGAGCCGCCTCCTGAGTCTATCCCTCTCCCTCTCCAGGTCCTGGATCTCATCTACTTGTCCTTGGCAAATCTCCCTCAGCTCAGTCAACTCGTCCTCCTCTGCCTCAACCCCCTGTGGCTCTGCCTGTGGTTCCCCCTGTACGGGTGTCTGCCCATGTGCCTGTACTGGTGTCTTTTCCTGTACCTGCACCTGTTCGGGACCCTCTGCTGCTGGCACCTGTAGTGGTAATCCACCGCGACCTCTCACCACCCGAGCCTGCCTGTCCTCTCCACCCTCCCTCCATGGTGCCACCCTCCTCTCTCCAACTGCCCCCCTCCTCCTTCATTGGCCTCTACCACCATCTCCATCTAGTAGCTCTCCTGGATCCGTCGGGCGTGGGAATGGATGCTCGGCCCAGTATGTTGTGTACTCGTCATCCATGCCGGCATCCTCAATCTCTGGCCACATATCCCAAGGTAAGGACATCATCTCCACTAGCTATGTATCAGCCTGATCATATGATAATAAGGGCCCAAACTACGCTTGATCCTTGACAGTCCGTGCATACATGCCTGAACCCCGTGGCATCCGCTGGATCCTGCCGAACTGCCTGCCCACCCTATCCACTGGCTGCCTCTCCAGTACATAGGGCATCTACCCAATTAGATACCTGCTCTGGAAGGTGTAGGGTAGCTCTACCGTATCATCCTCCCATTTCTCACATCCAAGGTATGGCCTCCATATAACCATATCAATGTCATCAATCACCTGCCGCCAGTGCTCTAACCTACCAATCCGTGGCTGCAAAGTGATCATGTCGTACAAGTGTACGAAACTGCTTCCATGACCTCTGCCCCTGAAATTTATTAGTCTCATCACTGGCAGATGCTCATAGGCCCACACCTGTAACAATGTGACCCCGCAGCCCAATCCCACTGATCCGTGGTACACAAACTGATGCAACACGTAATACAGGTGTGCTAGCACACACAGTCCCCAGGCATATCTGGTGTGCTGTGTCACCAGTGTCTCCAATGCACCTCCCCAGCCCACAACCAACCCTCGTGTCGCTCTATCAGGACACAAGAACCCACTTATCGCTCCTCCTATCACTACTGGCAGTGCTAATCCTGTAGCTATCATGGTGTCCCAAGCCACATGTCCTACCCTCATCTCTAGTCTTGGGTCCCGGAACACTCATCTTAGGGCCTCCCTATCTCCATCTTGATCATAGGGAATCAGCTCCCCATTGATCGGTATCCTCAGGATCCTATATACATCCTCGAGGGTGACTGTCATCTCACCCATCGACAAATGAAAGGTGCAAGTCTCGGAGTGCCACCTCTCCGCCAGTGCAGTCAGCAGTCCCATGTTCACCCGAAACTAAGGCACATATAGAATATGTCTCAATCCCATAGCCTCAATAGCCGCTCGGTCCTTGAAGGTCAGCTCAAGTCGCAACCTCTGAGTCAATGGGAATCTCTCCCGTGACTCCAACATAGGCAAATACTCCTGCAGTCAAGCAAATCAATCATGTCAGTCATCATGGCATTCAATGTTCATCACAAAATGCTACTTTTTATCTAAGTGCATATGGCATTCTATCCTAGTGACACTCCCTGTTCATCACAAGTGTTGCTATCTATCCTAGTGACACTCATTGTTCATCACAAAGTATTGCTTCTATCCTAGTGGTACTCCCTGTTCATCACAAAGTACTACGTGTTATGCACTCCCTGTTCATCACAAAGTGCTGCTCACATTCGCACTTACTATTCATCACAAAGTGCTGCTCATATTTTAGTAATCCCTGTTCATCACAAAGTACTATATCTTGGTACTCACTATTCATCACAACGTGCCTTGATCTATCTTATCCTAGGGCCTCTACTTGAGTGAATCCTCTTGAGAAGTTTCCTAATTGGCAACGTATGTTCTATCACAGAATTGTCAATCCTAGCCCTATTTGCAATTCTAGTCTTCCCTAGAGGACCTGCTTGAGTGTATCCTCTCAGCAGCTTATCCAATCGACAGCGTATGTTCATCACAGAACTGCCGATTTGACCTAGAAGACACAAATTCACATTTTTGGACACAAACACGCTTTCCTGACATAAACGCGCTTGATGACTGTATAAACGTGCCTATTTTACACAGACGTGCCTATGCTCTGCACAGACGTGCCTTTTTGGCATAGACATGCCTACACAGCACAGACGTGGTCGCATTCGGCACAGACACATTTTCCATCACAGATGCGCCTGGCACAAACACAAATGTGCCTAGCGAGCATAGACGCGCCTGGCACCAACGCAGACGTGCCTGGGTGTTTTTGACATTTTTTTTGGACCATATTCTAAGCTCATTTATTACATTACCTAGCATGCATTAATGACAACAATAAATGCAACAAAGTATGAGGAGGTTTTGTGGTACTTACCGGCTCTCCTGCCTCTGCTGGCCTCTAGAATCGGCTAACGCGGTCGAATCTGTGAACAAAGGCCATCGTTGCTGACTGTTGTTTCTCTTTTCTCTCTCTGCAGTCTGATCTCTTGGATGTGTAGATGACAATGAGGATGTATTTCCCTCGTGGTCTATCTTATAGACTGCCCTAGCCCTCGTTTCCCGAGTCAGTCTTCATTATCCCGTGACTCTGTCACTTTATTCGGTCAGTCCATTCTATCTTGTCTTTCTTATCGAGAGATTGTCTATGATCTTTCCAGACATTTTCATCCAATCTCTCAAGGGGGCATATCATTCCCATCTTGGGGCAACTTTGTATCAGTTCATATTATCTTCTTTGAAACAACGCGACAAGCTGCATTGTCTCAAAGGGGGGCAAAATGTAGACACCCAAAATTGTCCAGTCTAATTATTTATTTAATTATCTAAGCTTAATTCTTCTATTAATTAAATAAATCTTTATTTATTTAATTAATTCATTTATCCTCTTCTAGCCTTATTTCTCATTTAAATAAATACATTTATTTATTTAAATTATCCTTTTCCTAAATTAAATAAATATCTTATTTATTTAATTGATCCCACTTCTTCTATTAATTAAATAAATCTTTATTTATTTAATTAAGTCGTTAACCTTTTCTACCTATGACACATGTCATTCATCTCTTAATTCATACACTACTTACCCCTTTCATTATTTTATTATTTCTTTTACCTACCTTCTAATCATAGCCAACTTCCTTTTACACCTCTCAATCTTATCCCTCCATTTCTTATAGTGTCTTCTATATAAGGAGATGCTTCCTTCATTATCAAACCCTAATCAATCATTCTAACTACTTGATCAATTGACTACTTGGCATACGCGATCCTACTTGCAACCACATTTCGTTCTTTCTTGAGCTCTTGTGCACATAAAATCTGAGAGCAAATATATCAAGCAAGATCAATAGAGATAGGAAGAATGGAGATCCAAACCCTATTGGACATGTGATGGTATAATCTTTGTGATTTCGTTTGATTTGCATTGTCTTAGGTAATCTTCATATGTTATGGTGGATCTTTGTTGTTGTTAGGCTAGGGTTCTGTGGTTGAATTCATTTAGCCTTTCAATATCGTTATTATTGTTATCCATTTTCACCATATACAGTCTTAATTTAAGATAATTAAACAATAAAAAATCAAAAAGTAAAATTAAAATATGTATTTAAGACAATAATAATATATTGTCTTAAATAAACATCTTAAATGCGTCTTCTATGTAGTAGTGAAGAAAGATCAAAGAAAGTTCTTCTTTGATTTCCACAGCTGAACCTAAGAAAATGAGGGAAGCTCTCGGGGATGATGATTTGATAAAGGCTATGAATTAAGAGCTTGATCAAATAGAGATGAACAACACTTGGCACTTGTCCCCAGACTAGCTGATAAAAATGTGATTAGTACTAAGTAGGTATTTAGAAAAAAATTGAATGAAGATGGTGAAGTGATTAGGAACAAGGCTAGACTAGTTTGCAAATGATACATGCAAAAGAAGAGGGTGAAAATTATGGAGAAACGTTTGCACTAGTTGCTAGACTTGAAGGAGTTAGAATACTACTTGCATTTTCTGCATTCAAGGGATTCAAGGTTTACCAAATGGATGTAAAGTCTGCATTTTTTAATGGAAATCTAGAAGAACAGATTTACATTGAACAACCGGATGGGTTTGCATTGAATAAAGTTAAGAACATAGTGTGCAAACTTCATAAAGCTCTATATGGGTTAAAGAAAGCTCCAAGAGCATGGTATGGGAGACTCCATTTACACCTGATAAAGATTGGATTTCAAAGAATCAGTGAGGACAACAACATTTACTTGAAGATAGAAGGAGACAAGTTATTTATTACAGAAGTGTTTGTAGATGATATCGTTTATGGAGGAGATGATGACATGAATTTAAATTTTGCATAAGAAATAAAAAAGGAATTTGAAATGTCAGTGATAGGAGAAATTAAAATTTTCATTAGTTTGCAGGTCCAATGGATGAAAGGAGGAATCTTTATCAGTTAGACCAAGTATGTGAAGGATGTATTGAAAACCTTTGGAATGGAAGACTATAAACCATTTGGAACCCCTATGGTTATTGGTTGCAAGTTATTCAAGGAAGATGATTCAAATCCAGTGAATAAAACTAAGTATACATCCATGATTGGGAAACTACACTATGTTGTTCATAGCAGACCAAACAATTCTCATGCAGTTGGTATACTGGCTAGATTTCAAAATAATCCTAAAGATACTCATATGGTTGCAGTGAAGAGAATTTTTAGGCATCTTAGAGGAACTATTGATTATGGATTATGGTATCCATACAAAGGCAACTTCTCTTTGAAAGTGTTTACATATGCTGATTGGGCAGGTAATATAGATGACTAGAAGATCACAACCAGTGGAGCATTCTTTCTAGGAGGAAGACTAGTATCTTGGTACCAATAAGAAACAAAGTTGCATTTCTCAGTCTACAAAAAAAGTAGAGTATGTGGCTGCATCTATGAATTGTACTCAAGCAATATGGATGAGACATGTATTGGAAGGATTCAAGGAGACTATGATAGAAATGATGGTCATATATTGTGATAATACAAGTGCAATAATTATTTCAAAGAGCTCGGTATTGCATGCTAGAACAAAACATATTGAACTAAAGTATCATTTTCTGAGAGAGTGTGTGTAGGAAAACACAGACAGGATGGAGCCTGTGTCAAGTAAGGAGCATTTGGCTAATATCTTCACTAAGCCATTTCCTAAAGTGACCTTTGAATATCTCAAAGGCAAGCTATGGGTGATACCCCTATCGAAGTTTAACTAAGATGTTGTTGAAGCATCAATCTAGTGGACTAATTGAAGATATTTCACTATGGATTGATGAGAAGTGGGCTACTCCTCAGGGGGAGCAGCTAAGATGAAGAAAACAAAAGCAACAAAGATGAAGAAAATACTAGAAGCAAAAGATGAATTTGACACTTTGCACCTTTGGCATTGTTATCAAAGGGGGAGAGAAAAGTGATAGGGGGAGAATAAAAGAAAAGGAGGAGAAGATCAATGAAGAGAAGTAAGGAGATGTACAACAGTCATAACTGGAAATCTAACTATTTTACATGATAAGCTTTTGAAGAACTTTTGGTATTTCTATTTTGGTGCTGCCATCAATGGCGCAAAGGGGGATATTGTTGGCATAACCAATGAAGATAATGATGGAGATATTGTTGGCATATGGAGATGATGATGAGATGAGAAGATGACCGGTAAAGTTATTGTTGGCATCGCTTGTAAAGTTGATCGAGATTGTTGGCTAGATGATGATGATATAGTTGTAAGTCGTTGGATGACTTTATTTGTGTTTTCATTGATGGCAACCATGTTTGTTGGTTGTGTCATCTAAATCCATCTAGACCTACCGGTATAGCCTAACCAATAGAAGAATGTGTTTGACAAGAAAACTTCTAAGTTGTAGTAAATCGGTAAGAAGGAACAAAGTGATAATCAAGACACTGATACAGACAATTGGTAAAGAGTTAGATGTTGCAGTCTGGAACATATGTTTATGATATTGGCATGAGTCTGTGATTGCAATCGCATCAGTAGATTCAATGTATTGAGTGTGTTACAATTAACTATCATGAACTCTGTGAAGAAGATTGTATACCGGTAACAGATCTTTAACCGGTAATGATTTATGGTTTGGCGGTGAATATTATCATGTTCATAACTTAGTGAGGATGTGTAAGAATCTATGTGTAATGATAAGATTGCATTTGAGTGCATACAAGGATCGGGTTTCTTGGGAAACAACAAAGTGCTTAGAAGAATGTGACAAGGGTTTGTGTTGGTGTAAATAATTATTCATCTTGGATATTATTACACTTACTTAAGTTTACTTAGGAAATGCATTTCATAGTAGTTTGGGTATGAGACACTTGGGTGTTTGTGCCACATTGGGATAGTGTGTGTAAGAGAATTTCCACCTTTTATGGTGTTGATCTTATTGCTACACTCCACATTTAGTGGGTGATCCACCTCATGTGGAGTATTATATTGTTTCTCCTACCTACCCACACCTATTTCCTACCTACCCTTGTTTCTTATTGAGCCACATGTCATGTTTGTGTGCTCACATATCCATAAGCCTTGCCTATATAAGTAGGCTCATGTACATTGTATGTAATTTGAAGTATTGATCATTTTCTATTGATGAGAATACAGTTTATTCGTGTCCTATATTGTGTCTCTATTTTGTACATTTCATTGAGCTCTTAATCTTGGCAAAATCTCACCATTTGATTGCTTATGAAATAGATGCACGGTGATGTGTGGTGATCATTCAATAGTGGAAATTGTATAGGAGTTTTTTTTAATGATCTATAATGTATTCTGATGGATTGTTTTACCGCGCTTATTGAAAATTCATTATATTTTGAATGTAGTTAGGGTTATGTAACCGACATAGTTGAAAAGTGTATTTAGGTCGAGTTGGAGAAGAGATTTTGTGTTGGTGGTTTGAGAAGAAGAGTGTGCCAAACCAGATTGAAGTGTTTGCATGTGTGAAGCAGAGATTGATCTGAAATGGATCTGTACTAGCAAAACAAGGAAGTGTTGTAATTAGATCATTTGCCCTGTTGTTCCCTAACAATTACAATAGTTTTGAAATCCCTTAACCGGGTAGATCCTAACAGGTCTCATTTGTAAATCCCTTCACTAGGTGGCTCATTAACTTGAATTTTAAAATCCTCTAGCAAGGTTATTCCTAACAGGGTAGAACTCCTAACAGGGCCAAGGCAAAATCCCTTCACTGGGTGACTCCTAACATGGTCTTCCCTTAACCAGGCATATTGTAAATCTCCTAACCAAGCTAGGCATTTAACCAGGCGCATTCTAAAAGAGTGCAAATATTTTGTGGGTGCTAATTCCCACTGTGGTTTTTCCCATTTGGGTTTCCACGTGAAAAATCTATGTGTTCATGTGGTGATGCATTGTTGATGTGTGGGTTCGATATCATTACTTTATTTGCATGTTGATGAACACTTAAGTGAATGGTTTGATAAATCAATTTAAAGGACTGTCTGAGTAGTTATCGGTACTTGTTTTTCAAGTGTTTTTAAAGTATTGCATATTTATTTAAGTACTGATTCACCCCCCACCCACCCCTCTTAGTAGTTACCAAATCCTCATAATAGCACAAACAACATATACAATAATATTTCATAAATAAACAAGCAAGTGATAAAGAATCACAATGCCACATCCTACTCGCAATGAGTGATGTGACATCATTCCTATCATGAAGACAATCATAGAACAACCAAACACAACATAATGCCAACTGATCACATATATTCAGGAAGTCGGGTTAGCATAATCATAATGCCATCATTCATAATCCATATAATCTATCTAGCCTAGGAAGTACATATAAAGACCATCAAATATAAATACATCATATATCATGATCATCAATAACAAGTATCATCATCCATACAAGTCAACAAATATCATATGTCCACATGAATATCTATCATCATCGTAAACATCTAAAATGTAAATAAAATCAGCACATATTAAGATACTATCAATCATTATCATAAAGTAAACTAAGATATGCCAATAGGATCTATAAATGTACAAAGAGAAGGATGAGTCAGGGTGGGGCACTACAAAGTGAACCTAGTTGAACTTGCATGTTGTATAAACTTTGATAGAGAAGAGATTGATTACCTCGCAAAGGGAGCCTAGGTGAAAGAGAAAATGGAATCAAGTTTATAGGGCCTCACAACTAAGTTTGAATTGATAGAATAAGGGTGGTAGGAGAGAAGGGAGGGATTCCTTGTAGAGTGCCAAAAGGAGGGGGGAAAAGCGGGCCAAAACTTGACAATACTAGAGGCATGGAACTTCCAAAACCTAGAGCTCACGCTACTAGCAAGTAGCTATTGATTGACCTACGGTCATTGTGGAAGGAGAAACACTTTCTTTTGTGCTGAATGATACAACACTACGTAGAGAAGAAGCAACAACAAGGCTAGCAGATATGGAGGTGATTGGGATTGTGTAATGATTGTACATGATACTACCACATCAAGGGAGCTAGAAGCAAAAATGAAAATAGGTGGAATTGAAACTACAGGTGAAACCAAAAACTGAGAGGGGAGAAATGGAGGAGAAAATTTTTCCCGAGTCGAACATGTTGTTAATGCAATCGAAACTTGGGTTGTAGAAAGTACCTACATTTGAGCACTTCTTGGGATATTGGTTGTGTTTCGCTTCTTCCATGAGAGAGACGTACCAATACACGTAAGGTTTTGAGACTGAAATGTCTCACTGGGTTGTTTTATCAATACTTGTGAGAGATACTGGGGCTTGAATAATTGGCCTTTGTTCAACCTTCTCCCCTTTTCCTTTCTTTGATCTTGCTTCTGATAGAAGAATTAGCTCTACCATATCAATGCCATCTGAGGGAGGATTGTAATCATCCTCTATATCACCATTGTATTTCTGTCATTCTTGTTTGAAAGCTTCATTTGTGGGGATGCTACCAATTCTTGTTCGAATCCATTGTATTTCATGCCTATATATCCAAAAGACCAACTTCTTTTCTTCTAGCCAACTATCTTCATCCATCCTCCTCTAAAAAATGGGAGGTATCTTTTTGGCAGGATTTTCTTTCCCTATTGGTTTTTAAAATTTTAACCATCCATAGATTAGGATCTTCTTTAGGTGGAGTTCTTTGGGCCTCCTAGTATTCACGAGGCACATGTTCTATATGTATTTTCTATTTTGAAAGGCAACCATCTAGATCATAAATCTATTTATCATCAATAACTATGAACCCCAGCTAAACTAATTTTGAGGAAAGCACACCCTCTACCTGAAGCCTTTTCTCAAGTACAATGGGTGCTATAATGTTATGGTCTTGAGTTATCGTGGCCCAGTTTCATGTTTTCCTAAGCCTATATAGAATCCAATTACAACTAATTGCCTAAAAATTTCCTAGGCTAGCATACAACTAGTGATAGGTTTTGAGGCAGAACGGTTCTTCTATAAAATCATGGACTTTGATAAATGAAAAATTCTGACCTAGGAACCAGTCACAAGGGGGTTGGCATGACTCCATCCAATTTTCTCTTTAGAAAAGTGAGTAACAGAATCTAGAGCTTGCTTTCTCAAATCTTGCAATGTGAAGGTCAGGAAGGTATTGGAAAAAAGAAGAATCATACGTAGCAGACAAGATAGGGGTCCATGTGGTTAAGGGTTTCCTCTTCTTTTGATCATCAAGGACTGACAAATCCATATACTGACAAAATAAATCTATGTTTTGATGTTGAAACATATGGACCAAAAAGGAGGTGTACCTGAACTTATATTTCTTTGGATAATTCACCAACTTCTCTATGATCCTTTGGGAAAGGATCTCTGTAAACTCATACCAGAAATTTTCCCACTATTTATGAAGCTTACACAACATCCCCATCTGAAAAGGGTGGACATCAATGTCATTTTTGAAATGAAAAAGGTTTGCCAACATTGAGGAGACGTCTTGCAGGTACTTATGCTTCAAATCACCGATTGATATGGGGAACTTCAAAATCTCAGAAGTAGTCAGGTCTCTATCCATTGCACTATTACAAAAGCTTAAAGCTTCTATCCTGCCTCGCCAATATCTATCTAGTGTTTCCCCAGGTGTGGAAATTTCTTTGTTTCCTCAATTATTAGGGGAATGCATAACATATCTTTGATAGGGTCTACTCTTATCACCACCTTCAGTGTTTCTCCCTGAATAATAGCTAGATCCAATTTCAAATTCACAATGCATGCATCAACAAATTCGGGGGAATGAGGAACCATTGGCACAATGTATTATGGAAGACCACAATCCTAGAGCTTTCCTGCCAAAGAGTTTGAGTCGCTCTTCTTATTATGGGCCAACATCCTCATGCAAGCACCTTCTCGAATATTCTTTGGGTGTTCACATAGATCTGGATCATTAACCTCCTCGTACATATCTATAATTACAGAGGGACTTTTGGTCATGCCTTTCATCTTCTACTTTGTTCCCACATAAATGGGTTTTGGGGGCATGGCATGGGAAGCATAAGATATGTCTCTAAATATATCCACAAAGGGATTAGATGTGGAGGAACCTGTTATGTCACCTAAAATGCTTTTCTCTGTGGCCATCCTTTTGTTTTCTACTTCAAGCCTCTTTACTTCTATGTAAAAAAAAATTCTTGCAGGATAGTACCTTTGCATGCACACTTTCCCAAGCTCTTAATCTTCTTTAAGACGTTGAGGCCCTTGATTTTTCGTGTTGAACGACGTGTTAATTGTGCATTTTTTCTGATGCATGCACTAGCTAAGTTATATGTGGGAAATTAATATACAAGTTGCTTGCACAGCTGCCACCTTAGTAGACCCAAAAGCCACTATGCTTTTGTTGCCACCATCTAAAAGATCCAGACACTTTCCTTGGGAAAATCACATTCCCTCACTTCCTCCACTTTTAAGACAACCTTCCGAACATATAGAAGCAAGGAGTTACTCAATATTTTTCATAATAAGGAAACTCTCTAGATGGATGCATGACTCAAGCTCATGTGTAGTACACTTCCCAAACCTCTGTACAGTTAGATTATAATCTTTTTTCAATTCTTTTCATCTACTGTGAAATCAATTGGCACCACAAACCAACTTGCACTGATTTATGAGCTATTAATCTTGCTTTTAGCTCATGTCATTTTACTTCTATAAATATCATTCAAACAAATGATCATCTTCACTCTGGTATTTGGTTTCACCATTGAGCATAGAGGCTATGGATACTCATATCAGGCTAGTGAGCACTAGGGTATATATGGCGTTCTTAAGTAATATTTCTGACCATTGCCTTCAAATAATAACTAGGCACACGAATTATGTCCTCATTGTGGCAATTATATGGGTGTTGGGTGAGGATTTTGTGAACTCTGAAGATAGACACTATATGAACACAGATATCCATTCTCGGTTTGTGGCCTCACTATTGGACATCAATCTACGGAAGCACCTCATCGTCCACCTCACTGAAGTTCTCTTCCCACTAATATATCTGGGTGGGTTGGATGAAGTGGTTGAGGTCATTGTTCCTTACATGGGAATCCCCAGAGTCTTGGACCCGAGGCTCTTTGTTGATTGTAGGGAGGTAGTTCCACATGGTAACCCTTTGCCTTTGGTTGCAAAACCATGACCCTGGTGCAACACTAGGATAGGGTATGGCATGCTTTTTATTTCCTGCTACGTCTACACTTCTTGATTCCTTTAGACGATGTTTCTTGGTATGCTGACTTTAGGGATTACATGTTCCCAAGGATTTTGACTCCAGATGAACCTCCAGCTCTCATGGAGGTTATTATTATCTCTGACTTTAACTCCAACTACACAAAGGATGAAGATGATGAAGAATATTATGATTAAATTCCCCTTGTCATCTCTTTTCTTTTCTCTTTATGCTTGCAATACTTGAAAGGGCCTAAGAGTGAATTTTGTGATGTATATGTAAAGAAAAATTGAAACATAATAAAATACAATACTTTTTCTACATTTGTGTTACATGGCTCTTTTCTTGAAATGTATGTCTTCCTATTTCTACCATCTGCTTTATTTTTAACAATTCAAAGACTCTAAAAGGATTAAGAATTAAAAATCTTTAAATTCTAGCTTAGGACAAAAACACAACCTCAAGGAAAGCGAGACAGACGTTATTTACAATATTTACATACCTATTCTAAAAGGAAGCTTAATTGAAAGGTTTAAGATGGATTTCATTAAAAAGAATCCCAAGTGAGACCTTGCATACTTTCTAACTCAAAGGCATTAAATTCCTTGCAAATTTCCCTATGGGCAATTTTGTGGCATATGAGATTTGTTGTAGGGGAAACACCAAGAGTTGGTGTCCTCTATTGGCATTTGGCATAATTGATGCAGATCAGGGCATGCAGTTGAAGTTGGATGACTACACTGGTAAAGGATAGAAGTCTATTTGTGATGAAGAGATTAAGATTCTATGAATAGATGACATGATCAGTTATTTGTGTTGTATTGCTGGAAACTGATGTTCTTGATGTTTTTCTTTATCATCTAAGTGACTTGGTTTACCGGAAGACAGGGTTTAGCAATAGTGATCTAAAGTCTATGAATTAGGAATTTAATCGGTAAAGTAGAAGTGTTTTGATTAGATTATTCGACTGGCAATGATTGGTGATTTGTAGTTTGGATGGTGAACTTGTATCATGGAAATATGTATGTGACTGGAACCGAAACTTGTGATGATTACCGAAAGACGTGTTTCAATTTCTGATGAAGTTTTGCTAAGGTTTTAGTAGGGTTTAAGGACCCATGAAGAAATCCCCAAACTGATAATGATTTATGTTATGATGGTAATTGACAGCGAGTCTATTTAAATTTGGTAACATAGCACAACCCACATGAAATATTTAATAGCTATTTTAGCATGATTCAAGGAAGATTTTCTTGGAAACCAGTAGAATGATTTGGAGAGTGTTTTGAGGATATAGATTGGATTTCCATGATGAGTTATGATCAATCAACAATTGATATTGCATTAGAATTTTTTTTATGATCTAGATAGCGATCTACCATGATATTTTGTGATCTTATTGTAAATTCTTGATGTAATTAGGCTTTATGGCCAACCTAGTTGAGATGGCTATTTATGTAGACACAATTGATGTTTATTGAGTCAGTGGTCTTAGAGAATGTGTTAAGTCATCCAAGTGAAGTGTGTAATCTTTCTTAGAGTTACAAAGTGTGTGTATAACTGGATCTCATCAAGAAAGTAGTGAAGTGAAAGAAAATAGATCATTTTCTTACTGTTGCTCTCTAATAGTTGCAATAGGTTAAATCCCTTGATTGGGTATGTTCTAAAAGACCTTAATCATTTAAGTCCCCTAATAGGAATCTCTCAAAAGAGTGTTAAATCCTCTCACGAGGTTGATCCTAACAAAGCATCAAGCTCCTAATAGAGTTTCAAGGAAAATCCCCTAACTAGGTGACTCCTAACAGGGTCTCTTCTTAACTGGGCGTATTGTAAGCTTTTAACAAGGCTAAGCTCCTAACAAGGCGTACTTCGAAAGAGTAAAAATATTTGTGGGTGCCAATTCCCACTGTGGTTTTTCTCCTATTTGGGTTTCCATGTCAAAAACTTATGGTGTTCATGTGTGGAATATATTTCATGTGATATTCTTGTTTATATTCCATTTCATGAATTATTTCTAAGAAACCCGTTATGATGTTTTATCAAAATTTTATCAGAGGTTACGGTGCTGATAAGAAGTTGTTGGGGAAATTTTTTGATCTTATTAATAAGGTTAATGAAATTGTAATTGATCGAATTTATATGATTACTTTGGTGGTGAAAGTATTGGTAAATGATTTGATTAATGTGTTAAGAAAATCTGGTAAAGAGGTTATTAGATCTGATTACAGAACTTGAGATATTTTTTAGATCTGAGATAAGATGAAATCAATTTGATTTTGAGTTTAATTTGAATTGGTCTTAATATTGATTCAGCCCCTCTTCTCAGTATTAACCGAATCCTCATAGGATTAACAATTGGTGTCAAATCCTTAATCCTCTGTGTGCAGAAAGCCTAACTGCTTGAGGAAAAGATTATGAGGAATTCAAGATGATGAAGAAAGAGGGTCCCAAGTTTAAAAAGGATAACTACAAGATCTGGAAGGACAAGATGGAGATCTATATTAAAATTCTTGGTGCACAATATTGGAAGAAAGTTGAAACAACATATGTTGCTCCTACCACTACTCCCTTGACACCGGATGAACGCAGAGTGTAGAAAGATAACATGAAAGCCCTAGAAGATATTGTAAGTACTTTATTTGATTCATAATATATTGATGTTCAAGGATTGCAAACTACAGGTGAGGTTTGGGAAAAGTTAGAGACAATTTATGGAGAAGATGAGCATGTTCAAAGAGATAAAGAGGAAAGCTTGAGAGGAAAGTTTAATGACATGAGAATTCTTGAATGAGAGAATATTGGACAGTAGGGTCAGAGAATCAAACAAGTTGTTGGCAGCATTAAGAGTGTTGGAGGCAAAATAGAAGATGATACAATAGTAAGTAAAATGCTCTGAACTCTTCAACCTAAGTATGCTATTAGAGTATCGGCAATCAAAGAACTTAGATCTATTGTAAAGGATAAGATAATTGTTGGTTCATTGATTGGTAAGCTTACAAATTTTGAATTAAATAGTTTTGACAATAGTGTGACAAAATCTACTGAATCTGCCTTTAAAGCTTCTGTTACCAGTTCATCTGCTAGAAAAGGAAAATATATATATCAAAATCATGAGTGCAGGACAAGTCATGGAAATAACCAAGGAGATGAAGACAATGAAGATCAAGTGATGGAACTTGAAGCATTGTTAGCAAAGAGATTTCCAAGAGGCACTAGTAACTATAGAGGAAATCTACCTTTGAAGTGTTTCTCTTGTAATAAAATTGGTCATATTGTTGCTAACTGGCCTAACACTGATAAGAAAGAAAAGTTTAGAAAATTCAAAGGAAAGGGAAAGAAACACTGTTATGTTGCAGTAGATGAAGGTGTGACCGATGAGGAGTTAGAAGAAGAAGAAAACAATGAAGAGATTGTGCTTGTAGCTATGAAGGAGGAACTATCTGATAAAAAGGCACTAGTATCTCATATGGAGAATAGTGATGAGTGAATTATAGACAGCAGCTGCTCACACCACATGACCGGAGACAAAAGTAAGTTCATAACCCTTAATGAATTTGATGGAGGTGTTGTTAGATTTGGAAACAACTCTCCTTGCATGGTGAAAGGTAAAGGTTCTATCTCTCTTTTAGGAACGAGTAATGCTGATGGTCTTAAGAATAATATTTTAACTATTGGTTAGCTCAATGATAAAGGTTATTTTCTTGAATTTAAGACTGGAGTCTACAGAATTCTTGGAAGTAATGGTGAACTGATTGCTACCGAAAAGCAAACTAGAGGTAAGTTATTCCATTTGAACAGTAATGTTAATAATTGTCTGGTTGCAAGAATGGATGACAGTTGGTTATGCCATAAAAGATGTTGTTATATTAATTTTGATAATCTGATTAAGATAAGCAAGTCAAGTGTTGTGAGAGGATTACCCCAACTTGTCAAACCTGATAGTGTTATATGGATAGATTGTCAAATTAGTAAGATGGCCTCTATTTCTTTCAAGAGAAAGAATAGTATTTTTTAGAATGTTTTAGATTTGGTACATACTGATCTCTTTGGCCTTATGAGAACAAAGACTTATTATGGTGATAGGTATTTCATGATCTTCACCAATGACTATTCTAAAATGATGTGGGTAACATTTCTAAGAGAGAAATCAAAAGCATTTAATAAATTTAAATCATTTAAATCTTTGGTTGAGAAGGAAACAAGTAAGAACTTGAAGTGTTTAAGATAAAACTGAGGTGGTGAATTCACATCTGATGAATTTGTTAAGTATTGTGATGAACAGGGTATAAAGAGACAAATGTTAGCTCTGAGGACACCACAACAAAATGGCATTGCAGAAAGAATGAACAGAATAATAGTTGAAGTTGCAAGAACTATGTTATTACAGAGTAATGTATACAAAATTTTTTGGAGAGAAACGTTCAGTACTATTGTATACACTCTTAACCGGGTACTGGTAAAAAGAGGTAACAATAAGACACCCTATGAGCTATGGTATGGAAAAACTCCTTGTGTTGGTTATTTTAAAATCTTTCAAAGTCAATATTTTATCAAGAGAGATAACTACACTAAGAAGTTTGATGCGAAATCTGATGATGGAATTTTTATTGGTTACTCTTCTAAGAGTAAAGCATATAAATGTTACAATAAGAGGACTAAGAAAATTATTGAAAGTGTTAATGTAAAAGTTGATGATTTATCTGATAATTTTAAAGGTACAAGTAGATCTGAACTTGAAAAGGATGATAATGAGGAAAATTTTGTGATCATTGAACCAGAAGCAAAGAATAATGAACAACAGGAAAATATAGAACTAGGTGCTCAACCGGTGAGCGATGACAGTGAAAATGAAGAATCTGATGAAGAAGATGTAGAACCAACACAGGCAATACCTAGATATGTCAGATTGAATCATTCACAAGAACAAATAATTGGTGATAAGAATGCAAGTGTGCAAACCAAGAGAAAGATCATAGAGAATTCATGTTTGATATCTACAATTGAATCCGAGATGATTCAGGAAGCACTAAAGGATGATGATTGGGTGAAGCCAATGAGTGAAGAGTTAGATCAAATTGAGAAGAATCAGACATGGTCACTTGTTCCTAGACCAGAGGATAAAAATGTAATTGGAACAAAATGAGTCTTTAGGAATAAATTGGATGAAGAAGGAAGGATTGTAAGAAATGAGGCAAGGTTAGTCTGCAAAGGGTATGCTCAAGAGGAAGGTGAGGAATATGGTGAAATATTTGCACCTATTGCTAGATTGGAAGGTGTAAGAATGCTACTGACATTTGCTGCATATAAAGGATTCAAAGTTTACCAAATGGATGTCAAGTCAACCTTTCTAAATGGGATTCTAGAAGAAGAAGTATACATTGAAGAACCTGATGGATTTTCCTTGACCAATAATAAAGACATGGTGTGTAAATTGCATAGAGCTTTGTATGGTCTTAAGCAAGCACTGAGAGAATGGTATGAGAGATTACATGCATATTTGATCAAGATTGGATTCCAATGTATGAGTGAGGACAACAATATTTATTTGAAGACTGATGGAGATAAGATGTTGATAGTAGAATTGTTTGTTGATATAATTTTTGGTGGCAATGATGATATGTGTATGGACTTTGCTAATATAATAAAAAAGGAATTTGAAATGTCTCTAATTGGTGAAATTAAGTTCTTTATTGGATTACAGGTTTAGAAATTAGATAGTGGTATCTTTATTTGTCAGAACAAGTATATTAAAGAAGTGTTGAAGACTTTCAGCATGGAATACTGCAAACCGATAGGTACACCGATGGTGACTAGTTGCAAGTTGTCAAAAGAAGATGATTCCCTTGTTGTTAGTGATAAATAATACAAATCTATGATTGGAAAGCTACATTATGATATCCATAGCAGACTAGATATTTCTCATGTTGTTGGATTAGTTGCAAGATTTCAAAAAAGCCTAAAGAAAGTCACATGGTGGCTATAAAGAAATTTTTTTGGTATCTCAAAGGTGCAATAGAATATGGTTTATGGTATCCCTATAAAGGTGATTTTACTTTGAATATATTTACTGATGTTGATTGGGTAGGTAATGTTGATGATCAGAAAAGCACAACCAGAGGAGATTTTCTACTTGGAGGAAGATTAGTGGCATGGACGAGCAAGAAACAAACTTGTGTTTCTCAATCTACAACTAAAGCTGAGTATATTGTTGCATCCATGAATTGCATGCAGGCAATATGGATGAGACATGTGCTAGAAGGATTCAAGATAGATATGTCAAAACCGGTGACTACCTATTGTGATAATACAAGTGCAATCAATATTTCTAAAAATCTCGTGTTACATGTTAGAACCAAGTACATTGAATTGAAGTATCATTTCATAAGGCAAAGAATTCAAGATAAGGATGTGAAGATGGAATATGGGAAGAGTAAAGATCGGTTGGCTGATATATTTACTAAACCCTTACCGAAGGCTACTTTTGAGTTTCTTAGAGCTCAACTAGGGGTTAGACCTCTACATTGAAAGAACTAGAATGATGGAGATACATCAATCTTGTGGATTTCATGTTTATTTTATACTAAGAATTGATGAAGTTAATAGGATACTCCTTTGGGGAGCAAGTCTAATGTAAAATTATGATTCAATTCTCTGTTATAATTTTCTGATTTATGTAGCAGAGATGGTGAAACAATCAGCAACAAAATTAATGACAATTGATGCATTTACATTTTTGGCATTGTTGTCAAAGGGGGAGAAGAAATGAATAGAAAATCAGATTTGGCAGACATGTGAGAAGTTGATTGTCAGATTGAGTGACACATTGGTTTAGGGTGAGATGTAAAGTAAATATCATGAGATATCAACAAGCAAGTTGATGAAGATGATGGTATTTTGATTGTGTATCTGATTAGTGTTGCCATCAATGCCAAAGGGGGAGATTGTTGGAATTTGGCATAACTAATGCAGATTAGGACATGCAGTTGAAGTCGGATGACTGCACTAGTAAAGGATAGAAGTCTATTTGTGATGAAGAGACTGAGATTCTATGAATATATGACATGATTAGTTATTTGTTTTGTCATTGCTGGAAAGTGATGTTGCTGATGTTCTTGATGTTTTGTTTTATCATCTAAGTGATTTGGTTTACCGGAAGATAGGGTTTACTGGCAATGATCTAAAGTCTGTGAATTAGGACTTTAACCGATAAAGTAGAATTGTTTTGATTGGATCGGTCGACGGACAATGATTGCTAATTTGTGGTTTGGATGGTGAAGTTGTATCATGGAAAGATGTATGTGACTAGAACCAAAACCTGTGATGATTACCAGAAGGCATGTTTCAATTTTTGATGAAGTTTTGCTAAGGTTTTAGTAGGGTTTAAGGACCGATGAATAAATCTTCAAACCGGTAATAATTTATGTTATGATGGTGATTGATAGCAAGTCCACTTAAACATGGCAACATGGAGCAACCCACATGAAAGATTTAATTGTTGTTTTAGCATGCTTCAAGGAAGATTTTCTTGGAAACCAGTGAAATGCTTTGGAGAGTGTTTTAAGGATACAGATCGGATTTCCGTGATGAGTTATGATCAATCAACGATTGATATTGCATTATAATTTGTTCTTATGATCTAGATAGCGATCTACGATGATTTTTTATAATCTTATTGTAAATTCTTGATGTAATTAGGTTTTATGGCCGACCTAGTTGAGATGGCTATTTATGTAGACACAATTGATGTTTATTGAGTCGGTGGTCTTAGAGAATGTGTTAAGTCATCCAAGTGAAGTGTGTAATCTGCCTGAGAGTTGTAGACTGGTGTGTATAACTGGATCTTATCAAGCAACCAGTGAAGTGTAAGAAAATAGATCATTTTCTTACTATTGTTCCGTAATAGTTGCAATAGGTTGAATCCCTTGACCAGTTAGGTTCTAACAAGCCTTAATCATCTAAGTCCCCTAACATGGCAGGTCTCAAAAGAGTGTTAAATCCTCTCACAAGGTTGATCCTATTGGAACCCTAAATTTTGTAATTTTTAGAATTCTAGATTCCAAGACAAGGAACAAGAAAAATTTATATATATATGTTGAATAGGTACAATTAATATGTTTTATATCTGTTGTACAATATGAAACCATAACATAAACATAATAATGGGCATAAAAAATGGATTGTGAAGCACCAAAGGGGGTATTTACATCATTTAAAGACCATTTATCCATTATATACCCATAAAATAGCCTTAAAACACTAATATGCCTAAACAACTTGTAAACTAACAATTAATTACATAAACTAAGTCAATTTCGGGATTTGGAATTATTTTTATTTAAAAGGGGGGTGTCTTTTCACCCAAAGGGGTATGAAAACCATTCAAACACATATATAATATGTGTGATGTAAAATGTAAAGAGGGGAGAGGAGAGAGACAAGAGGTGGAGGCAATTTTGTACTTCTAAACTTTTTATCAAAAATAACAAGTTGCATTTGCTTTCTAATATGTGTTGAGAGTTAACATATTTTTAGAAGGCAGTTGCTTGTGATATTATCTAAAGGAGATAAGGTTATTTGTGTTCTTCCAGTGAAATTATGTGTTTCATATTGTAGATTTGGATAAAAAAGATTTACTTGTGAATTGTAATTTTTCCCTATATTTCTTCCTTGGATGGTCTCTTAAACTTATAGACATTGAAGTAGAGCTCATAAGAAACAGTAACAGACTCGTCGAGAGTGGGTGGGTTTAAAAACTATCTCATAAGTTTACACAATAAGTCCTAAAGAAATATAAGACTCTGTATCCCAAATAAGAGGAAAGGCACTGATCATTTGTAAATAAACCCTTTAACCATACCAATTACCCTTTACTTTTAAACATTAGGATTAGTAGAGTAGGTATAGTAGGTAGTTTAGACAAAGTGTAACATATATACCTTTGTAAGATACATAGATCAATACACACATCTGAAATCAGTCTATTTAAGAAACTTATGCCATTATGAGACTAGGAAATATCAGATTAAGACACTAAATCTTCTATAAAAAGCATTAGTTGAAGGAACAACTAGTGAGTAGGTATACCTGCCTAGGTCCTGCAGAGCCTAAAGTGAGAGAGTTGGTAACCAAATAGGTTCACTCTATAAGTTGGCTAATTCAATTGGAGGGTTTGATCATAGGAGTTGGCATTTCCTTAAAACCTATCCAATCTATTGGTTTGAGACCCAACAGATTGGCGACTCTGTTGGGGAAGAATTATTAAGACTCTGCTGTGGGAGAGAACTTAGAAGAAATAAATAACTTATGTCCTCTATGAAAGAGGTGGCGACTCTGTAAAAAGGAAAATTAAATGAAAAATATTAGTAGCATTCAGTATGTTTCAATATCCATATTTTTATGGAGAAGCATCTTCAGAAAAATATGCATAGTGGCAACCACAACCACAAAGAGACAGGAATATTCTAGGAAGATTTAAGCCATTGGATTTCGGTAACATCCCTAAGTATCCATATGCATTTCCCTATGAATTGAACATCTGTATGTCAAGGTTCCATGGAGATGAAAGGGAATCACCAATTGGGCATCTAAAATCATTTTATTGGTTTATTGAGACCTTCAGACTCTACTTAGAAGAAACGATCATGAAATGGTTTGTGCTAACATTGGAGGATGTTGCAGAGCAATCATTCAGCTTGTTACCCCCACAAAGTATCTCATCATGGGAATAAATTGAGTGGTGGTTCATGGAAGAATTCTACGGTGTAATCAAGGACAACACTTCAGTCGCTAGTCCTTCAATTTGTTCTCCATACCAAAATCAGATTCAATTGGATTATGATTGTGGCAATGCAATCTACAACATAAGAAGAAATGAAGGTGAATCTATAGAAAAATTGATTGGCAGAATAATGGTGACTTATTTCCAAATGCCTGATAATATACAACTTAATTCAGCTATATTGGAGGAATTGATCGTGAGAGAATGTGGGTCTGACAATTTGTAATTAGCATGTTCAATTCTTGAAGAATTGAATAAAAAACTACATGATTTGTGTGAGACGAGTAACATCAACATAAGAGATGAAAATGAAGATGACTATATAGAAGAATCAGTTATCCATTTGGAAGTCCCCATCTGATGAAGAAGAAATTGATGATGTTTGTGAGTACAAGTCAGAACCTGAAGAAATTGTTGCTAACATTGATGAAGAATATTGTACCAGTCATGAGGAAAGTGAATCCATACCTGAGTACCTTGATGATACAATTGATAAAGAAGAGGTATGCGAATTTGAAAATGGCTTTCAAATATTTTCAAACCCCTTATGTGATGAAGTGATAGAGGAAAATCATATTCCCTACTGCCATGGTATGTGTGAAAATGATTTTCATGTATTCTCAAATCCTTTATATGATGAAAAAGAAAAAATTTCAGATAGTATGGACAATACAAACATGTGTGAAGACAATATTTGTAATAATATCACTAAGTCACGTGATAAAAGGACCACAAAAATAAGAGAGTTACAAAAGGAAGGTACATCACATAGAGATAAAATAAAAGGTGAAAAGAAGTACTAGTTAGATAATATGCAGGATTTTGATAAAATAGAGATGAAGAATATGTGGATGCCACTAGAAGCAAACTTTTGTAAAAGTATAAATACCATTTCCTATGGAGTAGGGGATAATGGTAATCTAGGTGAAATAAAGAATCCTTATAAAATAAGGATGGATGATGCATCTTATGATAGGAATCGCCAATCAGGTGATATCACTAATTTCAAAGTTTTTATACTACTTCATGATGAGAATTAGATGTTAGATAGAGGAAAGACTTAGTGTTCAATTTTTGGGGCTTGAGGCCACCAAAATAGGTCAATGAATAAGGCATATGGTCTGCTCTACCAGAGATCTGAATTCTTGCTATGCCTACCAGGGGCATACATCCCTAGACAGAGCCACTGTTGGAACCCTAAATTTTGCAATTTTTAGAATTCCAGATTCCAAGACAAGGAACAAGAAAAATTCTAAATATATATATATATATATATATATATATATATATATATATATATATATATATATATATACACACACACATATATAAATGTTGAATAGGTACAAGTAATATGTTTTATATTTGTTGCACAATATGAAACCATAACATAAACACAATAATGGGCATAAAAAATGGATTGTGAAGCACCAAAGGGGGTATTTACATCATTTAAAGACCATTTATCCATTATATACCCATAAAATAGCCTTAAAACACCTCTAATATGCCTAAACAACTTGTAAAGTAACAATTAATTACATAAACTAAGGCAATTTCAGGATTTGGAATTATTTTTATTTAAAAGGGGAGTGTTTTTTCACCCAAAGGGGTATGAAAACCATTCAACCACATATATATGTGTGATGTAAAATGTAAAGAGGGGAGAGGAGAGAGACAAGAGGTGGAGGCAATTTTGTACTTCTAAACTTTTTATCAAAAATAACAAGTTGCATTTTCTTTCTCATATGTGTTGAGAGTTAACATATTTTTAGAAGGTAGTTGCTTGTGATATTATCTAAAGGAGATAAGGTTATTTGTGTTCTTCCAGTGAAATTATGTGTTTCATATTGTAGATTTGGATAAAAAAGATTTACTTGTGAATTGTAATTGTTCCTTGTATTTCTTCCTTGGATGGTCTCTTAAACTTAGGGTTAAATTCATTCAAGCGGTTTACAATATAGACATTGAAGTAAAGCTCATAAGAAATAGTACCTAACAGACTCATCGAGAGGAGGGGGGTTTAAAAACTGTCTCATAAGTTTACACAATAAGTCCTGAAGAAATATAAGACTCTGTAGCCCAAATAAGAGGAAAGGCATTGATCATTTGTAAATAAACCCTTTAACCATACCAATTACCCTTTACTTTTAAGCATTAGGATTAGTAGAGTAGGTATAGTAGATAATTTAGACAAAGTGTAACATATATACCTTTTTAAGATACATAGATCAATACACACATCTAAAATCAATTTGTTTAAGAAACTTGTGCCATTCTGAGACTAGGAGATATCATATTAAGACACTAAATATTCTATAAAAAGCATTAGTTGAAGGAATAACTAGTGAGTAGGTATACCCGTCTAGGTCCTACAGAGCCTAAAGTGAGGGAGTTGGTAACCAAATAGGTTCACTCTATAAGTTGGCCAAGTCAATTGGAGGGTTTGATCATAGGAGTTGGCATTTCCTTAGAACCTATCCAATCTATTGATTTGAGACCCAACAAATCCTAAAAGACCATCAAGCTCCTAACCGATTTGCAAGACAAATGCCCTAACCGGGTGACTCCTGATAGGGTTTCTCTTAACCGGGTGTATTGTAAGCTTCTAACAAGGCTAATCTCCTAAGAGGACATACTTTGAAAGAGTACAAATATTTGTGGGTGCCAACTCCCATCGTGGTTTCTTCCCTATTTGGGTTTCGACATCAAAAACTTATGTTATTCATGTGTGGACTATTTTTCGTGTGATATTCTTGTTTATATTTCATTTGATGCATTATTTCTGAGAAACCGGTTATGATGTTTTATCATAAGTTTATCAGAGGTTACCAGCACTGATAAGAAGTTGTTTGAGAAAGTTTTTTATCCTATTGATAAGGTTAATGAATTGGTAATCTATCAAATTTATATGATTACTTTGGTGGTGAAAGTATTGGTAAATGATTTGATTAATGTGTTAAGCAAATCTGGTAAAGAGGTTATTAGATCTAATTACAGAAGTTGAGATATTTTTAGATCTAAGATAAGCTGAAATAAGTTTGATTTTGAGTTTAAGTTGAATTGGTCTTAATACTGATTCACCCCCGCCCCCTAGTATTAACCGGATCCTCATAGGATTAATATTATCCACCAAGTTATTCTGACCCACTACTAGCTCCTTGTTTTGAATAACCGACATGGCTTGCAAAAGGGTTGACATGGGTACAATATATTTGTTTGGTTGTGTTTGAGCTGCCTTCACACCTCCCTTAAACTAGTTCTATTGATACGGGGGTATCCCACCTTGATAACTCTAGAAAGATGGCCTAGAAGGTGTTGCTTGTTGCCTTTTAAGGTTAATTATTTCATTTAAAAAGGTCCTCAAAAAATTCTTCATGTCACTTACTTCAGTAGCTAGGGAAGTGGAAGTGAAGGTGCTAGTTTGTTGGGCATTTGGGTAGATATACATGGTTTGGGGTGCAGACGTATTTGGAAGTGTTTGCTAGGGTGCTTGGCTTGATAATTCAAGAAATGCTAGCAGGGAGGTCTCAGACGAAGCATTTTTGCATCAAGGTATGTGCAAGATCATGGGGGGCCAAAAAGTGGCAATGGAGAAAAAAGGCATTTTTAAACTTTTCCAAACATGCCAAAATCTGCTTTGACTTTTTGTTTGGGTCGGCCAAAATTTGAATTTGGTTTGGTAATACCAAACCAAATCAAATATTCATTAATATCAGATATCCGATATTAACGGATATCCAATTTGTGATGTCACTATTGTGATGCCATACTTTTTCAAATCGAATATCCGTTTAAATCAGATATCCATTTTTCTCAATATAAAAAGTATAGTTTAGTAAAATGAGCATAACTTTTGCATTTCTTATTAAAATTTTGATTCTTTATAGGCGTTAGAAAGGAAATTCAGAGACCTATCAAATGGATAAGGTGAGCTTATGATATTATAGACCAAAAACTAATTTTAAGCATTTGAACTTAGTCCTTGAATTTTAAAACTGTAAATACTCACAAATTTTGCATACAAAGTCTCATTTTTTTCCTATCACCTCCTTTATCTATCACTTGTCTATCTATACTTATATAAATATATTTTATCTATCTCTTTCTTCTCTACTTATGTCACTTATTTTTTCATCCCTCCTAGATAAATAAATTCCCAAGTTACATGCATCTCTGCGTATATCTCCATCTTTCTATTCGTATCTCTCCCTCTCCCACTCCATCATTGTCACTCCTTATTTCTATATTTCTCTCTAATAATCTATCTTCTCTCTATTTATCACCCTCCTCTACCTTATCCTACCTATACTTATATATTACTTGTCTCTATCGCATCCTTTCTCTCCCTATCTTGTCCCATCTATCTCTATATCCCTATAGATCTATCTTCACGTATATTTATATCTCATTATCTCTAAATATCACTTATTCACTCCATCTCTCCCTCCATCTGTCTTACTCTCTCTATCACTTTCTATCCATATCTATCTCTATCTCCATCTTCACATCTCCATCTCTATCCCTATCAATCTCTCTGTCTATATGTTCCTCTATCTTTATATATCTTACTCTATACATGATTAATCTACTTCTTCGTATCTTCCTCTATCACCCTCTTGAAGTATCTTTCCCTTTCTCTACCTTTATCTCTTTATTTACTCCCTCTTTATATATCTCTGGCTCTCTCCCCCCATCCTTCTCTATAGTTCCTTTATATATCTCTATATCTCCCTCTTTCTCTCTCTCCCTCTATCTATCTCTCTCTCTCTCTCTCTCTCTCTCTCTCTCTCTCTCTCTCTCTCTCTCTCTCTCTCTCTCACTCACTCACTCTCTCACTCACTCTCTCACTCTCTTGCACTATCTATATCTCTTTATCTATAGATATTTCTCTTCCTTTATATCTCTCTATCTCTTCCTTTTTTTATCTCACTCTCTTTACCCCTCTCTATTCATTTTTCTCCATCTCTTTATATATTTGTCTTTGTCTTTAGCTCTCTCTTTCTCTATATCTATTCATCTCCCTCTCCCTTTATCTTCATTTTTTATCTCTATCTTCCTCTCTCCTTTTCAATATCTAGATATGTCTATCTCTTTCTATCCATCCTTGTCCTTTATTTTTTCTCCCTCTCACTTCATACTCCTTAATATCTATATCTCTATTTATGTCCTCCTTTAGTTATTCTCCCTCTCTTTAGCTCTTCATCTCTCTTCACCCTTATGTCTCTCCTTATTTGAAACTTAGTACATATTATCTCTTAAGCAGTTATATGGTGTCCTAAGGGGTCACACAACACCATATGACCCCTAACGACACGATATGGTCTCCTAAGGGGTCATAAAACACCATATGACCCCATAAGACATAATAAGACCCCTAATGACACCATATGGTGTCCTAAGGGATCATAAAACACCATATGACCCCTTAGGACCATATGACCCCTAATGACACAATGTGGTGTCCTAAAGGGTCATATGGTTTCCTAAGGGGTCAAAGGACACCATATGACTCCTTAGGACACCATACGACCGATAGCACCATATAGTATCCCAAGGGGTCATAGGACTCTATATGAACTATGAGGACACAATACGGCCCCTAATGACACCTAAGGGGTCATATGGTGTCCTAAGGGGTCATAGCACACCATATGACCCCTTAGGACACCATACGACACCTTACGCCACCATATGGTGTCCTAACAGGTCATATGGTATCCAAAGGGGTCATATAGCACCATATGACCCCTTAGAACACAATAAGACCCATAATGACATGATATGGTGTCCTAAGGGGTCATACAGTGTCACGAGATAGCATATGGTCCCCCCCTAATGATACCTAAGGGGTTATATGGTATCCTAAGGGGTTATATGATTTCCTAGGAACCTTTAGAACACAATATGACCCCTTAGCACACCATACAACCCCTAACAACACCATATGGTGTCCTAAGGGGTCGTAGGATACCATATGACCCGTTAGCACGTAATATGGCCCTTAACAACACCTAAGGAGTCATATTGTGTCCTAAGGGGTCATAGGACACCATATGACCCCTAATAGAAAAAAATGATGCCTAACAACACCTATGGGGTCATATGGTGTTCTAAGGGGTCATAGGACACCATATGACCCCTTAGCATACCATACAACCTCTAATGAAACCATATGGTGTCCTAAAGGGTCAAATGGTGTCCTAAGGGGTCATATGGTGTCTTAAGGGGTCATAGAACACTATATGATGCCTTAGGATACTATACGACACATAATGACACCATATGGTGTCCTAAGGGGTCATAGAACACTATATGATGCCTTAAGACACCATATGACACATAATGACACCATATGGTGTCCTAAGGGGTTATATGGTGTTCTAAGGGGTCATAGGATACCATATGACCCCTTAGGAGATCACACAACACATAACAATGTAATATAGTGTTCTAAGGGGTCATAGAACACCATATGACCCCTTAGAACACCATACGACCCATAATGACACCATGTGGTGTCCTAAGGGGTCAAAAGACACCATATGACCCCTAACAACATCATATGCTATCCTAAGGGGTCATAGGATAGCATATGATCCCTTAGGACATAATAAGACCCCTTAGGACATAAAATAAACCCTAACAATACCTAAGGGTTCATATATTTTCCTAAGGGCTCATAGGACATCATATGACTCATTAGCATAGCATACGACCCCTAACAACACCATATGGTGTCCTAAGGGGTCATATAATACTATATGACCTCTTAGGATCCTAGATGATATATAAAAACACCAAATGGTGTCCTAAGGGGTCATATGGTGTCCTAAGGGGTTATAGAACACCATATGACCCCTTAGGAGACCATATGACCCATAACAACACCATATGGTGTCCTAAGGGGTCATAGAACACCATATGACCCCTTAGGACACTATATAGCCCATAACAACACCATATGGTGTCGTGAAGGATCATAAGACACCATATGACCCCTTAATACACAATATGACCCTTAACGACATCATATAGTGTCCTAAGGGGTCATAGGATACCATATGAGCTCTTTGACATAATATGACCCCTAACAACGTCATATAGTGTCCTAAGGGGTCATATGGTGTCCTAAGGGGTTATAGAACACCATATCACCCCTTAACCATAAGACCCATAACAACACCATATGATGTCCTAAGGGGTCATATGGTGTCCTAAAGGGTCACGGGACACCATATGACCTCTTAGGGCATAGTATGACCCTTTAGCATGCCATACAACCCCTAATGACACCATATAGTGTCCTAAGGGGTCATAGAACACCTTATGACCTGTTAGGACACAATATGACCCCTAACAATACCTAAGGGGTCATATGACAAAATATGACCCCTTAACAGACCATACGACCCCTAATGACACTATATGGTGTCCTAAATGCTCATAGAACATCATATGACCCCTTAGGACACCATAAGACCCATAACAATATCATATGGTGTCCTAAAGGTTCATGAGACACCATATTACCCTTTAGGACATAATATGACCCCTAACGACACCTGAGGGGTCATATGGTGTCCTAATGAGTCATCCTATGGCCCTTTAAGATACAATATGACCACTTAGCACACCATATAACCCCTAACGATTCCATATGGTATCCTAAGGGGTTATAAGATGACATATGGTGTCCTAAGGTGTTATAAGACACGATATGACCCGTTAGGACACAATATGACCCCTAACAATACCCAAGGGGTCATAGGACACAATATGAACCCTTAGGACACAATATAACCCCTAGCGACATGTAATGGGTCATATGGTGTCCTAAGTGGTCATATGACCCCTTAAGACATAATATGACCCCTTAGCACACCATACAACCCCTTACAACACCATATGGTGTCCTAAGGGGTCATAGGACACCATATGACCCGTTAGGACACAATATGACCCCAAACGACACCTAAGGGATCATATGTTGTTCTAAGGAGTCATGTTGTGTCCTAAGGGATCATATGGTGTCCTAAAGAGATACATAGAGATTAATTAGGGGGTGGGGAGACAGGGAGAGGGAAGTATATGTTGGCATTTTGATGATGTTGTGATTGTCATTGATGGACTCACACTGTTTTATGCTCACTTCCCTATGTATGAGTTATGCTCAACCGGTAATTGTTCCAACCAGTATTATGTATTATAGTCTTTAGACTATCAATGTTTTGCAAATGGCGTTTACCGGTCACAAACTGACTGAAGACCCAAAGTGGTATGAAGAACTCAAGCGGTTCGAGGATCCCAAAGCGGTATGAAGGAACAAAGCGGTAGTTAACATTTTTTTCCATTCTTCATTGTGACAACTGATAATTGATAAAATTTATGAACCGGTAATCGATAATGAACTAGTATTACTCTGTGATGAGTTACCAACTGGTATTTCTGTGATGAGTTATCATCCACCGACACTTTGGCGATGATTTTGTGTCATGTTACCAAATGTGTCTAGATGCATTGAACCTAGGAACTTGCAATGTAATTCTATTGGACCGACATGAAATTAGATTCCTTTATAAGGACATCATGTCTAGGGTTTTAGTAGTTGATAGGGTTCTAGTGCATGAGGTTTTTTGCATGTACGATCATAGAAGAGAAGATTAGGTCTGTGTGAAGAAACAGAGTGTGGAGATATTGAAGACTGAAGTGATGCAAAATATGCATTGATAATGAGCTATCAAGGATCTAACCAATTTATTGTGCTAGTATCTAGATCACTCACTTGATTACTCACATCTTTGACAAGTCTGAAACCCTTAATCGGGTAGGCACAGCAAAGCCTTTGTAAATACTCTAACAAGGTGGTTCACAACTGTGAATCTGAAATCCTCTCACAAGGTAGTCTTTAATAGGACTTATCACCTAATAGAGATCTAGATTACTAACAGGATTTGTTCTAGTGAAGAACATTGTATGACCTTAACCGATCTGACCTTAACCGGTTTGGTTTCTATTCTGCAAATAGTTACTTTTGAGTTTCTGCTCACCATGGTTTTTCCCATTTGGGTTTCCACGTCAAAACCTCTTGTGTTATGGTGATTGTGCTCTTATGGGTGAATGCTTTATTTGTTGTTAGGTTTGCATTTGTCTTAACCGATTTGTTAGTAAATCTGTTATACTGGTTAACTACTAAACTGTTTAATAATTTGAGTTTAGTATTTTTGGTATACTAATTCAGCCCCCCTCTTAGTATTCATCAGTATCTATAAACCCATGGGAGGAGAGAGGTGATTGTGGGTAATTGAGGAAAAGAAATAATATGAGAGAGAGTTGGGTGTAATTAGCGGATAAGAAGAGAGGGAGAAGAGTAAGTATCAAGAAAAGGAGAGAGGGAGAGATGTGGAGAGAGGTAAAGAGAGTGATAGAGAGAGGATAATTAGAGGGAGTGGAGGGGAAGAGGGAAGTATTAACAAAAAGATGGACTAGAGAGAGGGTAATCAGGGGTCTCTCTCCCCATCTCTCCCCCCTCTTCTTTTGTTGATACTCCCTCCCTCTCTCTCCCCATCCCCTTCCCCTAATTACCTTTTCTCTAGACCTCTCTCTTTTAACCTCTCTCCTCATCTCTCCCTCTCTCCCTTTGTTGATACTTTCCCATCCCCCCTCTCCTCCCAACCCCTAATTACCCCCAACTCTCTCTAATTCTCTCTTCCCCAAATACCATCTCTCTCTCATACCTATCCTCACCTCTAACTTTACCATATGACCCCTTAGGTGTTGTTAGGGACCATATTGTGTTCTAACGGGTCATATCATGTCCTATGAACCCTTAGGATGCCATATGATGTCATTAGGGGTCATATGTTGTTGTAAGGGGTCATATTGTGTCTTAAAGGGTCATATGGTGTCCTATGACCTCTTAGGACACCATATGACCCTTAAAACACTATATGGTTTTTTTATGGGTCGTATGGTGTCCTAAGGGGTCATATGGTATCCTATGACCCCTTAGGACACTAGATGGTGCCATTAGGGTTCATATGGTGTGCTAAGGGGTCATAAGATATCATATGACCACTAAGGACACTGAATGACCCCTAAGGTGTCATTAGGGGTCATATTGTGTCCTATGGGGTTATATGGTGTCCTATGACTCCTTAGGACACCATACACCTACTTCTTATCTTTTTCCTGAAATTTTAGTACCACTGCATTGAAATTTAAAATTTTCATCAAATAGGATTCTTTTTCTCCAAAAAATAACTAGTAGCTTAGAAACTACATTCAATTTTCTATAGATTCTCTTCTTACATATTTTAAAAATAATGTTCATAACTTATTCAATTTTTCATGTCAATTTGAATAAATCTGATTTTTTGAAATTTCATTGCCATTTAAGGGCCTATTTTGGCACACCATGATCCTACACATACCCATCAATAAGGTTATATTCTGCCTAAACTACAAACTCATAGGCAACCGGAAGGGTATTCCCACATAGGGATTGAATCATACTAGATATGTCTTAATTGAAAGCTTTAAGGTAGAAAACAAAAGCCATATCTGCAGGAGGATGGGCTATTAAAGGTATCCTCAACCAAGTCTTTTGAAACCTAGTGTTAAAATAAGTTACAACCTCATGGGGAGATCATTTAATAGTTATCAATTGTTGCAACAAATAGGATCTATCTCCCTTCTTTGTGAAGCGTTCAAAAAAATTATCTCCCAACTAATCCCAGTTAGTTATTAAATTTGGTGCGACAAACCTATACTAGTCCTATGCTTTCCCTTTAAAAGTGGCAACAAGTAGCCTCAATACCACATTCTATTGTGTGACATTATGTATGATACATGCATCAGTTACATCCTACAAATGCTCTCCAGGAGTTTTAGAATCCTCCCCAATAAATTTTGGCAAAGCTTTAAACGCACAAGTCGGAATGACATCCCACTAGTTAGAAGGATCAGGTGGAATAAGGGGACTCCCAGTATTCTAGGTAACAAAATTTCAAGGAGGGACTGCCATTTGTATAGGGGCTTGAATTTCAACACCTACACCCCCTCCTAAACTTCTATCTTAGACTGTTACTAAAGGTGGAACCAACAGGTTCAGATTTAGAGTAGTTTGAGATCTAGTAATAGGCCTATGGCTCATACGCCCACTTTAGCTAAGAGAATTTTTGTCCCACCAAGCGTGCTAGAAAAAGAACTATTGATATCTAAAATTTCTTCTAGAAACATAGTCTTATGAGAAACTCAATGTTGGGGAACCTATGCATTTTCACTAAGTAACCTCTAGGATTTTAGAAGTTGTCTCTTCATTCATTAAGAGGGAAAAGGGAAAGAAGGAACTTAAACAAAATCTAATCTAAGGTGATATGCCTAGCTTGAAATTTTTTTGAACAACCAGCATAGAGAATTTCAAATACATGCAACCCTAAGGCCCAATCAACAATCTACATGCCTTGTTAACATTTCTTAAGATACATTCAAAGATCCTTAAAACATGAAGCAAAGCATACATGAAATGTCTACTATAATGAAAGAGTATGTATCATGATTCAAGTAGAAGAGTTTAGGCATACATTACTAGAGTTAAGGCCAAATATGAAATTATATAGAAAAATATTAATACACACCAAACAAAATAGTCCAAACAGATTGAGGAACAATTTGATTACTCTAATTCAAAATAACAATAACAGTTTTGAGGCTAAAATCCTGTCTAGAAATCTTATTTGTATTCTCTAGAATCAAAAGTTTACAAGACTTTCTCTTACAAACATTCCCCATTAAATAGTGGAGGGCCTAGCTACCTATTACTTGGGAAAATATAAAACATCATGATAATACAACAACTGGTACCAAGCCATCAATCTTCCAAGTCATCAAATACTGTTAAATTGATGATTTCTTTTGGGCTATATCATAGATAAGTTCACCTTTCTATTAATTGGATCAAAAAAAGGCATCCTAATTATTCTCCCACAACAAACTCCTAGACATATCTGGAACAGTGCCCCAAAAATGGTTGGCGGCTACTCCTTATACTATTTTTACCTCACGAGAAGTGCTTCTCTTTCTATTAATCGAGTGTGTGGAGCTTTTGGTAGTTTCTTTGTATTGACAAGCAAAATCAAGATGAAGAGTCTCGCCTTGCAGTAAAACTGCAACCTCAAAACATCCCAGGAGGCTACCATGCATCCTAATAAATTTGTCCTGTTAAACTGTGATCAAGGATCGTGGGAAAGAAAAGACAATGCCACGTGGTGCTCAAATGGGGCTCTGCTTCTTAGAGAAAAAGAGGCCATCAAAAAGGCGCATCATGCCAACACATGGCGCATGCAGGTGAAATGTAATTCAAAACATCCCTGACCGAAAGGAAAACCGTAGAGTTATACAAAATTAAAAAAAGGGGAACCCTCAAAGAATTGGTGAGAATTATAAGTCCACAAAGACTATGTTAGGGCCCAGAGACTTGGCCACATTAGAGAAAAGGGTCTAAGGACTTTGAAAAATAAATACCTTGTTGATGGTTTGAATAATTATAATCTTGATTTTGATTTATGTGGGCATTGCATTTATGGAAAACAAAACCGCATTTAGTTTTACTCAAGTTTTCATAAATCTTGTGGTGTGTTGGATCATATTCATTCTAATGTGTTTGGTCTTGTAGATGTTCCTTCCATTGGAAAATCCACATATTACGTTTCATTTATTTATGATTTTAATAGAAGGAGATTAGTATATTTTTAAAAGAGTAAATATAAAGTTTTCAATCAATTTAAAGAATTTAATGTAATGATTGAATTTCAAACTAGAGAGAAAATAAAATATTTGAGGACTGATAAATGTTAGTGAATTTTTCTCTAATGATTTTGATATATTTTGTGAAAATTGTGGCATTAACATATAGAAGACAACTCTGTATTCCCTAGATTAGAATGGAGTTGCAAAATGAATGAATAAGACATTGATGGAGAAGGTTAGTAGTATGTTGAATGGTGCTAGTGTAGAACAAAAGTTGTGGGCTAAAGTTGTTGCCACTTTTTGTTACTTGATTTATAAGTCTCCTACATCAACTCTTGTTGATAAAAATTTTATGGAGCCATGGTCAAGTCATAAGCCTTCATTGAGATATCTTAGAGATTTTGGTTGTGAGGCATATGCACATGTGTCAAAGGAGAAGTGAGAAAAGTTGGAGAAAAAGGATGTGAAATGTATCTTCATCGAATATAATTATGGTCTAAAAGGAAACAAGCTTTGGCACCCTATTGCATAGAGGGTAATACATATTAGAAATGTTACTTCTAGAGAAATTAAGCCTCTTTTTCTTACATTGCAGCCAGAACATACTAAATAGGAAAATGTGATTCAATTTATTTCTACACATGAAAAAGTTGGATCGAGACCCCTAGATAGGCAAGAAGTTGAGGAGAGCTAATCTAGCTCAAGATCTTCCAAAGAGGAGGAAGAACCTCTAACTCGGCTTATTCAAAGGTCTACAAGACATAGACAACCACCTAATAGGTATTCACCTAATGAGTGGAGATGCATTTTTGCTTTGAATACTAATATGGATGAACCTAGATTTTTAGAAGAGGAATTGGGTATGAATGATACAAAATCCTTGAAGATTGATATGGAAGAAAAAATGACAGGGTTGAAAAGAAATGATACATGGGATCTTGCACAATTTCTTAAAGGACATAAACTTGTTGGTTGCAAATGGGTGTTAAAAAAAAATATTAGTTAAGATGGAGGTATTGAGAAGTATAAAGAAAAGCTGGTTGCAAAAGGCTACTCTCAAGTTCATGTTGTTGATTATGGTAGATATTTTCTCCTATTGCAAAATTGACATCCATTAGATTTTTTCTTTCTAAATTTCTACTACTTATGAACTTGTTACCAAAATTTTACTCATAGTTCATTTTGGTTGACTATTTTTGTCCTAGGAGCTAACTGAAGTAAAAGAAAGATGTATTTGCAAATAATTTCCATATGACATTCACCTGCAGGAATGAATTCATAAAAGATTATAGCACTTCATTTATACACATGCATGAAACATGAAAGAGATTTGACAAATCTTTTCTGAAAGAGTAATATTTATTGAAAATATGTACATTTGTTCTCACACAGACCGTGAGACTAGCAAATACTTGTTGCTAATAAATAAAAATATATACATGCATAAGTATATTGGAAAGTAAGTGTGAATAGGAAGATAGGGACCAATCATTGCCTGAATGACTAATAGCTTGGTAGGTTTAACTTATCTATGTCTTCCTTTAGCTACTGGTGTTCTCTTTAGCTCCATCGCTACCCTAGTACCTACATCCAAGTGATAAATGATGTTAGAACTATGAAAGTTCTAAGAAATGAAAGGCCTCTAGCATCATATGTACACTATATCCATACATGCATAAATTTAACTCTATGAGCATTCAAAGAAGGATGCATATCTTAGGTTAGCATAAAAAAGCTATCAGATCATTAGGCATACTCAAGATAGGCATATTATTTCTACATGTTTGTTCCATGTGAAGATACATGCATGATCTTGTTCATTTTTAGCATGTGGGTGAAATGTGGCTCCGATAAGGGTTAAGCCCAGCATGTCGACATAAGAAATGTCAAAACACTTAAATGACAGAGCATCAAGGAAGTAGGGAGATAGCAAATCACTATCACTAACTGATCAAGAAATATTGATTCAGTTGTTCAAGTTGTCATTTTTTTGTCATCGGGATAGTTATCTCGATAAGGTGTCTCAGTTGTGTCATTGGGAAAGTTTTCTTTGTCGGGTTTGGAAAATGATGTTTATCCGATTGTTGATGGTTATGCCGATAGGAGTCCAAATGCCTTGTTCGGTATGGCTATGTCTATAGAATGTCAAACATGGCATGAATTAAAGTTTCAATGAGTATCTATCAAAGCATCCAAGACCATATTTGTAGTCTCGCAGTCAAGGGCAATGTTAGATACACAATGAACAATATAGTTTTGACAGGAAGAAAAATAGTGTATGTATTTTTGAAAGGTATCATCAACAGAGGCAAGAGAATAGCAACTTGCAAAAAGGTATTATCATAGTGAGACAATGAGTATCCATACATTCATGACAGTGATATCAACATCCAAAGATAGTAAAGACATAGATTTATACTAGAGGTTTAAAAGCTTCAAAACAGTGAGCCTGAGATGAAAAGAGACTATATCATTCATAATCAAATTCATGAGAAAGCACAGTGATAGAGAAGGAGTATGTTTAAAAGAATACCTCATGGCAGCCAACAAAGACAAAGCATATGATTCATATACATTTCTTAATCATTCAAGAGTAGTCATGTCAACCATGCCTTCAAAGCAACCTTTCAGGGTAGCCTTATTGTGACTTCTTGGTCATTGTTGTGGAAAAAATTGTAGAACAACTTCCCTAAGTTTGTGGTAATCAAATCAAGATAGTGACAAAGAGAAGACAAGCAAAAGAAATGACAAGTTGGTAATGAAAGTGTATGGAGCAGTGTTTATCAATAGTTCAGATTTGTCATTAAAAAAGCAAGTAATATTATTCAACCAATAAAGAGTGAATATAGACCTATAGCAAATCACTACCCAGTTCAAAGAAACACATCACAAGTACAGTATAAGTATTCCACATAGAGCCATAAATACTAACAAACCATGAAAATAAGTCATTAAGATGTGATTATTGAGCAACAATAAAGGAGTAGCTTAGTGACCCATCACTAAAAAGAATGATATGCATATGCCATGAACAGATGCAACTAAAAGAGTCCTTCAATCATATCTTCACGATAGCAAAATATAGTCTCCAACAAACACCAATGATATTCTTTGTTTTAAAAATATATGTCATTCAATAGTAATATTAGAAATATTATTGTCAAGCCCATTTTAGGGAAATAAACGGTACCCTTCATCCAAAAGAACAATCACAAAATTTTTTGAGTGGTTTCAGATTCTATGAGACAACAAAGAGACAAATATTGAGTAGTATTAGTAGCTATAGGAGGTCCAAAACATCAAACCCTAGGTAGATGTGTAGCCAATATTGAGGGTAAGGTAATAGAAACATTAGTACTATGGATCATTAACCTTATGTGCCATGGAACAGTCATCATCTCATCCCAAAGACCAGATACAGGGGACTTGTCACCGCTGTGTTTGCCAAAGATTAGCCCTCCCTTCTTTTATTCGAGTTTCAATTCTAATGTCCCCCTTTAATGTTTATTTTCCCTTTTCGGTCGTTTATTTCCTCCCTTTGAACTCAAGTCATTGAACCTTTTTTTAGTTCAAAGTTGAAGTTCAAAGTGCACTTTAAAGATAGTAGTCTTCGCAGCTTTGTTCATGGTAAAGGCGAGAGGTTTGTTGAATTTTTTTATTGAACTTGAACCTCTGAACCTTTCGGTTCAAGGTTCAAGGTTCAAAGTTGTTTTCACGTCAGTTTTGTCTTTGTTCATTCATTTTCCTTTTGTTTTATTGTGGAGACTGTTTTATGTTATGTTCTATGTTATTCCTCAAAGTTGAACTTGAACCTTTGAACCTTTCAGTTCTTGGTTCAAGGTTCAAAGTTCAAATTCTTAGTCTGAGATTTCATGTAGAAGTTTGAAATGTTAGTTTCTAATTATGGAAAACAATCATGGTAATTTGTGTGTAATGTGATGGAATGACCCAATATTAAATACATGTTGGTTATACATCAAATCAGGTGTCAATTTACATGAGCTTACTTAATTAGTACAACTAGCTAGGATTTGAGTGTGATTTTGTACATTTTGGTTGCAAAAGCTAGCAATCTTTCTAGTACCTTCTTAGTAGCCATGAAAGTGAGGGAAGTTGGATGTATTGTATCTACATTTAGAAGGTTTTTGAGAATTTGTTGTTGAGATCAGGTTAGTTTCAATTGTTCCTTCTTCTGTTGTATTTACTTATTCAGAAGCTAGTTGTTGTTTGTTCCTTTTGTTGTGTAGAAGAATTTATTTCATTCCAGAAATTATTTGATAAATATGAGAGGGGCCATCATGAGGCCAACTCTGCCGAAATTGGGGCGCACTTCCTATTTAGATAGCTTGCTTCCAGAGATGGGTGGCACTTCATTAGCACAAGAAAACCTCTCTAATTTTCTTAAGATAGTTAAGAACACAACCCAAAATTCTATGATGGAAAAAATTGTAAGAAGTGGTCTGGTTGAGGTTGTTGCATTTCACGTTGTTGCACCATGCCTGGAGCTAGTTTTAGAATGTATGAACGGGTATGATGCAGAACATAGGTGTATTAGGGATATTAAAGGTGAGGTGCTATTGAAAATTGATAGCGAGATCATAATGGTAGCCATGGGAATTCCTCATAAGGAGCCATATAAAAATTTACCCATTGGTACTTCATACTCCTTTTCTAAGAAGAAGAGCCCTTATAGAAGTGTAATTGCTAGGAACTGGCTATTGAAAATTCAAAAAGGAGGTTCTAGGTTACCAAGGCCACTCACCAAAGAGAATTTCATAACAAAAGTATGAGATATTATTGTTCTGTTAAATATATTGAAAGGAAATGCTCATGCCTTTTATTGGGAAGACTGGATGTATTTCTACATCCAAGTCATGTTGAATGGAAGTGCGTACCTAGATTGGGGACAAGTTGTTGCAGAGAGATTGTATGAGATTTTAAACAAATTTGGGGGGATGAGTGGTTTCTATATGTCCTCGTACCTATTTTATATGCTTTCTTGCACTTGAGATTGGAATGGCTTACACCATGAACCTTGGATTGATGGAATAAGGGTATATGAATACTATCCTCACCTATAACAACAGAGATATGCAGAAAAATTCATGAGATGGAATGAATTTTTTGTAGGAAGATTCGTTCATGAGTTGCAGGGTAATACAAACACGAGATTAATGATAGAAGCAATGGAATTTATTGGTAATTATGGTAGTTTCTTTATCCAATTTTCTCAGTTCACCTATATTAGAGTTGGCAGCTTTGAGGGTGAACCTTTTAGGTTACCCAGGTATGCTTTGGACAACTATATTTTAATTAAAGTCAGTCGATAGCTAGCTTATATTGTTAAGAGAAGTGGAGTAAATTTTGGGGTTGTCTTTCTAGTAGAGCTGGGATACTATAGTTCTAGGTCTGTTTCAGATGCCTTGAAGCTTGAACTTGAATTCAAGAAGTTCAATCTCCAGTTATATGTTGCTAGACATAAATTTGATAGCCGAGGGTTTTCTATAGAGAACTTAAATTTTGATGATGGTTTTTGTCATGAACCTCAGCTACAAGATTAGTGGGAGAACTTTGATGATGAATTTGAAGTCAGAATAAGATTGTAGTTGAGGTTCATATTTCGACAAATTGTGACAATGGTGAGGAAGTTGTTGATCCTAAGTTCAACTAGAAGATATAGGGGCAGCCTATTTTAGAAGTTGATTGGGATAGGAAAGGGGATGAAAACATTCAGGCTAGAACTTTCAATGTGATTAGATGAACAAAAAGATGGCTGAAAGACCGCCATTTTGGACAACAGCCCATATCTGCACCTAAGAGTAGAAAAGTTGGTTAAACTCGTGCAACTTATCAAGTATCTCTTTCCCCTTCTAACATTGTTATTGATATTGTAGGTAATGAGAAATAAAAGACTGAGAAAACCAAAATTGCACACTTAGGAGAATCTTCATTGAGGGTATGTGCACCAAGTTGTGGTACCAAAAGGGGGTCTTAAGATGCCACTTTTTTTCTGAAATCAGAAAAGTTTGAACTTCAACGACAAATTGAAGATAGTTACACTCCAAATTTGAAGATGAAACAAGAGCAAGAGTCAGAGTGCTTTGAGTCTATTTTCTAAACTACTAATTTTTTTTTTAAATGGTGGAGAGTAAGGGCTTCAAAAAGGGGGGCCACAAAAATTGGTCCTATTTTTATGCAAAAAACATAACATAGCGTATGTTGTGGCCCCCCTAAAATGTTAACTTTTTTTTTGAATTTTTAAAATTGCTTTGGAGAGAAATTAGCTAACACCTTGTAGTTTATGCCAGAATTTTTAGCTAATTTTTTAATGAGTATATGATTTTTTACTAATTTTTGAAGTGGACACATTCTGAAAAATAGAAATTTGAGCATGCTCCCCCCCGAAAATCATTGAAAACAAATCAAAAATCAAAACTTTTTTTTTTAAATTGTGTAGAATGGAGTCTAGTTTCTAAAAATGTAATTTTTTTCAAAATCTGATGAACGTGTAAAAATCTAGACCCAAAATAGTGCATGTTGGTTTTTGACAAAAAACAGACACACTAACAAAAGAAATTATAGACGAAAGACTTAATGAAAGCAAAATTTGAAAAAAATTACATTTTTGGATAGCTAAGAGGGAGCTCAACTTTAACACGGTATTTTTTTTTAACTTCATTGAAACACGTGCAAAGCTGACGAAGAGCACAACCAAAAATATGTCAAAATTTTCAATGTTCTCACAAAAACATGTCTCTAGCCTGAAATGGTCATCCAAACCTTTAGGTTGGATGCCCAAGGCAAATCCAAACCATAGGTTTGGTGTTTCCCAAAGCGGGCCATTTGGCGTGCACCAAATGTGATGAATGGATATTCCATTTGGCGTGTGCCAGATGTGGTCCATATTCCACATTTGGAGCATGCAAAATAGGGATGAAGAGGGAGATAGCTTGAGGGATAGAAGAATAAGGAAATTGTGAGAGCTAGAAAGGGGAGGGACAAAGAAGAGTATGCATATATAAGAATAAAGAGCCTGAGAAGAGGTAAGGTGAGAGAGAAAATATGATATCTAGTTCATAGAGAGAGATGGAACTATGAGGGAAGGGAGATAAAGAAGGGAGAGGTGAGATTGGGGTTTCTATGTACACATTTGGCACTCTCTCTATTTGGTGCACGCCAAATGTGGAATAGATACAAACTCTTCTTTGTCCCTCCCCTCTCTAGCTCTCACAATTCCCTTATTCTCCTATCCCTCGAGCTATCTGCCTCTTCATCGTTACACCCATCTAATTCCCTCTCTCACCTCTTTCCCTTAGTTTTTTCCTCACACCCTCCTCTATCTAGGTCCTAAGGGGTCATAGGACACCATATGACCCCTTAGGACACAAAATGACCCCTAATGAAACCTAAGGGGTCATATGGTGTCCTAAGGGGTCATAGGACACCATATGACCTCTTAGGTTACCATAGGACCCATAACGACACCATATTTTGTCCTAAGTGGTCATAGGACACCATATGACCCCTTAGGACACCATACAACCCATAACGGCACCATATGATGTCTTAATGGGTCATAGGACACCATCTGACCACTAAGGTGTCGTTAGGGGTCATATTGTATCCTAAGGAGTTACATGGTGTCCTATGACCCCTTAGGACACCATGTGACCCCTTAGGACACCATATGACCCATAACAACACCATATTGTGTCCTAAGGGGTCATATGGTGTTCTAAACGGTCATAGGAAACCATATGACCCCTTACGACACCATACGACCCAAAACGACACCCTATTCTGTCCTAAGGGGTCATATGGTGTCCTAAGTGGTCATAGGACACCATATGACCCCTTACGACACCATACGACCCATAACGACACCTAAGGGGTCATATGGTGTCCTATGGCCCCATAGGACACCATATGACCCCTGAGGTGTCCATACGACCCATAACAACACCATATTGTGTCCTAATGGGTCATATGGTGTCCTAAGGGGTCATAGGACACCATATGACCCCTTAGGACACCATACGACCCATCACGACACCTTATTGTGTCCTAAGGGGTCATATGGTGTCCTAAGGGATCATAAGACACCATATGACCCCTTAGGACACCATACGACCCATAACGACACCCTATTGTGTCCTAGGGGATCATATGGTGTCCTAAGGGGTCATAGGACACCATATGACCCCTTATGACACCATACAACCCATAATGACACCTAAGGGGTCATATGGTGTCCTATGGCCCCATAGGACATCATATGAACCCTGAGGTGTCCATACGACCCATAACAACACCATATTATGTCCTAAGGGGTCATATGGTGTCCTAAGGGGTCATAGGACACCATATGACCCCTTATGACACCATACGACCAATAACGACACCATATTGTGTCCTAAGGGGTCATATGATTTCTTAAGGGGTCATAAGACACCATATGACCCCTTAGGACACCATACAACCCATAACGACACCCTATTGTGTCCTAAGGGGTCATAGGACACCATATGACTCCTTACAACACCATACGACCCATAACAAGACATAAGGGGTCATATGGTGTCCTTTGGCCCTATGGGACACCATATGACTCCTTAGGTGTCCATACAACCCATAACGACACCATATTATGTCCTTAGGGGTCATATGGTGTCCTAAGGGGTCATAAGATACCATATGACCCCTTAGGACACCATACGATCCATAACGACAACCTATTGTGTCCTAGGGGGTCATATGGTGTCCAAAGGGGTCATAGGACACCATATGACCCCTTCCAACACCATACAACAAATAACGACACCTAAGGGGTCATATGGTGTCCTATAGCCCCATAGGACACCATATGACCCCTTAGGTGTCCATACGACCCATAACCAAACCATATTATGTCCTAAGGGGTCATATGGTGTCCTAAGGGGTCATAGGATACCATATGACCCCTTAGGACACCATACGACCCATAACGACACCATATTGTTTCCTAAGGGGTCATATGGTGTCCTAAGGAGTCATAAGACACCATATGAACCCTTAGGACATCATACGACCCATAACGACACCCTATTGTGTCCTAGGGGGTCATATGGTGTCCTAAGGGGTCATAGGACACCATATGACCCCTTACGACACCATACGACCCATAACGATACCTAAGGCATCATATGGTGTCCTATGGCCCCATAGGACACCATATGACCCCTTAGGTGTCCATACAACCCATAACGACACCATATTATGTCCTAAGGGGTCATAAGACACCATATGACCCCTTAGGACACCATATGACCCATAACAACACCCTATTGTGTCGTAGGGGGTGATATGGTATCCTAAAGGGTCATAGGACATCATATGACCCCTTATGACACTGTACAACCCATAACAACACCTAAGGGATCATATGGTATCCTATGGCCCCATAGGACACCATATGACCCCTTAGGTGCTCATACGACCCATAACGACACCATATTATGTCCTAAGGGGTCATATGGTGTCCTAAGGGGTCATAAGACACCATATGACCCCTTAGGACTCCATACGACCCATAACGACACCCTATTATGTCCTAGGGGGTCATATGGTGTCCTAAGGGGTCATAGGACACCATATGATCCATAACGACACCTAAGGGGTCATATGGTGTCATGTGGCCCCATAGGACACCATATGACCCCTTAGGTGTCCATATGACCCATAACAACACCATATTATGTCCTAAAGGGCCATACGGTGTCCTAAGGGGTCATAGGACACCATATGACCCGTTAGGACACCATACGACCCATAATGACACCATATTGTGTCCTAACGGGTCATATGGTGTCCTAAGGGGTCATAAGACACAATATGACCCCTTAGGACACCATACGACCCATAACAACACCATATTATGTCCTAAGGGGTCATATGGTGTCCTAAGGGGTCATAAGACACCATATGACCCCTTAGGACACCATACAACCCATAACGACACCATATTGTGTCCTAAGGGGTCATATGGTGTCCTAAGGGGTCATAAGACACCATATGACCCCTTACGATACCATACAACCCATAATGACACTATATTGTGTCCTAAGGGGTCATATGGTGTCCTAAGGGGCTATAGGACACCATATGACCCCTTAGGACACCATACGACCCATAACAACACTGTATTGTGTCCTAAGGGTTCATATGGTGTCCTAAGAGGCCATAGGACACCATATGACCCCTTACGACACCATATGACCCATAATGACACCATATGACCCATAACGACACCTAAGGGGTCATATGGTGTTCTATGGCCCCATAGGACACCATATGACCCCTTAGGTGTCCATACAACCCATAACGACACCATATTATGTCCTAAGGGGTCACATAGTGTCCTAAGGGGTCATATGACACCATATGACCCCTTAGGACACCATACAACCCATAACGACACCAATTTGTGTCCTAAGGGGTCATATGGTGTCCTAAGGGGTCATAAGACACCATATGACCCCTTAGGACACCATATGACCCATAACAACACCGTATTGTGTCCTAAGGGGCCATATGGTGTCCTAAGGGGTCAGAGGACACCATATGGCCCCTTAGGACACCATACAACCCATAACGATACCGTATTGTGTCCTAGGGGGTGATATGGTGTCGTAAGGGGTCATAGGACACCATATGACCCCTTATGACCCATAACAATACCATATTGTGTCCTAAGGTGTCATAACACACCATATGATCCCTTAGGACACTATACAACCCATAACAACACCTAAGGGGTCATATGGTGTCCTAAGACACCATATTATGTCCTAAAGAGTCATATGGTTTAATTTTTATGGTTGTGGCTATCAAACTATAGGGTATAGAGTAGAAATTTATCAAAGGTTAAAAAATTTCAGTGGAAGTCATTTGGCGAGCGCCATATTTGGCGCTAGCCAAATGAGCTGCACAAAAAAAAGGTTATAGGGTATAGAGTAGAAATTTATCAAAGGTAAAAAAATTCAATGGAAGTCATTTGGCGCTAGCCAAATGAGCTGCACAAAAAAAAAGGTAAAAAATTTCAATGGAAGTCATTTGGCGCTAGCCAAATGAGCTGGACTCAAAAATGTTTATATGGGACCCTTGACCCGTGATCCAAGCCCACATTCTCTCATTTTGTCTTCTTTTTGCGCATGATCAGACAAAAAAATTTTTTTTGCATGGTGTTGACATTTTATGCAAGGTTATTTTATACATTCCATTAGCTCTCCACCACCTTTTTTTTCATTTGGCAACGTCAAAGAGGAAGAACATAGTTTTTTTTAATCAAATTTGAATAATTGAGGTAATATTTTCTTGTTTTTAGAATTCAAATACTTATTAAGTGTTATTTTGTTAAAATGTTACAATAAAAGTGTGAGTCAAAATTGATTATAATCCTATTAGATTTACATTAGATTTAACAATGCATTTGAAGGAAGTTGCATAAGAAAATTATTTGTTTAGTGGTTTAAAACAAAATTTTCAATTTCATACATCCTTTTTAAGATCTTATGAAATAATTTAGAAATGGAATACATGAAATAATTTCAATTTCATATATCCATTTTAACATATGCATAATCATCAGCATGTCGAGGAAACGACTAAAAAATGTAACACCGGAAGAGCGTGAAGCTAAGAATGCAAAAAAAAGAGAAGGAATGAAGCAACTTCATGAACAAAGGAAATTGAATACCATAGAAGAAGAGGTGTCAATTGAAGAGGTGCCAATTGAAGAGGAACATGAAATATCCATCTAATCTAAGAGAGAGACAAAATTGGCCACACAAAGGCAACAGATGCAAAACCTTTGTGCAATGACACAATTGAATCTTGAGGTTGAGAGCGTGTCTACCACAATTCAAGTTGAAGGCACCCCATCTTTTACATCTCAAGTTGAAGGCACACCATCTCTTACTGGCACACTATTGGTGTCTACAACATCTCATATTAAATGCACTCCCTCTATGACATTTGACGTTGCAAGTACTTCCTGACAGACATCAAGTATTGGAGCTACACCATCTTGTACACCTCAATTTCAAAGTATGTCATCATTTTCATCTTCAGTTGAAGGTATGCCACCTATCCCTAATGTTGTTGACATTCCTAATCTTGAGATAACTCAAAGTTTGAGAACACCTCCTAGAGTTTTGCATAGAAAGCCTAAGTATTTAATTGATATTGATACTAATGTTTTGAAACCAATGGTTGACAAGTTTCCAAAGTGTACTTGTTAAAGACATGCTAACCGGATATGGAAAATATTTTTTGAGCCTTTAAATGAGACAAGAAGATGTCAACTATTTGTTGAAATGATGAGAAATCTGAAATTTAGGCCTATAATGAAGATTCTTGGGCTAAGAACATCGATTGAATCAAGCGACAAATCTATTGTGAACAATTTGATGAATGCATATGATACTGTTGGTTCTAACTCATGCACAAAAGATAGTAATGCCACATGACGTGTCATTACATCAATAGTTGTAAGCACTCAAACTAAGAAAACTCACCTCCTTAGAAAGACAAGTAAACAATTGAAGATAAGTAGACAAACTCTAATGAGAGCTTTGAGAAGGCGACAAAGAGCGGAGGATCCATATAACAATGAGTTATGGGCATTTTCTAGTAGATTACCACGGAAAGATAAAGCGATTGTTAAAGCCTTGAGATCCCTAATTGAAGATTTTTGGAAGAATAACACAAGGGTCTCTCAGAATCAAAGAGATGTTGTAAGAAAGAGGATTGGTAGTAAAATCCGTGATCCACATTCGAAACATTTTCTGGATATGACTCGAACACAATTTTTTGCCAAGTTTCAACGTATGTATCCTCAAATAAAAATTAGTCAAAGGTTCTTTGAAATGTTAAAGCCTTTTTATGTCAAAATAAATCACACACGCACAACTTGTTGTTGTAGAGTACATCTTGAATTTTCTAACCATTATGATATTTATCAACGCATATGTATAGATTTGCATGCTAACAATGTTTTGCAAGAATGCAACATAAATGGTCCACCAACATCTTCAAGGGAATTCATATCTAGCATCTTATGTGAAAGAGTAGATGGTCAAGTATATTACAATAAGTGTTGCTTGGATGGCACATGTGTTCATTGTGGTGGATTCCGACATTTACAAATTTGTCAACATATGGATATTGGACAAGAAATTGGTAATGAATTAGTAGAATTTTAAAAATATAAGACAGTGGCCTACATGCTAAAAGACGGAAAAGAAGCAAAAAGGTGTGAATTGGTTAGTGAGAAGATTCCAATGTATCATTTTATGAGCATCTTTCATGAGAATATAGTGTATGAGTATGCAAGGCATAACCATTGAGCTCGTTGGCTGGACTCACAATTTAAGTTATGCAAGGACACATTTCCACTTCATACAATCATTTCAATGGTTGACTTTGCAGAGAACTACACACTACAACCACAAAACGAGGTGCAATCACAATATTACAACTCCACACAAGTTGCCATATTTGTGCATATAGCATTCATTCATGCACGTGATAGTATGGAAGAGGATATGAAGATATTGAGGGAGTATCATTTTTACATTAGTGATGATCGCTCACACTCTATAGAGTTTGTGCAAGGTTGTTTTCAGATATTCTATGATGATTTGGCTAGCCAAGGCATATCATTCCGTCAACATATCATATGGTCAGATAATTGTGCATCACAATTTAAGAACTCTCGGATGTTTTATTGGTTGAGTAGGATGCATAAGTTGACTTCTATTCAACATATGTGGAATTTCTTTGAGGCTGGGCATGGAAAAGGGGAGCATGATGGTGTAGGATCATGTATTAAAAGAGCTTTAGCACGAGAAGAGTTAAAGTACAAAGGGAATGCAAACTTGAAATATGGAAAATCAATTGTTCAATGGTGCAATGGTACAATTGGTCCAGGTAATCAAGGTAAGTCTTTAGTTCGCAGATTTTTTTGGTTGGTAGATGATACTAACATTGCAAAATTAGAAGATTGTTGTACATTGACAAGATCGAGTGAGCTACACTCTTTCAAAATCTCTAATGTAGGTTCATGGACTATACATACATGACGGATGGCATGTTATTGTTCTTCATGTAGAGATGGTGCCTATAATGACTATGAGTCAAAGGAGTGGGTGGACGAATGGTGTATGAGGCATCTAATCCCACTTGAGACAAATGGAACTCCTAGTGCACTACAACTAACATAGATGAAAGCATCAGTTGGCTTTGAACATGTGTCATATTTAGTCCAACCAGGTAAATTATCCACATGCAATTTTTTGTACTTTAATATTTTACCTTAGTCGTTTGCTAAATTCTTCTCACTTTATCATTGCAGGGCATGTTTATGCAGTAATTGCAACTGAAGACAATGAAGAAGAAATTGGATCGCCCTGTTGTAGATGGAGAAAATATTGAGTACCCCACAGGATCAGTGGTTGTTATTGGTACATGGCTTAGAAGGTATCCAGTGAAGAAGTATAACTTGTGGTTGTTCGAGGACTTCGAGACACATAGGAAGATTCTTCATTATTCTAACCTTGTTGTAGCTTCAAATGTTCATTTGATCAGATATGGGGGTAGACCACTAAAGAAGAACCTATGGAAGGTTTGTGAGTCTGACCATGAGGCCATACTAGACACGATAAAGAGTAGAGAAGATCCAGATGGTTCATTGGATTAAATGTAAATGTAAAAAATTGTAATATCAATCTTATTTGGATATATGTACATGACTTGTATTTTTGACTACTCGAGGCATTGTAATATAAAAAATTATTTTTTTGTCTCCTTGTGTGTGATTTTATGTAAATAATGTCATTTTGGACCATTAGGGATCACATGGGATCATTTCGTGAAGTATACCCTGCTAATATGGTAAAAGATGTAAAACGTGCTCATTTGTTGTCAATCACTCAAAGTGTGAAAAATTGTCAAAATTCGGCATGGTTTTTATCGATGTTAGTGACATGTAAGAATGATCCATCTAATCCTACGGGGTCATGTAATGGCACTCTAAAAAATCCTCTCTTGGTTTCGATAGAATCGGATCCAGTTGCTCGTGGCGACTCTTTATCGGTTGCAACAAAAAGCGGCAAATGAGTTCAATGAAACGTTGCACAATGCCCCATCTTTCAATCCGCTCATCGCGGCACCAAACCATCAACTCGTACACGTCGGGGTGGCCAGGTTTACACTAGGAATGCCTTCTTTTTTCTCTCCAACTCGCCTGATCGTTGCAAGCCACACCCTAGCAGCCAAATCGCCCAAGTGCTCAAATTGCTCAAAGTTGTCAATATTGGGCATTGTGTTTCTCCATGCCCATTAACCATAAGAATGATCCATCTAATCCTACGGGGTCATGTTATGGCACTCTAAAAAAGCCTCTCTCGGTTTCGATAGACTCGGATCTAGTTGCTCGTGGCGACTCTTTCTCGGTTGTGACAAAAAGCGTCATATGAGTTCAATGAAAAGTTTCACAATGCTCCACCTTTCAATCCACTCATCGCACCACCAAACCGTCAGCTCGTACATGTCGGGGTGGTCGGGTTTACACTAGGAATGCCTTCTTTTTTCTCTCCAACTCATCCGATCGTTGCGAGCCACACCCTAGCAGCCAAATAGCCCAAGTGCTCAAATTCCTAAAAGTTGTCAATATTCGGCATCACATTTCTCTATCCCCGTTAATCATAAGAATGATCCCTCTGATCTTGTGGGGTCATGTTATGGCACTCTAAAAAATCCTCTCTCATTTTGGGTAAACTCGGATCCAGTTGCTCATGGTGACTCTTTCTCGGTTGCGACAAAAAGCATCAGATGAGTTCAATGAAAAGTTGCACAATTCCCCATCTTTCAATCTGCTAATCGTGGCATCGAACCGTCAGCTCGTACGCATTGGGGTGGCCACGTTTACACTATGAATGCCTTCTTTTTTCTCTCCAACTCACCCGATCACTGCAGGCCACACCCTAGCAGCCAAATCGCCCAAGTGCTCCAATTGCTCAAAGTTGTCAATATTCGGCATCGCGTTTCTCCGTGCCCGTTCATCATAAGAACAATCTATCTAATTCTACGGGGTCATGTTATGACACTCTAAAAAAGCCTCTCTCATTTTGGGTAGACTTGGATCCAGTTACTTGTGGAAACTCTTTCTCGGTTGTGACAAAAACCATCAGATGAGTTCAATGAAAAGTTGTACATACCCCATCATTCAATTCGCTCATCGCGGCACTGAACCGTCAGCTCGTACGCATCAGGGTGGCTGGGTTTACATTAGGAATGCCTTATTTTTTCTCTCCAACTCGCCCGATCATTGTGGGCCACACCCTAGCAGCCAAATCGCCCAAGAGCTCAAATTACTAAAAGTTGTCAATATTCAGCATCATGTTTATCTATGCCCGTTAATCATAAGAATGATCCATCTGATCCTCTGGGGTCATGTTATGGCACTCTAAAAAAACATCTCTCGGTTTGGGTAGACTTGGATCCAGTTGCTCGTGGCGACTCTTTGTCAGTTGCGACAAAAAGCATTAGATGAGTTCAATGAAAAGTAGCATAATGCCCCATCTTTCAATCCGCTCGTCGCGGCACCGAACCATCAGCTTGTACACGTCGGGGTGGCTATTTTTATGCTAGGAATGCCTTCTTTTTTCTCTCCAACTCGCCCGATCATTGCGGGCCACACCCTAGCAGCCAAATCACCCAAGTGCTCAAATTGCTCAAAGTTGTCAATATTCGGCATTGCATTTCTCTGTGCCCATTAACCATAAGAATGATCTATCTAGTCCTATGAGGTCATGTTATGGAACTCTAAAAAATGCTCTCTCAGTTTTGGTAGACTGGGATCCAGTTGCTCGTGGCGACTCTTTCTTGATTGCGACAAAAAGCATCAAATGAGTTCAATGAAAAGTTGCACAATGCCCCATCTTTCAATCCGCTCGTCGCAGCACAGAACCGTCAGCTCATACACGTCGGGGTGGCCTGGTTTACACTAGGAATTCTTTCTTTTTTCTCTCCAACTCGCCCAATCATTGCAAGCCACACCCTAGCAGCCAAATCGCCCAAGTGCTCAAATTGCTCAAAGTTGTCAATATTCGGCATCGCATTTGTCCGTGCCCGTTAATCATAAGAATGATCTGTCTGATCCTGTGGGGTCATGTTATGGCACTCTAAAAAATCGTTTCTATATTTGGGTAGACTCGGATCCATTTGCTCGTGGCGACTCTTTCTCGGTTGCGACAAAAAGTGTCAGATGAGTTCAATGAAAAGTTGCACAATGCCACATCTTTCAATCCACTCATCACGACACCGAACCGTATGCTCGTACGCATCGGGGTGGTTGGGTTTATGCTAGGAATGCCTTCTTTTTTCTCTCCAACTCACCCGATCGTTGCGGGCCACACCCTAGCAGCCAAATCGCCCAAGTGCTCAAATTGCTCAAAGTTATCAATATTCAGAATCACGTTTCTCCGTGCCCGTTAATCATATGAATGATTTGTCTAATCCTGTGGGGTTGTGTTATGGCACTCTAAAAAATCCTCTCTCAGTTTGGGTAGACTCGGATCCAGTTGCTCGTGGCGACTCTTTCTCGGTTGCAACAAAAAGCGTCAGATGAGTTCAATGAAAAGTTGCACAATGCCCCATCTCTCAATCCACTCATCGTGGCACTAAACCGTCAGCTCGTATGCATCGGGGTGGCTAGGTTTACACTAGCAATGCCTTCTTTTTTCTCTCCAACTCACCTGATCATTGCGGGCCACACCCTAGCAGCCAAATCACCCAAGTGCTCAAATTGCTCAAAGTTGTCAATATTCAGCATCACGTTTCTCCGTGCCCATTAACCATAAGAATGATCCATCTGATCCTATGGGGTTGTGTTATGGCACTCTAAAAGATCCTCTCTTGGTTTTGGTAGACTTGGATCCAAATGCTTGTGGCGACTCTTTCTCGGTTGCGACAAAAAGCATCAGATGAGTTCAATCAAAAGTTGTACAATGCCCCATCTTTCAATCCGCTTGTCATGGCATAGAATCGTCAGCTTGTACGCGTTGGGGTGGTAGGGTTTACACTAGGAATGCCTTCTTTTTTCTCTCCAACTCGCCTGATCATTGCGGGCCACACCCTAGCAACCAACTTGCCCAAGTGCTCAAATTGCTCAAAGTTGTCAATACTCGGCATCACGTTTGTCTATGCCCGTTAATCATAAGAATGATCCATCTGATCCTGTGGGGTTGTGTTATGGAACTCTAAAAAATCCTCTCTATATTTGGGTAGACTCAGTTCCAGTTGCTCATGGCGACTCTTTCTCGGTTGCGACAAAAAGCATCAGATGAGTTCAATGAAAAGTTGCACAATGCCCCATCTTTCAATCTGCTCATCGCAGCATCGAACCGTATGCTCGTATGTGTCGGGGTGGCCGGGTTTATGCTAAGAATGCCTTCTTTTTTCTCTCCAACTCGCCCGATCGTTGCGGGCCACAACCTAGCAGCCAAATCGCCCAAGTGCTCAAATTGCTCAAAGTTGTCAATATTCGGCATCACATTTCTCCGTGCCCGTTAATCATAAGAACAATCCATCTGATCCTGCATGGTCATGTTGCGGCACCGAACCGTTAGCTTGTACGTGTCAGGGTGGCTTGTGTCTTGGATTACAAACACATATTTAGGTTCAAAGCTTAAGTAATAATAAACTTTGTGCAATTATTCATCTAATCATTTGTACTGTAATTATGGATAACCATGATAAATGATTAGCATTAACCAAAAAGCTACAAATCCATGCAACATTGTATACGTTAAAACTATCAAATATATCCAATACAAACAAATAGGCTTGCCAAAATCCATATGGACATTGAATTTCACATATTCATAAAACAAAACATATGTTCAAAATTGCTATAAAGGCATACAACATGATATCCAATAGAGTCAAATAGAGGCTTGCCAAAAGCCATATGGACATAGAATGTCACATATTCATAATACAAAACATATGTTCAAATTTGCCATATAAGCATACAACATGGTATCCAATAAAGTCAAATAGGAGCTTGCCAAAAGCCATATGGCGATAGAATGTCACATATTCGTAATACAAAACATATGTTCAAAATTGCCATATAGGCATACAACATAGGACCCTATTCTATTCATTTCCCTCTAGGGGAAGGAAACAGATCATGAGATATATTTTCCTGTTGAGGGGATGGAGATGTATATGATGCAGGTGTCTTTCGAGTACGTCCACTCGACCTCCTCTCCAAACTTTTTTGTAACTCCACCTGATACAATGAAAAGAATGATGTTAGCATATACAAAAATTGAATTTTAGAATGACATATAATAGAATAGTCACTTACCGCATACAAATAATGATGATGTTCATCCACAATAGGTGCACGTTCATGATCTGGAGTGACAAGCCCCTCCTGTAAGCATCACAATATAAATTAAACTAAATACAAGTGTCGTTAAAATTTTCAATAACATATTATTAAGATAACAAATGTAATGCTAAATTTACTAAATTTACAAATATGTCTCATACTTCTGTTAAAGCAATTGAACTTGCTACTGCTGCAGCAACACTGCGCTCCATTGACGCAAGGACAGCAGGAGGAGTCTTTGAATTCAACATTTGAAAATTAAACAAATTATATTGATTAATCGCCAAAACTATCTATATTATTTAATAACAACATTAAAGATAAATTGTTTACCTGGGTGAAAGATTGTCGATGAAATACACTACAAGGTGTTGATGTTGAAGCTCTAGCATCAAACTATTTGACATCCAAAATGAGTAATTAGAAAATCATTCACATAAGGTTCAACTATCTACATATAATAATTATATTTTTTCACTCGTTGTATACCTGTGAAGTCAACGAAGTAGTGAAAAAGGGTGTTGCAGGAATGTTGCTAGTATTGTGAACACTTTGACCCTGATTTTTTATCATAATAATTTACTAATTTAGATATATTTTCCAATTTACATATAAGATTTAATAAAAAGAATGAAATGAACTTGTAATGAAATTCACCTGGGTATCAATGCCAAATGTTTTGTTCAACAAGGATTCTATCATGACAATGTTCTGTGTAGCAAACTCCCCTCGTGCACGTGCATTCTCAGAACTATTAGGATCATAAGTACAAAGAGAACAACAAGATCGACAAAAATGAGCTGGAACTTGATACCTAGAAGAATCAACATCATCACTGGCATCACCCTCTAATAGAGGACTAGCATACTGTATAAGGGTCTGAGTGAGTGAGCTAATCGAGTCTAGAGTTTCGACCTCAATACTCTCCTTCACAATGGAAGGAATAGTAACATGCTCCACCATAGGTCTGGCCAAGGGTCTTGGTGGGAGATTTGGATCACACTGTGCACCCTCTCTATCATGCGAGGAACTCCCACCTCTACCTTGGAAATCTAGAAAATCAAAATAGTTTGGGATCTCATTAAGGACAAACTCATAGTACAGTTTTCTCAAAAAGTATTGGGGTACCTTATGATTATTGCATGGGGGCTGATCAAATACCATCCGCCACCTATCCCAAAAATTGTTCTTAATCCCTTCATGATGACACCAATGAATAGGGAATCTCCTACATCCAAGGTGTAAAGGTTGATTCGTTCGGGTGTCCATAAAAAGAGCACACAAGTAAAATTTATTAATTTTCTTTTTCTTCACTACCGCATATGATAATTTGTCAACATAAAATTGCTTTTGTTCTTTCTTCTTACGAGACCAAAAATTTATTTGCCCACTCACAGATTGTATGTGAGATACAATAGATTGCAAATAACTGGCAAGGTTTGTCCTATGGGAGTTTGTTATAGTGGGATATTTTAGCCTTGTGATTAAACCTTCAAGCTCTTTTTGGATATTTTCTATTTGACCTAATAGGTTTTCTTGTGTACCTATGGGGTGTCTAGGGATTGTAGGAGGTTCTTGATGTGCTTCTTCTTCAATATGGTCTTGATGAGGAGTTGATTGATGTGCTTCTTCTTCAATATGGTCTTCATGAGGAGGTGATTGAGTGTTTTCAACATTTTCTTGTCTAATATCATTTCTTGATAATGAAAATAAATTTAAATCAATAAACCTAGTTTAATCTTCAAATTAATAAAAAAAATGACAATAAGAAAATAAAAATACATAGCTCTTCAATGGCGTGGCGGCATTTTGATGAGAGATGGACAACTTAGTGCCCAATTTCATTCTTTTACAAAGGGCGAGCGCAAGAAAATAGCACCCAAAAATGCCAAAAATGCAGGATTGAAATATAGAATGCATCCAAAATGCGGAGCAAGGTTTTTTTGTGGTTTACAATGCACATAAGGTGCACGCCTTATAAGGCATGCACACTATAGGGTGCACGCCTGTAGAGTCCTAAAATTGTGACACTTGCAATTTCGATCGCATTTGGGTCTTCATGATGGCGACGCAACACGCAACCTGAATGGAGACCCCGAAACCTGATTATGACACTGAAAACTGCATTTTCTTGCACCCTAGCCTGAACCTCCTTTGCACCCTGATGTCCCAGGAGGTGGGACCAGAGCGCCCAGCGCCCTGGTCCCCCAGGACCATGGCGTCCAGTGCCCTGGTCCCTGGGCCTATTTTGGGCCCGGTCTCCTAAGGGGTCTCGGGTCTTTTTGTTTGCAATTTGGAAATTAACTTTCCCTGGTCGGCCTAAGGTCGGGAAAATCAATCTATCAGCCCTAAGTGACAAGTATATAAACTACATTTCTCTCTCTCATTTGGGATGGGGAGGATATGTGTACAAAGCGTGGAAACTATACTCAAGCATTCAAGCATTCAAGCATTCAAGCATTCAAGCATTCAAGCATTCCTTCTAAGTCTCCATTCAAGGCTAAGTGTTGCATTCAAGACAAGGATTCAACCATTGAAGAGGAGATCACTTACTAAATACTACTACAACATACAACAAACAACAACATCTAAACCTTCACACATAAGGATACAAACATCCTTAGAACAAGGTATTAGTACTTGTTTTACAGTCATTTACATTTACAGCACTTGCTCATTTCTTGGTTAATTCCAAAACTGGGGTTTGACCTAAAGGCAAACCCCTAATCCCTAACCCCCCAATCGTCTTCGCTTTTCTGTGTGTAGGTTGCAGGTACGCGGCTGAGATTGAAGATCTGGAATCCTTGTGCAGAGACGAACAGATCCCCCTTCGTTTCGTGGATTTTTCGGAGGACCGTGGCGCTCGGGCACCATCGTCCTGACAACTTTTGCTCAAATTTGCAGGACAGCGCCGTATCGACATTTTACTGCTAATTCCAGGTCCGCAGCTTCATCCTATATCCCTATCTCAGTTTATAAGCGAATCTTTGTCACTTTCTATGCATTCCTAGCTTAATTCTTCTATCAACATTCTTTACAAAAGAGGGTAGCCTTGCTGTCATAACCCTTGAAACTCATTTAGCATCCAATCTTGCATTGTGTGGGATTGGATCTTGTGGGTTTCAACCCCTCTTTTGAATGTAAAGTCTCTCCCCTAAGTGAAAACCATCAACCCTAGTGAACCTCCCTTCTCTCTCCTTGGAGTTGGAAGAGGGGAGAGCAACTAGGGTTCGATCGCGATTTTCCGCTTTACATTTTGGTGAACCCGACGTGAACATCCTTTCTGATTATTCATAGTTAGATCTGAAAATTGGATTCCTTGATTACATTTCCATGTTTGATCTTTTGCAAATTTTAGAGGTTGATTGCATAAAAACCCTAAATTTTCTTTTTAGTAATTGAACTTGTGAAATGTCTAAATGTTAATGCTTGTTTCAGATTTGCCCTCCTATTACAAATTATCAATTCATATCTATGCTTTAATTTTGAAAATTAAGTGGTTAAGTGTCAAAACCCTAATTTTTGAAACCCTCTTGATTCAACCTTTGTCCAACAATTTCACTGATCAAAACATCTCCAAATCAGCTGTAACTTTGGATTCCGCAATAAAATCACAATATCTTTCATCCCTGAAAATTTGGAAAAAAGTTGCGAGGACCGTGTGCACTCCGAGCGCCATCGTCCCCGACATTTTTTCTGAAATTTCGGGAGCGAGACCTTACTGTATTTTCCTGCTAAAATCCAGAATTTTGGTTGATTTTATCAATTTTAACACCTTCAAAATTAAAGTCAAAGTTGGTCTAGGGATTGCTTGGATTAACGCTTCTAATCATTCAAAAATCATTGAAATTGAAATTTTGTGTCAAAATTGTGTCCTTACTGTCCTAAATCTGAAAAGTGTGTTTGCATTCATTCGAAATTTCAATGCTCTATTCAAATTCTTACAATTCGTGACTTTTGAAATTAAGTGCTTAATTACAACAACTTTAATTTCCGCTTTCAAAATTGAATTTTGCGTGAAATTGAGTCAATTTTTAAATTTCAAAATTTGCATTGCTTTTGACATTCCCTCTAAAATCATAAAATTCAAAATTTCAGTTTCCCTCTCTTTTTCAAAATTCAAATTTTGCATTTTTCGACAATCTTGGTAGGGTTCAATTTCGAGATTGCAACTTTAATTCGGCCTATCTACAGATCGTAAAATCACTCAATTTTTTCAGATTATCTTTAAAATCATCATACCTTTCATCCCTGCAAATTTCGAAAAAAGTTGCAAGGACTGTGTTGCACTCCGAGCGCCACGGTCCCGGACATTTTTTTCGAAATTTCGGGAGACTGTCGTGATTGCATTTAACAGCTTAAATCCAGAAGATTGGCTGATTTTATTGAAAATTGCTACCTCTGAATTCAAAATTTTCTCTCTCTCTCTAGTGCATGAGTTTTACAACAATAAGCCCTACTTACACTATTCCCGTTAGACGAAGCCGTAGAATTAAGTCTTTCCGAGGTTTAATTACCGAGGAGATGGAACCTAATTTGAATAGCCTTTTTAACGAGGACATGGGTAATTCCTCTAATCCATCTAATGATGAAGAAGCTCTCCATGAGGTTTCTGTAGAACAACTTTCGAAATTGGATAACCAATTTGACGATTTTCGACAATGGATGTCTCAAGAATACCCCGATAGTCAAGCTCTTCCTTTAATTGAGGGTCTAAAACGTATGCTTCAAAGTCATAAGAATGGAATTGATATTTTGCGTGGTATTGCACACATTGTGGATTCGAATGTGATGCCTATGAAGAGTTGTGCTGAAAATTTGGGTTATACACAACCTCCTACTCAAGTCAATCATTCTATTCCTTTGATGGCTTCTATTGCTAGCATACCTACCTTTACATCAAACATAATGGCTACTTCTACACAAGACATTACTCCTATGATCACTAGTCAGGGGGGCAATCCTTCCTCTTCAATTAACCCTTTTCCTTCATTCAATCCGATTTCTTCATTCGTCCCTTCAATGAGTGTTCCTATTACATCTCCACAAATGAACATGACGCAAGGGGGCAATTCATTCAATCATTCCATTCCTCCTTGTAGTGTTCCTCCTGTCCAATCATCTCCTATGACTAACTATCATAGTGTCCCACCACCTTACTCTTTACCTTCTTTCAATAACATAACACCTCCCTCACAATCTAACACGTCTAATATGAACTCTTCGACTGAAGCGACCATTAACAATCTTGCACAAACTGTCTCTTCTTTATAGCAACAAATTGCCTCTATGAATCAATCTAAGTTTAGTGTGCCCACATTTGATGTTGCGAGCCCACTTTCTCTTGATATTGTTCGAGCTATCCCCCCTAAACATGTTGAAATCCCACATTTGGAGCTTTATAATGGTAAGGGTGATCCTCTAACACATGTTAAGACTTTTCAAACAATATGTACCAATTTTGCTTATGACCAAAGGTTGCTTGCAAAACTGTTTACTAGAACATTAAGAGACAAATCCCTACAATGGTATTGCTCGTTGCCTTCCTATTCTATTACTTCTTTCGAACAACTTGCAAATGCTTTCATTCAACAATTTCAAAACAATATAAGTCCTAAAGTTACTTTGATTGATTTAATGCATTGTAAACAAGGTGTTAAAGAAAAAGTGACTAATTTCATTGGTAGATATAAGCATTTGTATGCTCAAATTTCTTTTCCAGTGCCTGACAATGATATTCAAAGAATCTTTATTTCTAATTTACAAAAAGATATTCGAGACAAACTTCTGTTTTCTGAGTTTACTTCTTTCCAATAGTTGTGTGCAACTCTTCACAATTATCAACTGACTGTGAGTCAAATGGAACAATCACATCCTATGGCTCTGAGTGATAAGGGTGATAGCAGTCAACAACCATTTGGGAAGTTTAAACCGAACAGAGATTCCATCAAATTCAATGAAAACATCATCAACAACAATGTGAATGCAGCATCAGGTGTGCCTCCTATTTCTAAATTTTTCAAGAAAGAAAGAAAGTATACTCCTTTGAATGAATCATTGCATAGTATTATGAATAAGTTATTGGAACAAAATGTGCTTACTCTTCCTCCTATAAGACAAATTGATCCTGCAAAGATTACTTCATCTTATTTTGATAACAAAGCTTTTTGTCAATTTCATCGTCAGCCTGGGCATGATACTGAAAAATGTTTTTCTTTAAAGGGTAAAATTCAAGATTTGATTGATAATAATACTATTTCTGTTTCTGGAGTGAATGATAAAGGCAATACATCTGTAGCTCCTCCTAACCAAAATCTTCAGATTTTTACTGATCCATTACCTTCTCATACCTCTAATGCGATTGAGGCTAATGATTCCTCTCTCTCATCTGCTGGTCTTGTGTCTATGGCTCCGAATGTGATTAACTTTGTAGAGCAACAGAAAATCCCTAAAGAACCTTCCATCACATTTGATTCTAGTGAAACCATTAGGGCACCTGATGGTCCTTTATACATAGTTGCAAAAGTCAAGAATACACCTTGTCGTGGAGTGCTTATTGATCCTTCGTACATGGTTAATGTTATTACTGAAGAATTTCTTTTTACTTTGCAATTGAATCAAGTGATATATGACAAAACAGATGTGATTGTGAAACTATTTGATGCATTTTCTTCTCCTGCAATTGGTTCTATTGCATTGCCTATTGAGGTCCATAACAAATCCCTTGATGTGAACTTTGCTATTATTCCATCTTCCAAACAATTTCGTGTGAAGCTTGGCTATCCTTGGCTATCTTCCATGAAAGCTATTGCTTCTCCTATTCACAAGTGTTTGAAATTTCCCCATAATGGTGAAGTTGTTACTGTCAATCATAGCCTCTTTAGACCAGTTGAAAGAACTTCTAGCGTTCCTATTGATTACTTTTGGCCTAAACAATTCCAATCTCTTCCTCCGCGAAGTGATCATCTTTTCAAATCTTATCAAAAGTGGAAAACAGATATGATCCTATCTCTAAGTGAACCTAGAACACCCAAACTTGACATTCCTATCATTCTTGAGAAGGAAGTTCTTCCTTTGAAAGATAAAACTAATGTCTTTCCTCAAGAAGATTCCCAACCCATCCCTATGGATGTGACTATATCTATATCTAATAAACTTCCTAAAAGTAGACCTATACCTCCTCGTCATGATGGACTCGGTCTCCTTCCTAAACCAAATATTCCTCCTTTGTATGGAGCAGCTCCTCCTCCTTCTTTTTATAGAGAGAAGAGACCTTCTTCTTCTCCTATTATCCAGCCTAAGAGACCACAACCTAAACACCCAAGTGATAAGGCTAAGAACATTCCTCCTCCTCAATCTTCTTCACTTCCTACTAAGACTAGACGAAATCGTTCTGCACGTGAACGCCGACGAAAGCGTCGTCTTAGAGCTCAAACTTTGCAATCTCCAAAAACACCTTCAACAAGCATTATTCCATTTTCTCCTCAGTCGACGATTGAGCCGAAATCTCCTAAACATAAGATGCATGATGGTCTTGATCCTGTGCGAGTTAAAGATCCTATTTTTATAAATCTTGATGAAAATGTTATTCATGATGAAAATGTTACTCCTCTTGCTTCTGATAGTGAATATGAACTTGTTGATGTTGATAACCATCTATCTAATGAATTTTCTAAAGCACTTATCCTAGCTCCTAGACAAGAACAACGTGGCTTGGAACATGAACATAGCCCTTGTTTGGATCTTGTGATGGCTCCATCTGTTGTGTTGAATGTTCCTCCTCTAGCATGTTCCCTGCCTTCCCGAAACATTGATCAGCAAGATCGGGGGGTAGATGATGTGCTAGACTAGTTACATTAGCATAGCAGATTCTCTCCTCCTCTCTTGTGTTACTTCTTCTATATCTTATTCTCATTCTTCTATTTGTTGTCCTTAGTGTTGTCTACTTGAGGATGATGCAAAGCATTGAGATCTCTTTTGGGTCTCTCTCATGTTGACTCAAAAGACACATGTGTTCCCTTCTTCTAGGTGACCTTCCTTGATTGGGGAATGAAGAACAATTATGCATACATACATATGATATATATACATGAATTATCATACAGCATACTGACCCCGAGGAAAGCGAAGTCACCTTGTGCTTTATGTTTTGTGTCTATTATCCTTGGGCTTATCTCACACTTGGGGGCTACATCCTTGTGATAACGTGCTCCTTTCCCTTCTCATTCCTTATATGTATCACTACCTTAAAGCAATCACCCCCGGTGAGGCGTGTGCGATCACTTTAACGTAGGGGGGCATACATCCCGTTCATATCTTTTCAAGATACATGAAAATTTCTTGGAGAACTCAGCTTTGCCTTGAAAATTTTTGGTATTTCTCTTGCATGACTCATAGTGAGGGAACCTTACTACTGACAGTCATGGGTCTCCCTCGTGATCTTCCCTTTTACTTTTTCAATCAAAGTTGTAAGATCCTTAGTCCACTGGGGGCTTGGTGTATCTTGCCTCCTTGACGTGGTGAAAGTCTTTCAATATTGTTTCCTTGTACTTTACCGGAAGTATGAGCATACATACTCCCGCTAAAGTGGGGGCTAAATGTAGCGTCCTAAAATTGTGACACTTGCAATTTCGACCGCATTTGGGTCTTCATGATGGCGACGCAATACGAAACCTGAATGGAGACCCCGAAACCTGATTATGACACTGAAAACTGCATTTTCTTGCACCCTGGCCTGAACCTCCTTTGCACCCTGCTGTCCCGGGAGGTGGGACCAGAGCGCCCAGCGCCCTGGTCCCTGGGCCTATTTTGGGCTCGGTCTCCTAAGGGGTCTCGGGTCTTTTTGTTTGCAATTTGGAAATTAACTTTCCCTGGTCGGCCTAAGGTCGGGAAAATCAGTCTATCAGCCCTAAATGACAAGTATATAAACTACATTTCTCTCTCTCATTTGGGATGGGGAGGATATGTGTACAAAGCATGGAAACTATACTCAAGCATTCAAGCATTCAAGCATTCAAGCATTCCTTCTAAGTCTCCATTCAAGGCTAAGTGTTGCATTCAAGACAAGGATTCAACCATTGAAGAGGAGATCACTTACTACATACTACTACAACATACAACAAACAACAACATCTAAACCTTCGCACATAAGGATACAAACATCCTTAGAACAAGGTATTGGTACTTGTTTTACAGTCATTTACATTTACAACACTTGCTCATTTCTTGGTTAATTCCAAAACCGGGGTTTGACCTAAAGGCAAACCCCTAATCCCTAACCCCCCAATCGTCTTCTCTTTTCTATGTGTAGGTTGCAGGTACGTGGCTGAAATTGAAGATTTGGAATCCTTGTGCAGAGACGAACAGATCCCCCTTCATTTCGCGGATTTTTCGGAGGACCGTGGCGCTCGGGCGCCATCGTCCCGACAAATTTTGCTCAAATTTGCAGGACAGCACCGTATCGACATTTTACTGCTAATTCTAGGTCCGCAGCTTCATCCTATATCCCTACCTCAGTTTATAAGCAAATCTTTGTCACTTTCTATGCATTCCTAGCTTAATTCTTCTATGAACATTCTTTACAAAAGAGGGTAGCCTTGCTGTCATAACCCTTGAAACTCATTTAGCATCCAATCTTGCATTGCGTGGGATTGGATCTTGTGGGTTTCAACCCCTCTTTTGAATGTAAAGTCTCTCCCCTAAGTGAAAACCATCAACCCTAGTGAACCTCCCTTCTCTCTCCTTGGAGTTGGAAGAGGGGAGAGCAACTAGGGTTCAATCGTGATTTTCCGCTTTACAGCGCCCTATAGTGCGTGCGCCTTATGCGCTTTTTAAATTTTTTTGAAGTGTGGCACCTTTTTGGTACCACAACTTTGTGCATATACCCTTGAGTTCCTCCCGTGCTCGTGTCACCAGATCTCGTAGTAAGAAAAGAAGCCAGAAACTCCTTATAAGTCCACTTGTAGTAGAATTGGACTCTGAAGAAGAAACTCAAGGAATGATGGATGCTCAGATGCATGACAAGATCATTACAGGTGCTGCTGATAAGGAAAAGGAAACCCAAGAAGCTGAGGATTTTGTGAACACCATCATCATTTTCATCACCAACCAGCAATAACCTCCACCCAGGAAAACATCTACTATTCCCAAATGGTTAAATGCTTCACTTACCAAAAAAATGAATGTAAATCCCATCTCAATTCCAATGGAGGACATTGTCAATAAGTGTCTACGGAGAACATCAAAGTCAAAGAGACCTAAAACTAAAGTGATGATAGATATGGATGACCAAACAAGACATTGGATTGCGGAGGTGGTTGGACCCCTAACAAATAAATATGTCGAGAATATCACTAAGAAGGAATTCATCATTGAAAATATTGATTTAGGGGTGACCTCTCGAGCTACAGATGCTAAGCACCTGAAAACTTCTACCAAAAGAATTTTGACCAGAACTTGGAAGACAAAAAGGATAAAAAATGAAATGAAATAGATCATAATGCAAATGGCCTAGTATATCAATGCTATACAAGATCCTAATCCACAACCACTTTCTCAAGTTCCTTTTTTGTTTGATCCAAGGTCGCCAATGAGCTAGAGACTGCTTGATCAGGTACAAAGAAGTTAGATGGTTGTAGATATCTTCAGTGAATGGATGGAGTCAATTGCCCAACAAGATACTACCTACATTTCCAATCTAGTCAAGGTATTTGAAAATGTAGAGTCTGTAAGCAAGGAGTTGAAAACAAAAATGATTGCTTGGGAAAAAGAGAAAAACAAATGGGTGGTTGTACTGAAGAGAATGAGGGATACACACAGGTATGGAGTAATGAATTTCCTAGCATAAAATTCAGTGCATGGTCTTGACAACAATGTGCTTTTTTGTATGCAAAGAAAATATTGAATAGAGAAATTCAATAATTGAACACAGACATGAAGAATCCATCAAGCTTTTGAAGGATTTAAAAGAACAGTCTAATACTATGTAGAAATACATGAAGTGTATAGATATTCAACTCCTAAAAGAAGATAAGCACATGCTTGAGGACTCATATGATATGATTCAAGCTTTCAAGGATCGAGTACAACAAATCCAAGAAGAAAAATCCTTGACAATAGAGGATTTCTCAAAAATTTCATGAATTGAATCCATGTTAGTGGTTTTCTTTGATCATCTTGAGACGCATAAGGGAAAGGTTGTGTAGGTGAGAAAAAAGAAGGAAGTCTAGAAGCAGCAAATACTTCATATCAGTCTTCTACATTATCATTTTATTCTCAACTTCTCCTCAACTCATTTGGAATGGAAAAATATTGTAAGCACCCCTTCACCTCAAGATAAATAGGTGGAGGCCACGTCGTCTGCAAGTGCTTGATCGCATCACTGTTGCTCACGGCTTATTCTGCTTTTCCTCTTTAGTAGTTGTTTTTTAGTTTTTAGGATAAACTTCTTTGACTCTCATGAAGTGTTAATATTTTTACTCCGGTTTAGTTTTAATAAAATATCATAGCCTGACGGCTATATATACTGGATTAAAAGCCTTGTAAAAGGTCTAAGAATTTTTAGGTTAAGATAAAACAGAAAGCTTCATATTCTTGTTTGCAATACTATGTATTCTGAAAAGAAAGACAATTTAGTTTGTGAATGAAATCACAACATTTTATGTCTTATAAATATGTGTGTTTATGAATTGAAGTGTGAATCTCTGTGAGGATTTAATTCAATTGTGGAATTTGTTATCTTTCTAATGCAGTGTATATGAGTGTGCAAAAGGAAAACTTTTGAAATGTATGTCTTTCCAATTAGAAGAATGAAAGTCTGTGAGCTTTTAGAAGAAATTTGTGCTTTAAAATATTACAGTGTTCATTTTGTGTTGACATATGAATGCTTAAATGCCTTTAATGCTTTCTGGTAAAAAGTGTGCATGGAAATTGTCGTAATTTAAGCTAATTGAAAATCATTCTTGGGGAGTTGTACTCATATATAGAGGTTAGTTGTTTAATAAATTATCCAACTCTTGGTGTGTTTTTGTCTTTTGTTTATGGACATGCAGAAGTCAAAGAATTAGAATGTGTAAAAGGCAAATCTATTAACCAACATATTTTTGGTGACTTTGTTGGGGAGTCGAATAAGTAGGTTAGATACAATCATAAGGCGCATAGGGTTGTCTTGTGAGTAGCTTAAGTATTCATCCTGTGTATATTGAATGGACATTTTGTAGATAGGATGGAGTCAAGAAGATATAAAAGGTCCCAGAGGCGTGAAGGAGTGTTTGATTCTATATTTCAAGAACTACAAAATTTGAATTTTTCCCCATCCTTTACACCCAGAAGAAGAGAAAGAAGTAGACCCCCAATCTCTTCTCTTGTTTTACCTTTATCTTTGGTTTTCCACACCCTAACTTTGCATGGTGTTGTCCTTCCTACTATAATCAATCCCACACCTTTGAATATTGTATTACCCATGACTGCTAATAATCCTTGGGGGCTAGCTATAGGGCCACTTGCTCTTGGAGAAAATTTAAATCCCTTACCGAAAGGTTCAAGGGATCATTTACCCAAGTTTAGTGGTGATGGAAAAGTTATGACTGATGATCATTTGAATGCCTTCAATGTGGCTTGTGGCATATTGGCAATCCAAAATGAGGATGTGGTTGTAAGATTATTTGCTCAAACATTGACTGAAGTTGCCATAGATTGGTTTTATCATTTACCTAATGGTGATAATACAAATTGGCAAAATCTCAAGACAAAATTTGAAGCTAGATTTAAATTATTTGAGGATGAACACTCACTTTTGGCCCAATTAGCACAATTGAAAAAGGATATTCCTTAAACAATGAGAGATTTTGTGGCTAAGTTTGATAAGATAGTCCATAAGATCCCAGCTACTCAAAGACCCTCTGATGATAACTTGATGTTCTTCTTTATTAACTCAATGCCTTCATAAATAAGTATCCTAATACGTAGGCAAAGATTGCAAAATTTAGCAGCTACCAAGACTTTAGCTATAGAATTGGAGGATGATTTAATTACTATAGGAAAATGGAAGAAAGAAATTCAAATTGTCAGTCCACAAGCATAAACCTCAACAACTACATCAGACCCAGTGATTCAGAGGTTGATGAATGATGTGATGACACTCAAGAGACAATTGCTTAAATCCAATACAACTTATCCAAAGACCTATCAAGACATCCCAAGGAGATTTCCAAATCAGTCGGCAGGAACTAGAGGTAAAGCACTACAATTACCTCCTACATAGCAAAGGCTAGCTATTGAAGTGTCTCCACCAAAGGCTAACATGTGAAATTTTCATCTCACTGATGACCATGATGGAATTTCTTTCCCAGAGATGGTGTGCTATACCCAATTGATTGGTTCTAAGGAGGTGCTAAGTGAACCAAGTGAAGAAGAATCTTTCAGGCAACTTGGCGACTCTAAAATCCACTTACTGGAGTAAAAGTCAGTTTAAGAAAGAGGAGGTGATATTTTGGTTACCTTGGAAGATCCTTCCTTTGTTGTACTAACCAGAAATCAATAGAATGTCAGACCTCAAGGTGCTCCCTCATCTTTTTTATGAATCCTAAAGGTAAGGAGATTGTTTCTCGATTTCATAATAATGATTTCAGATCTCAAGAGCCTTAGTTATTGAAATCTATAGAGACTAAAGGTCCGTTTGATATTGTAAAATTTTGTAAATCCTCTCTAATTCAAATTACACCAACATAATACCTTAAATTAAATCCCAAATAACTTCATATATTGGTTAAGTTTGTAAAAGGAAATAATGCATATGTGCAAGCATACATGATACAACAATCAATTAATGCTACATTGTCTTCTAAAGGAGATGTGTCAACTCATCCCGCTACCCATGAAGCCTTTCCTAAAATAATTGTCCATCAAGTTGATGATATGTTGTCTTTTCTTGAATCAAAACTTGAGCCTTTTTATATATCTTTGTTCATAAATGGTCACAAATTAAATAACTGTATTATAGACTCAGGTACCTCAAATAATATCATGCCATCTGCAGTAGCCAAAGCCTTGGAATTATCCTTAATAAAAACCTATAGTAGATGTTATTCAATGGACTCCAAACAAATACCCTTATTAGGACAAATCAAAGATGCTCAAGTGGTCCTTGCTTCTCATCTAGCTAAAAGAATTAAGTTAACCATTTTGATAGCCGATATTCCTGTGAGTTACGACATGTTGTTAAGTTGTGCATTTTGTAGAGACCTAGGGGGTGAGATTAAGATGGATTGGTCCCAAGCCACCATTCCCATAGGGAAACAACGAGTCATTTTGCAACCCGAGCCCAAATCCAAGTTCACTATTTTCCCTTCTAATGATCCTAAGGCACAAATATTATATCATGAATGTCAATTTGGGAATTATATGATCTTATCTGATAAAGAAGCTCTAGGAAATCTGTCACAACTTGAGGCAATGGAGGATTTATGGTTGATGGAATTCGATGGAAGTTGTGCAACATTAGGTTCTGGAGCTGGGGTAGTTCTTATTCGCCCCTCCAATAGACATATTCCTTTCTTTTTTAAGCTGGAGTTCGAGAACACAAATAATATTTCTGAGTATGAGGCCTTGCTATTGGGATTAGCTAAAGTGAAGAAATTAGGAGTGAAGTTGTTGCAAGTTAAGGGGGATGTAGAGTTGATTGTGAAAAAAGTCAGAGGGTTGTTCAATGTAAAGAATGAGAGATTGAGGCACTACCTAAATAGAGTATGGGATTAAATTAAGGGTTTTGATGCATTTTCTATTAAAGCTATTCCTAGAGAACAAAATTCTAAAGCTGATTCTTTGGCAGTATCAGCTTCCCTATTGATTCCTCATCCTAAGTTTACAAATGATACCTATCGATTGGAATTGATATACCAACCTAGTGTAGCTGATAATTCAAAATTTTGGTAGGTTTTTGAGAATGACAAGCAAATCAACATCTTCTTGCATTTGCGCAGAAATGTTCACTGCCACTTTCTTTGAAGGATCAAATGTTGAATGTAAGGAGTTTTCACTGGAACTGGGTCAAGAAATGAATGATGGGGTAATACAACTAAAAGGAAATTAGATTCCTAAAGGGTTGGTCTCTTTAGAATGTCTCCTTGATCATCATGATGCCTTTAAGAAGGAAAAAGATGAACGAATTCCTACAGTCCAGGATGTTGGTGGTTATGAAAGAGTTAATATTGGAACTAAGGAGGATCCTAAGTATGCTAATCTAGGAAAATGTTGCACGCCTACAGAGAAAGAAAGGTTCATAAGTCTCCTATTGGAATACAAGGACATTTTTGCCTGGTGCTATGATGACCTGAAGAACTTCAAGGAAGGAAAATTTCAACATCATATTCCCTTGAAGCCTAGAACAAGCCCTTTCTAGAAGAAACTTAGAAATTTTAACCCCAAAGTTGTTGAAGCCATATTTCAGGAGGTAGACAAAATGTTGAAAGCTAGAATCATATATCTTATTCACCATTCTACTTAGATAGCCAACATTGTCCCAGAACGTAAGAAAAATGGAGAGATAAGAATTTGTGTGCACTTTAGGAATTTGAATCAAGCCAGCCTTAAAGATAATTACCCATTGCTTGCTATGGATCATATTTTGCAGACAGCCTCAGGTTCAGGAATGATGTCTATGCTTGATGGTTTTTCTGGTTATAACTAGATTAGTGTTTCAAAAAGTGACCAGCATAAAGGAGATTTCATCAAATCCTGGGGCACCTTCGCATATAACAAGATGCCATTTGGTCTGATAAATGCTAGGGCGACTTTCCAGAGGGATATGGACTTGTCTTTCGATCATCTAAAAAATAAGATAATTTCTATATACCTTGATGATTTAACTGTCTTCTCGAAGAGAAGAAAACAACACCTAAGAGACTTCAGACAAGTATTGCAAATATGTCGAGAACATGGAGTGTCATTGAACTCCAAGAAGTCAGTGTGCAGGTTAAAAAAGGTAAATTACTTGGTCACATGTCTCTAAAGAGGGAGTTAAAGTGGATCCAAAAAGGGTAAAGGCAATTCAACAATTAAGTTTACCATCAAATAGAAATGCAATTAGGTCCTTCTTTGGGCAGGTGAATTTTCTGAGAAGATTTGTTTTGGATTTTGTAGAGACTGCAAGGTACATTGTGAACTTGATGACTGAAAAGAAGGTATTCAAGTGGAATGAAGAGGAGAAGAAAGCATTTGAAGTGATAAAAGAAGCTATAGCTCAAGCACCTATTCTTGTTAATCTAGATTTTAAGAAAGATTTGGTTATCTATTGTTATGCCTCAAAACATACCATGTCAAGGTATTTGTTACAAAAGAATCAAGAAAATGAATAAGCTCCAATATCCTTCATGAGTGTTCCTCTCAAGAAACATGAATTGAAATATTCACTAATGAAAAAACAAGCATTTGTTGTTGTGAAAGTTGTAAAACAATTCAGGTACTATATCCTTTATTCTCATGTGATAGTTTATGTGCCGCATTTTGCTGTTAAGAGCATTTTAACACAACAGGATATAGGAATGAAAAATAGAGCCTCATGGGTGTCTAAGATACATGATTTTAATCTAGACATTAAGCAAACAAAATTGGTGAGAGGAAAAGTTTTGTGTAAGTTAATTGCAGAAAGTAAGAATGAATTGAATGAGGAATTGCCCTTAGTCTTATTTGTTGGACTTCAATATTCTTGGTTTGTAGACATTGTATATTACCTGACTTATGGAGACCGTCCAGTGCATCTCTCTCCAAGAGAAAAATGAAATCTGAGATTAAATGCTACTAAATATGTTATTTTTGATGATGTGTTGTACAAAAAGGGGTTCGATGGAACTTTCTTACGCTATGTAGATAAGTTACTTCAAGAGTCCCTGTTGAAAACCTTTCATGATGAAGCCTATGGTGGTCACTTTTCATCAACAATAACTACCTATAAAATCTTGATAAAATGTTATTATTGGCCAGGTATGTTTAAGGATGCATATGCTTGGGTAGCTAAGTGTGAAAAGTGTAAGTTATTCACTGGGAAGCCACAACTTGCAAGGGTGCCTCTTAGACCGGTTGTTATTGATGAACCATTTAAACGGTGGGGTTTAGATTTTATAGGTCAATTTTCACCTACTTCAAGTTTTCAACATACACACATACTGACGACCATAGATTACTTCACCAAATGGGTTGAAGCCGTTTCGATGAGGAAGACAACTTCTGAGGTTGTTTGTAATTTTCTTATAGAAAATATTCTGGTTCGTTTTGGGGTTCCTCAAAATATTGTGGCTGATAACGCAACCAACTTCTCTTCTATCGAGATTTCATTATTTTGTTATGATCATGGGATATCTCTTGCTCACTCTTCAGATTATTACCCTCAAGGTAATGGCCAAGCAAAGTCAAACAATAAAAAACTGATAAATAAAATGAAGAAGCTGGTGAGTGAAAACTTCAAAGACTAACACAAAAGATTGTATGAAGCTCTCAGGGTGGATTGAACATCTCCAAAAAGAGCCATAGGGATGTTGCCTTTTGAACTATTGTATGGCATGGGGGTTCAAGTTTTACTTCCCTTAGAACTTGCGGCTTCAAAGTTACAAACAGTTATTCAAGATGCATATTTTCAAAATACTCTTGAGAAGAGGATTATGCATTTAATGAGGATTGAAGAAGAAAGAGATAAATTGGTTAATCAGATTACAGAACATCAGATGTGGGTTAAGAATTTTTTTTATGGGAGAGCCAGGCTACAAAAATTTATGCAAGGTGATCAATTTTTACTTTGGGAAAGAAGAAGAGAACCAAAAGGAGCACATGCGAAGTTCGAGTCATTATGGAAAGGACCATTTTCAATTCAAGAGGTAAAAGGCCCTAATTCTTTCAAGCTAGAATATCAGGATGGTATTGTTCTTCCACAGACCTATAATGGGTAAGATTTGAAATTATATCAATTATAAGTAGGAGTCCCCTGTAGGTCTTGTACATAAGTTTTGTTGTGTTCAGTTCGTTGTTTTGGTTTTCTTTTGTTTTTGTTTTGGTCCTTTTGGTTTAAGGCTTGTTTGCGAAACTAGAGATCCTGGGGTTCATGTCTTGGTCCCTTGTTGTCCCAATCCCCAGTCAAAGCCAATGTTAGTCCTCCCTTCTTTTCTTTGAGTTTCAATTTGAAGGTCCCCCTTTAATGTTTATTTCTCTCTTTTCAGTCATGTATTTCCTCCCTTTGACCTCAAGTCATTAAATCTTTCCTTAGTTCAAAGTTCAAGTTCAAAGTGCACTTTAAAGATAGTTGTCTTCATGGCTTTGTTTCATGGTAAAGGCAAGCACTTTGTTGAAAATTTGTATTGAACTTGAACCTTTGAACCCCCTGGTTCAAGGTTCAAGGTTCAAAGTTGTTTCCGTGTCAATTTTGTCTTTACTCGTTCATTGTCCTTTTGTTTTGTCATGGAGACTATTTTATGTTCTATTCTATGTTATTCCTCAAAGTTGAACTTGAACTTTTGAACCTTTCGGTTCTTGGTACAAGGTTCAAATTTACAATTCTTAGTGTGAGGTTTCATGTAGATGTGGTGCTTGTATCATGGAGGGAAAATGATGGCGGGAAAGGAGAATATTCTGGGTAGTTTGAAATGTTAATTTCTAATTATGGCAAACAATCATGGTAATTTGTGTGTCATGTGATGGAATGACCCAAAATTAAATGCATATTGTTTATACATCAAATTAGGTGTCAATTAACACGAGCTTACTAAATTAGTACATCTAGCTAGGATTTGAGTGTGATTTTTTCCATTTTTGTTGCAAAAGCTAGCAATATTTCTAGTACCTTCTCAATATCCATGAAAGCGAGGGAAGTCGGAGGTATTGTATCTCCATTCAGAAAGTTTTCCAGAATTTGTTGTTGGGATTAGGTTAGTTTCAAGTGTTCCTTCTTCTGCTGTATTTAATTATTCAGAAGCTAGTTGTTGTTTGTTCCTTTTGTTGTGTAGAATAATTTATCTCATTCTTGAAATTATTTGATAAATATAAGAGGCACCATCATGAGGCCAACTCTGCCAAAATTGGGGCGCACTTCTTGTTTAGTTACCTCCCTTCCAAACATGGATGACACTTCATTAGCACAAGAAAACCTCTCTAATTTTCTTGAGAGAGTTAAGAATCCAACCCAAAATTCTATGATGGAGAAAATTGTAAGAAGTGGTCTAGTTGAGGCTACTGCATTGCCTATTGTTGCACCATGCTCAGAGCTAGTCTTAGAATGTATGAACAGGTATGATGCAGAAAACATGTGTATTAGGGATATTAATGGTGAGGTGCTATTGAAAATTGATAGGGAGACCATAATGGTAGCCATGGGCCTTCCACATAAGGAGTTGTATAAAGATTGGACCATTGGCACTTCATACTCCTTTTCTTTGAAGAAGAGCACTTACAAAAGTGTAATTGCTAGGAACTAGTTATTGAAAATTCAAAAAGGAGGTTCTAGGTTACCAAGGTCACTCACTAGAGAGCATTTCATAATAAAAGTATGGGATATTGTTGTTCTATTGAATAGATTAAAAGGAAATTCTCATGTTTTTTATTGGGAAGACTGGATGTATTTCTACATCCAAGTCATGTTGAATGGAAGTGCGTACCTAGATTGGGGACAAGTTGTTGCAGAGAGATTGCTTGAGAGTTTAAACAAACTTATGGGGATGAGTGGTTTCTATATGTCCTCGTACCTATTTTATATGCTTTCTTGCACCCGAGATCGGAATGGCTTACGCCATGAACCTTGGATTGCTGGAATAAGGGTATAAGAATACTATCCTCACTTGCAGCAACAGACATATGTAGAAAACTTCATGAGATGGAATGACATTTTTGCAGGAAGATTGGTTCATGAGTTGCAGGGTAATAAAAACAGGAGATTGTCGATAGAAGCAATGGAATTTATTGGTATTTATGGTAGTTTCTTTATCCAGTATGCTCAATTCACCTATATTAGAGTTGGCGGCTTTGAGGGTGAACCTTTCAGGTTAACCAGGTATGCTCTGGATAGCTATATTTTAATTGAAGTCAATCAACAGCTAGCTTATGGGTATATGCACCAAGTTGTGGTACCAAAAGGGGGTCTTAAGATGCCACTTTTTTTTCCGAAATCAGCAAAGTCTGAACTTCAACCATAAATTGAACCTAATTACACTCCAAATTTGAAGATGTAACAACAACAAGAGTCGGAGTGCTTCGAGTCTACTTTCTAAACTACTAATTTATTTTGAGAATGGTGGAGATTAAGAGCTTCAAAAAGGGGGGCCATAAAAAGTGGTCCTATTTTTATGCAAAAAATATAACATAGCGTCTGTTGTGGTCCCCCTAAAATGTTAAAAAAAAATTTTAATTTTTAAAATCACTTCGATGAGAAATTAGCTAACACCTTGTAGTTTATACCAGATTTTTCAGCTAATGTTTTAATGAGTATATGATTTTTTACTAATTTTCGAAGTGGACACATCCTGAAAAATAGAAATTTGAGCATGCTCCCCCCTAACATCATTGAAAAATAATAAAAAATCAAAACTTTTTTTTAAATTGTGTAGAATGGAGTCTAGTTTCTAAAACTATAAGTTTTTTTAAAATTTTATGAATGTGTAAAAATCTATACCGAAAATAGTGCATGTTGGTTTTTGACAAAAAATGGACACACTAACAAAAGAAATTATAGATGAAAGACTTAACGAAATTAAAATTTGAAATAAATTACATTGTTGGATAGCTAAGAGGGAGCTCAAGTTTAACATGATATTTTTTTTAACTTCATTGAAACATGTGCAAACCTGACAGAGAGCACGACCAAAAATATGTCAAAATTTTCAATGTTCTAATAAAAACATGTCTCTAGCCTGAAATGGTTGTCAAAACCTTTGGGTTGGATACCCAAGGAAAATCCAGCCCAAATTTTTTATTTTTCCCAAAGAAGGTCATTTGGCATGTGCCAAATATGGTGCTCTCCCTATTTAGCGTGCACCAAATGTGATAAATGGGTTTTCCCATTTGGCGCGCGCCAAATGTGGTCCATATTCCACATTTGGCACACGCCAAATAGGGAGGGCACCAAATGTGTACATAGAAACCCCCATCTCACCTCTCCCTTCTTTATCTCCCTTCCCTCATAGTTCCTTCTCTCTCTATGAACTAGATCTCATATTCTCTCTCTCCCCTTACCTCTTCTCAGGCTCTTCATTCTTATAGATACATACTCTTCTTTGTCCCTCCCCTCTCTAGCTCTCATAATTCTCGTATTCCTCTATCCCTCGAGCTATCTCCCTCTCCATCCTTACACCTATCTAATTCCCTCTCTCACCTCTTTCCCTCAGTTTCATCCTCACTCCCTCCTCTCTCTAGGTCCTAAGGGGTCATAGGACACCATATGGCCCCTTAGGACACAATATGACCCCTAACGACACCTAAGGGGTCACATGGTTTCCTAAGGGGTCATAAAACACCATATGAGCTCTTAGGTTACCATAGGACCCATAACGACACCATATGGTGTCCTACGTTGTCATAGGACACCATATGACCCCTTAGGACACCATACAACCCATAACAACATGATATTTAAGGGATCATATGGTGTCCTAAGGGGTCATAGGACACCATATGACCCCTTAGGACATCATACGACCCATAACGACAACTTATTGTATCCTAAGGGGTCATAGGACACAATATGACCCCTTGTGACACTATGACCCTTAACAACCCCATATTGTGTCCTACGGGCTCATAGGACACCATATGACCTGTTAGGACACCATACAACCCATAATGACACCATTTTGTGTCCTAAGGGGTCATAAGACACCATATGACCCCTTAGGACACCATACGACCCATAACGACAACATATTGTATCCTAAGGGGTCATATGGTGTCATAGGACATAATATGACCCCTTACGACACTATGACCCTTAACAACCTCATATTGTGTCGTAAGGGGTCATATGGTGTCCTAAGGGGTCATATGGTGTCCTAAGGGGTCATAGGACACAATATGACCCCTCACGACACTATGACCCTTAACAACCCCATATTGTGTCCTAAGGGGTCATATGGTGTCTTAAGGGGTCATAGGACATAATATGACCCCTCATGACACTATGACCCTTAACAACCCCATATTGAGTCCTAAGGGGTCATATGGTGTCCTAAGGGGTCATAGGACATGAGATGATCCCTCAGGACACCATGTGACCCCTTACAACACCATATAGTGTTGTTATGGGTCATATGGTTTCCTAATAGGTCATATAGTGTCCTATGACCCCTTAGCACACCATATGACCCCTTACATGTCGTTAGGGTTCACATTGTGTCCTAAGGGTTTATATGGTGTCCTATGACCCCTTAGGACACTATATGACCCCTTATAACACCATATGGTGTTATTATGGGTCGTATGGTGTCGTAAGAAGTCATTAGGTGTCTTATGATCCCTTAGGACACCATATGACCCCTTAGGACATCATACGACCCATAATGACAACATAAGGTGTCTTAAGGGGTCATATTGTGTCTTAAGGGGTCATAACACACCATATGACCTATTAAGACACAATATGATCCCTAACAACACCTAAGGGGTCATATGGTCTCCTAAGGGGTCATAGGACACCATATGACCCCTTAGGACACCATACGACCCATAACGACACCATATTGTGTCCTAAGGAGTCATATGGTGTCCTAAGGGGTCATAAGACACCATATGATGCCTTAGGACACCATACAACCCATAATAACACCATATTGTGTCCTAAGGGGTCATATGATGTCTTGAGTGGTCATAGGACACCATATGACCCCTTAGGACACCATACAACCCATAACGACACCATATGGTGTCTTAATGGGTCATAGGACACCATATGATCCCTTAGGTGTCATTAGGGGTCATATTGTGTCCTAAGGGGTCATATGGTGTCATATGACCCCTTACGACACCATATGACCCCTTAGTACACTATATGGTGTTGGTATGGTTCGTATGGTGTCCTATGACCCCTTAGGACACCGTATGACCCCCTAGTACACCATATGGTGTCAATATGGTCCTATAGTGTCTGATGATCCCTTAGGACACCATATGACCCCTTAGGACACCATACGACCCATAATGACAACATAAGGTGTCCTAAGGGGTCATATGGTATCTTAAGGGGTCATAACACACCATATGACCCATTAAGATACAATATGATCCCTAATGACACCTAAGGAGTCATAGGACACAATATGAGCCCTTATGAAACCATGTGACCCCTTAGAATACCATATAGTGTTGTTATGGGTCATATGGTATCCTAATGGGTCATATGGTGTCCTAACGGGTCATATAGTGTCCTATGACCCCTTAGGATGCCATATTTTCCCCCTCCCTCCATATATCACCCTCCATCCTTACCACATATGGTTTAGCATATCGGGTTATAGGGTCTATGGTTATTGTATAGGGTCAAGGATTTAGCATATTGGGTCATACGATCTAGGGTATTCAAGTTATAGGTTTTAAATGGTTTAATTTTTATGGTTGTGGCTATCAAACTATAGGGTATAGAGTATAGATTATAGGGTATAGAGTCAAAATTTATCAAAGGTTAAAAATTTTCAATGGAAGCCATTTGGATAGCGCCAAATATGGGTAGCACCATATTTGGTGCTAGCCAAATGAGTTGCACTAAAAAATGGTTATATGGGACCCTTGACCTATGATCCAAGCCCACATTCTCTCATTTTTTCTTCTTTATGCGCATGATCAGACAAAAAAATGTTTTTTTCATGGTGTTGACATTTTATGCAAGGTTATCTTATACATTCCACCAGCTCTCCACCACCTTTTTTGTCAATTGGCAAAGTCGAAGAGGAAGAACATAGTTTTTTTTATCAAATTTGAATAATTGAGATGATATTTTCTTGTTTTTAGAATTCAAATACTTATTAAGTGTTGTTTTGTTTAAATGTTAGAATAAAAGTGTTTTGTCGAAATTGATTATAATCCTATTAGATTTACATTAGATTTAACAATGCATTTGAAGGAAGTTGCATAAGAAAATTTAATTTGCAATTTCATACATCCTTTTTAAGATCTTATGAAATAATTTAAAAAACGAATACATGAAATAATTTTAATTTCATATATCCATTTTAACATATGCATAATTAGGACAGTCATAGATGCATTAGGATTGTCCTAACATTATTAGGATAGTCATAGATGCATTAGGATTGTCCTAACATAATTAGGAAATCTCTTTATGAATTAACTTTATTCTCTTTTATGTGCATGTACATGTAGAAATCATCATCATGCCGAGGAAACGACCAAAAAATGTAACACCAGAAGAGCGTGAAGCTAAGAGTGAAAAAAAAAGAGAAGGAATGAAGCAACTTTGTGAAGAAAGGAAATTGAATACCATAGAAGAACAGGTGATAATTGAAGAGGAACATGAAATATCCATCCAATCTAGGAGAGAGACAAAATTGGCCACACAAAGGCAACAGATGCAAAACCTTCATTCAATGAGACAATTGAATCCCGAGGTTGACATTTGACGTTGCAAGAACTTCACGATTGACATCAAGTATTGGAGCTACACCATCTTGTACACCTCAATTTCAAGGTATGTCATCATTTTCATCTCCGGTTGAAGGTATGCCACCTATCCCTAATGTTGTTGACATTCCTAATCTTGAGGTAACTCAAAGTTTGAGAACACCTCCTAGAGTTTTGCATAGAAAGCCTAAGTATTTGATTGATATTGATGCTAATGTTTTGAAACCAATGGTTGACAAGATTTTGAAGCGTACTTGTCAAAGACGTGCTAACCAGATATGGAAAATATTTTTTGAGCCTTTAAATGAGACAGGAAGATGTCAACTATTTGTTGAAATAATGATAAATCTGAAATTTAGGCCCATAATGAAGATTCTTGGGCTAAGAACATCGATTGAATCAAACAAAAAATATATTGTGAAGAATTTGATGAATGCATATGATACTGTTGGTTCTAACTCACACACAAAAGATAATAATGCCACACGACGTGTCATTACATCAACAATTGTAAGCACTCAAACTAAGAAATCTCGCCTCATTCGAAAGACAAGTAAGCAATTGAAGATAAGTATACAAACTCTAATGAGAGTTATGGGAAGGTGACAAAGAGTGGAGGATCCATATAACAATGAGTTATGGGAATTTTCCGGTAGATTACCATGGAAAGATAAAGCAATTGTTGAAGCCTCCCTAATTGAATATTTTTGGAAGAATAACACAAGGGTCTCTCCAAATCAAAGAGATGTTGTAAGAAGGAGGATTGGTAGTAAAATCTGTGATCCACATCCGAAACATTTTTTGGATATGACTCAAACACAAATTTTTGCCAAGTTTCAACGTATGTATCCTCAAATTAAAATTAGTTAAAGATTCTTTGAAATGGTAAAGCCTTTTTAGGTCAAAATAAATCACACATGCACAAATTCTTGTTGTAAAGTAAATATCGAATTTTCTAACCATTATGATGTTTATCAATACACATGTATAGATTTGTATGCTAACAATGTTTTGCAGGAATGCAACATAAATGGTCCACCAAAATCTTCAAGGGAATTCATATCTAGCATCTTATGTGAAAGAGTAGATGATTAAGTATATTACAATAAGTGTTGCTTGGATGGCACATGTGTTCATTGTGGTGGATTGTGACATTTACAAATTTGTCAACATATGGATATTGGACAAGAAATTGGTAATGATTTAGTGGAATTTGGAAAATATAAGATAGTGGCCTATATGCTAAAAGATGGAAAAGAAGCAAAAAGGTGTGAATTGGTTAGTGAGAAGATTCCAGTGTATCAATTTATGGGCATCTTTCATAAGAATATATTGTATGACTATGCAAGGCATAACCATCAAGCTCATTGGTTGGACTCACAATTTAAGTTATGCAAGGACATATTTCCACTTCATACAATCATTTCAATTGTTGACTTTGCAAAAAACTACACACTACAACCGCAGAATGAGGTGCAATCACAATATTAAAACTGCACACAGGTTGCTATATTTGTGCATATAGCATTCATGCATGCACATGATAGTATGGAAGAGGATAGGAAGATATTGAGGGATTGTCATTTTTACAATAGTGATGATCGCTCACACTCTACAGAGTTTGTACAAGGTTGTTTTCAGATAATCTACAATGATTTGGCTAGCCGAGGCATATGATCATTCTATCAACATATCATATGGTCAGATAATTGTGCATCACAATTTAAGAACTCTTGGATGTTTTATTGGTTGAGTAGGATGCATAAGTTGACTTCTATTCAACATATGTGGAATTTCTCTAATGATGGGCATGGAAAAGGGGAGCATGATGGTGCAGGAGCATGTATTAAAAGAGCTTTAGCATGAGAAGAGTTAAAGTACAAAGGAAATACAAACTTGAAAGATGCAAAATAAATTGTTTAGTGGTGCAATGGTACAATTGGTCCAAGTAATCAAGGTAAGTCTTCAGTTCATAGATTTTTTTGGTTGGTAGATGATACTAATATTGCAAAATTCGAAAATTGTTGTACATTGACAGGATCGAGTGAGCTACACTCTTTCAAAATCTCTAATGTAGGTTCATGGACTATCCATATGCGAAGGATGGCATGTTATTGTTCTTCATGTAGTGATGGTGCCTATTATAAGTGTGAGTCAAAGGAGTGGGTGGACGAATGGTGTATGAGGCATCTAATCCCACTTGAGACAAATGGAACTCCTAGTGCACTACAACTAACATAGATGAAAGCATCAGTTGACTTTCACCATGTGTCATATTTAGTCCAACCAGGTAAATTATCCACATACAAATTTTTGTACTTTAATATTTTACCTTAGTTTTTTGCTAAATTCTTCTCACTTTATCATTGTAGGGCATGCTTATGTAGTTATTGCAGCTAAAGACAATGAAGAAGGAACAGATTATTACCCGTGTCGGTGTGTGGACACAAAAAAGAAATTGGATGGCCCTGTGGTAGATGGATAAAATATTGAGTACCCCACAGGATCAGTATTTGTTACTGGTAAATGGCTTAGAAGGTACCCAGTGAAGAAGTATAACTTGTGGTTGTTCAAGGAGTTCGAGACACATCGGAAGATTCTTCATTATTCTAACCTTGTTGTAGCTTCACATATTCATTTGATCAGATATGGGGGTAGACCACTAAACAATAACCTATGGAAGGTTTGTGAGTCTGACCATGAAGCCATACTAGACATGATAAAGAGTAGAGCAGATCCAGATGGTTCATTGGATTAAATGCAAATGTAAAATTTTTAATATCAATCATATTTGGATATATGTACATGACTTGTATTTTTTGACTACTCGAGGCATTGTAATATAAAAAAATTATGTTTTTTTCTTGTTTTGTGTGATTTTATGTAAATAATGTCATTTTGGACCATTAGAGGTCACATGGGATCATTTCATGAAGTTTTAGGTTAATATGGTAAAAGATGTAAAAATTGCTCATTTGTTGTCAATCACTCAAAGTGTCAAAAATTATCAAAATTCGGCATTGTTTTTCTCGACATTAGTGGCATGTAAGAATGATTTATTTGATCCTATGGGGTTGTGTTATTGCACTCTAAAAAAACCTCTCTTGGTTTAGGTAGACTCGGATCCAATTTCTCATGACGACACTTTCTCAGTTGTGACAAAAAGCGTCACATGAGTTCAATGAAAAGTTGCACAATGCCCCATCTTTCAATCCGCTTGTCGCAACACCGAATTGTCAGCTCGTACACATCATGGTGGTTGGTTTTATGCTAGGAATGCCTTCATTTTTCTCTCCAACCCGTATGATCGTTGCAAGCCACACCCTAGCAGCGAAATCACTTAAGTGCTCAAGTTACTCAAAGTTGTCAATATTCGGTATCACGTTTCTTGGTGCCCATTAATAATAAGAATGAGCCATTTGATCCTATGGGGTCATGTTATGGCACTCTAAACAAGCCTCTCTTAGTTTAGGTAGACTTGGATCCAATTGCTCATGGCAACACTTTCTCGGTTGCGACAAAAAGTGTCAGATGAGTTCAATGAAAAGTTGCACAATGCCCCATCTTTCAATCTGCTCATTGCGGCAACAAACCGTCAGCTCGTACACATCGGAGTGGTTGAGTTTACGCTAAGAATGAATTTTTTTTTTCTCTCCAACTCGCTCGATCATTGCGGGCCACACCCTAGCAGCGAAATTGCTTAAGTGCTCAAGTTACTCAAAGTTGTCAATATTCGGCATCACTTTTCTTGGTGCCTGTTAATCATAAGAATGAGTCATCTGATCCTATGGGGTAGTGTTATGGCACTCTAAAAAAATCTCTCTCGGTTTAGGTAGACTCAGATCCAACTGCTCGTGGTGACACTTTCTCGGTTGCGACAAAAAGTGTCAAATGAGTTCAATGAAAAGTTGCACAATGCCCCATCTATCAGTCTGCTCGTCGCGGTACTGAAACGTCAGCTCGTACATGTTAGGGTGGCTGGTTTTATGCTAGGAATACCTTCATTTTTCTCTCCAACTCGTTTGATCATTGTGGGCCACATCCTAGCAGCGAAATCACTTAAGTGTTTAAGTTGCTTAGAGTTGTCAATATTCGGCATCACGTTTCTCGGTGCTCGTTAATCATAAGAACAAGTTGTCTAATCCTACAGGGTCATGTTATGGCACTCTAAAAAATCCTCTCTTGATTTAGGTAGACTCGGATCCAATTGCTCGTGGTGACACTTTCTCGGTTGCGACAAAAAGCGTTAGATGAGTTCAATGAAAAGTTGCACAATGCCCCATCTTTCAATCCGCTCGTCGCGGCACCGAACAGTCAGCTCGTATGCGTCGGGGTGGATGGTTTTATGCTAGGAATACCTTCATTTTTCTCTCCAACTCGTTCGATCGTTGCGGGCCACACCCTAGCAGCGAAATCGCTTAAGTGCATGCATTAGATGAATAGAAGTGTATGGGCTATGCAATTTTTTTAGAATGGGTATTGGTACAATGGTGTCTTACATTGTCTAATTTTCATTCTTTCCATGTTTCCTTTATATAGTCTTATTTTGACTATAACCATTGAATTTGTGTTGATCTCCATAAGCTTGTGTCTTGGATTACAAACACATATTTAGGTTCAAAGCTTAAGTAACAATAAGCTTTGTGCAACTATTCATTTAATCATTTTTACTGTAATTATGGATAACCATGATAAATTATTTGTATTAACCAAAAAGCTACAAATCCATACAACATTGTATATCGTTAAAACTATCAAATATATCTAATACAGACAAATAGGCTTGCCAAAAGCCATATGGACACAAAATGTCACATATTCATAAAACAAAACATATGTTCAAAATTGCTATAAAGGCATACAACCAATAAAGTCAAATAGGATCTTCCCAAAAGCCATATGGACATAGAATGCCACATATTCGTAATACAAAACATATATTCAAAATTGCCATAGAGACATACAACATGGTATCCAATAAAGTCAATTAAACATTTTCCAAAAGCCATATGGACATAGAATGTCACATATTCATAATACAAAACATATGTTCAAAATTTCCATAGAGGCATACAACATAGGACCCTATTCTATTCATTTTCCTCTAGGGGAAGGAAACAGATCACAAGATATCTTTTCCTTTCGAGGGGATGGAGATGTATATGATGCAAGTGTCTTTCGAGTACGCCCACTAGACCTCCTCTCAAGACTTTTTTGTAACTCCACCTGATACAATGAAAAGAATGATGTTAGCATATACAAAGATTGAATTTTAGAATGACATATAATATAATAGTCACTTACCACATATAAATAATCATGATGTTCATCCACAACAGGTGCACGTTCATGATCTGGAGTGACAAGCCCCTCCTGTAAGCATCACAATATAAATTAAAGTAATTACAAGTGTCATTAAAATTTTCAATAATATATTATTAAGATAACAAATGTAATGCGAAATTTACTAAATTTACAAATATGTCTCATAGTTCGGTCAAAGCAGTTGAACTTTCTATTGCTACAACAACACCGTGCTCCATTGACACGTGAACAGTAGGAGGAGTCTCTGATGTCAAAATCTGGAAATTGAACAAAGTATATTGATTAATCACCAAAACTATCTATATTATTTAATAACATTAAAGATAAATTGCTTACCTAGGTGAAAGATTGTCGATAAAATACACTGCGAGGTGTTGATGTTGAAGCTCTAGCATCAAACTATTTGACATAGAAAATGAGTAATTAGAAAATCATTCACATAAGGTTCAACTATCTACATATAATAATTATATTTCGTCACTCGTATACCTGTGGAGTCGACGAAGTTGTGAAAAAGGGTGCTGCAGGAATGTTGCTAGTATTGTGAACACTTTGACCCTGATTTTTAATCATAATAATTTACTAATTTAGATATATTCTCAAATTTATATATAATATTTAATAAAAAGAATAAAATGAACTTGTAATGAAATTCACCTAGGTATCAATTCCAAATGTTTCATTCAGCAAGGATTTTGTCATGATAATGTTCTCTGTAGCAAACTTCGCTCGTGCACGTGAATTCTCGGGACTATTAGGATCATAAGTGCAAAGAGAACCACAAGATCGACAAAAATGAGTTGGAACTCGATGCCTAAAAGAATCACCATCATCACTCGCATCACCCTCTAATAGAGGACTAGCATACTGTATAAGGGTCTGAGTGAGTGAGCTAATGGAGTCTAGAGTTTCAACCTCAATACTCTCCTTCAGAATGGAAGGAAAAATAGCATGCTCCACCATAGGTCTGGCCAAGGGTCTTGGTGGGAGATTTGGGTCACGCTATGCACCCTCTCTATCATGTGAGGAAACCCCACCTCTACCTTGGAAATCTAGAAAATCAAAATAGTTTGGGATCTCATTAAGGACAAACTCACAGTATAGTTTTCTCAAAAAGTATTGAGGTACCTCATGATTATTGCATGGAGGGTGATCAAATACCATCCACCACCTATCCTAAAAATTGTTCTTAATCCCTTCATGATGACACCAATGAATAGGGAATCTCCTACATCCAGGGTGTAAAGGTTGATTCGTTCAGGGGTCCGTAAAAAGAGCACACAAGTCAAATTTATTAATTTTATTTTTCTTCACTGCCGCATATGATAATTTGTCAACATAAAATTGCTTTTGTTCTTCCTTCTTACTGGACCAAAAATTTATTTGCCCACTCACTCATAGATTGTATGTGAGACATAATAGATTGCAAAAAACTGGCAAGGTTTGTCCTATGGGAGTTTCTTCTAGTGGTATCTTTTAGCCTTGTGATTAAACCTTCCATCTCTTTTTGGCTATTTTCTATTTGACCTAATAGGTTTTTTTGTGTACCTATGGGATCTCTAGGGATTGTAGGAGGTTCTTGATGTGCTTCTTCTTCAATATGGTCTTCTTGAGGAGGTGATTGAGTGTTTTCAACATTTTCTTGTCTAATCTCATTTCTTGATAATGAAAATAAATTTAAATCAATAAACCTAGTTTAATCTGCAAATTAATTAAAAAATGACAATCAGAAAACAAAAATGCATACCACTTCGAGCTCTTCGATGGTGTGGTGGCATTTTGATGAGAGATGGATAACTTAGTGCCCAATATCAAGCTTCTACAAAGGTTGAGCGCAAGAAAATGGCACCCCAAATCGCAAAAACACGGGTTTGGGAATGCAGAATGCATCCAAAATGTAGGCTTGGGTTTTTTTTAAGTTTGAAAAGGTCATAAGGCACGTGCCTTATGACCATTTTTCTTTTTTGAAGTGTGGCACCTTTTTGGTACCACAACTTCATGCATATAACCTTATATTGATAAGAGAAGTGGAGGAAAGTCTGGGGTTGTCTTTCCAGTAGAGCTGGGATACTATAGTTGTAGATCTATTTCAGATGCCTTGTACCTTCAACTTGAATTCAAGAAGTTCAATTTGTAGTTATATATTGTTAGACATAAATTTGATAGCCGAAGGTTTTCTATAGAGAACTTAAATGTTGATTATGGTTTTTGTCATGAACCTTAGCTAGAAGATTATGAGGAGAACTGTGATGATGAATTTGAAGTCACAAGAAGATTGTGGTCAAGGTTTACAGTTCAGCACATTGTGACAATGGGTTTGTCCATGAATATCTCTGATATACAAGAAGACAAAGGCGAGGAAGTTGTTGATCCTGAGTTCAACGAGAAGATATAGGGGCAGCCTATTCCAAATGTTCATTGGGATAGGAAAAGGGATGACAACATGCAGGCTAGAACTTTCAATGTCATTAGATGGATAGAAAGATGACTGAAATATTGCCGTTTTGGACAACAACCCATATATGTACCAAAGAGTAGAAAAGTTGGTCGAATTCATGCAACTTATCAAGTATCTCTTTCACCTTCTGATATTATTATTGATATTGTAGGTAATGAGAAACAAAAGACCGAGAAAACTAAAAATGCAAACTTAGGAGAATCTTCATTGAGTTCCTCCCCTGCTCGTGCCACCAGATCTCATAGTAAGAAAAGCAGCCAAAAACTCCTTACAAGTCCACTTGTAGTAGATTTGGACTCCGAAGAAGAAACTCAAGGAGTGATGGGCACTTAGATGCAGGACAAGCTCATTACAATTGTTGTTGATAAGGAAAAGGAAACCAAAGAAGTTGAGGATTCTGTGAACACCATGGTCGTTGTCATCACCAACCAACAATCACCTCCACCCAAGGAAACATCTACTATTCCCAAATGGTTAAGTGCTTCGCTTACCAAGAAAAGGAATGTAATTCCTATCTCAATTCCAATGGAGGACATGGTCAGTAAGTGTCTGGGAAGAACATCAAAGTCCAAGAGACTTAAAACTGAAGCAATGATAGATGTGGATGACCAAACATGACATTGGATTGCGGAGGTGGCCAGACCCCCAATAGATAAAGATGCTGAGAATATCACTGAGAAGGACTTCGTCATTGAAAAGATTGATTTAGGGGTGACCTCTCGAGCTGCGGATGCTAAGCACCTAGAGACTTCCACCAAAAGTATTCTGACCAGAACTTGGAAAGATGAAAAGGATAAAAATAAAATGAAATAGATCAAATGTGAATGACCCAGTATATCAATACCATATAGGATCCTAATCCGCAACCACTTTCTCAAGTTCCTTTGTTGTTTGATCCAAGGTCGCCAATGAACCAGAGACTGCTTGATTAGGTTCAAAGAAGCCGGATGGTCGCAGATGTCTTCAATGAATGGATGGAATCAATTGCCCAGTGAGGTACTAGCTACATTTCTGATCTGGTCAAGGTATTAGAAAATGCAGAGTCTGTAGGCAAGGAGTTGGAAATAGAAATAATTGCTTGGTAAAAAGAGAAAAGAAAATGGGTGGTTATATTGAAGCAAATGAGGGATACACGGAGGTATGGAGTAATGAATTTCGTAGCAGAAATACCAGTACATGGTCTTGATGACAATGTGATTTTTGTATGCAAATAAAATATTGAATGGAGAAATTCAATTATTGAACAGGGACATGAAGAATCCATCAAGCTTTTGAAGGAGTTAAAATAACTGAATAATACTATGCAGAAAGACATGAAGTGCATAGATATTCAACTCCTAAAAGAAGATAAGCAGATGCTTGAGGACTCATCTAATATGATTCAAGCTTTCAAGGATCGAATCCAACAAATCCAAGAAAAAAAATCCTTAACAATAGAGGATTTCTCAAAAAATGCACGAATTGAATCCATGTTAGTGGTTTGCTTCAATCATCTTGAGACGCATAAGGGAAAGGTTGTGCAGGTGAGCAAAAAGAAGGAAGTCTGGAAGCATCAAATACTTCATATCGGTCTTTCACATTATCAACTTATTCTCAACTTCTCCTTAGCTCATTTGGAATGGCAAAATATTCAAAGCATCCCTTCGCCTCAAGATAAAAAGGTGGAGGCCAAGTCATTTGCAGAAGCTTGATTGCATCACTGTTTCTCGTGGCTTATGCAGCTTTTCCTGTTTAGTAGTTATTTTTCAGTTTTTAGGATAAACTTCTTTAACTCTCATGAAGAGTTAATCTTTTTACTCTGGTTTAATTGTAACAAACTATCATATCCTGGCGGCTATATATACTAGATTAAAAGCCTTGTAAAAGGTTTGAGAATTTTTGGGTTAAGATAGAACATAAAGCTTTATATTCTTCTTTGCAATACTATGTACTCTGAAAAGAAAGACAATTTGGTTTGTGAATGAAATTGCAGCATTTTCCATCTTATAAATCTGTGTGTTTATGAATTGAAGTGTGAATCTCTGCGAGGATTTCATTCAATTGCGGAATTTGTTATCTTTCTAATGCAGTGTATATGAGTGTGCAAAATGAAAACTTTTGAAATGTTTGTCTTTCCAATTAGGAGAATGAAAGTCTATGAGCTTTTAGAAGAAATATGTGCTTGAAAATATTACAGTATTCATTTTGTGTTGACATATGAATGCTTAAATGCCTTGAATGATTTATGGTAAAAAGTGTGCATGAAAATTGTCATAATTTAAGCTTATTGAAAATCATTCTTGGGGAGTTGCACCCATATACATAGGTTAACTATTTAAGAAGTTATCCAACTGTTGGTGTGTTTTTGTCTTTTGTTTGGGCATGCAGAAGTCAAAGAATTAGAATGTGTAAAAGGCAAATCTATTAACCAACACCAGAAAGGAGCAATTCATTCACAGAGAGACATGAAAAGAGTAAGCCATTATTTAATGTAGAGCATAAAGACAAGTGCAAAACTGATCATGGGTATGTGGTATAATACAAGCCAAAATAACTCTTTCAACAATTTTAATGAAACAACAGAAATAGCAGCCAAATGTCTTCAATATCGCAGCACACAAAATCACAAATGTGGAGTTTAGCAGAGAGGAGCTTGCACGCTATTACCTTACAAAAAGTCTTAAGGTCTCCATTCAAAACCCTCTTTTCATCCTTGGTGGCTAGAACAACAGTGTGCAGAAGCGAAATATGTAAGGTATCTTAGTTCGAACCATCAAGAAAGATAATTAAAGCCCCAATGACAACCATATGCAGGGTATCGGCTAGGGTTCCAAAACTTAGGTTGACCAACAGTAGGGAGGAAAAAAACTTGAAATGAACAAATGAAAAGTGTTTCAGAGAAGGTTTTGTTTTAGGGTTATCTCTATCCTAAGAGCCTGACCACTTTTTGGATTTTGGTGGCATTTTTAACCAAGTGCAAAATAAAAAAAATATAGCCTATGGCCCTAATGAATAATGTGTGAAGCCTAGGCACTTTATGCCTTGGGTTTTTTCTTGCAAACCCTATATATATATATATATATATATATATATATATATATATATATATATATATATGATATGAGATACACACCTTGCCTTAACATACCCATGGTCATTTTGACCATCATGTTGATCTGTCATATCACTCGTGGAAGAGTGATTTTATGTATTTTGCATCATAATGCTTTGTAAGACAAATGAGTTAATAGGTGTGGTTATAAACCTTTAACTCATCTTGTTAAGAGTCAGTTGCCAACATATGGAGGGTATATAGGCAATTTTTGTTTTCCTTTTGAAAGTTTTAAGGGGTTTCTTGGGTGACTTTATGTTTGAGAAAGTCAAGCTTGACTTTTTGACTCATTTGGAGACCTTTTGGAGGGAGTATAGGCCCTATATTTTTGTCTTTTTGAGGACATCCAAGTTGAGACAGCTGAGAGATCCTATCCTTGTGGGATTTTGGAGGGAAGCCATGGAGTTCACTCATATAGTTATTTTTTACTTTATTTGTACTTAGTTTTGATTATGCAATTGAGGCTTAGTGACTTTTAAGTCCTTCTACATTTTTTGTCATTTCATGTAAGTTTTTTGGGACATGTATCAAAGGTTGAACCTTGGGGATCAATAAGATAAGTTTTGCCTTCTCAATCTTCTATCCTTATTGTCTGTGCATAAGTGATTGATCCTTTAACTTGTGAATTTCTGCATTCCTTGTTATAGTGTCTCATTTCTAGCATCTTTCAACATAAAGTATATGTAGTTGCAGGTTGAAAGTTGTGTTAAGATTGTAGGTGTGTTGATTGTGAATGTTTTTCTTTCCTTCAAAATTGACATGCATATTGACCTTCTTGCAAAATATTGATGCAAGTGCATATCTGTGTTGAGTTGTGCATATTAACTTATTGTTGATTGTTTTGTATTCGTTGGTTGATCTACAGGTCATGTTTTCTATTTTGGTGTATCACCCTTTTATTTTCAAGTTTTTAAGTTGTTTTAATTCATGCATTTTCTCACCCTTTACCCCTGCAAGTTAGTAGTATAGGTGATAACCAAATTGAACAACTAGGAGTTGGCCTTATCTGGAGATTCACTCCAAGTTTCAAGGATACCCACAATCTTAGGAGTGTTTCCATGTTTCCCTGAAGTACCAAATTCTTCAACTTGGTGAGGGTACAATTTTAGGTGATAACAGAACTAGAGGTTGATCAAGTAGGTATGAAAACAACTTTTTTTCATGGCAATTTGGAGGAGGATATTTAGATGAAATAGCCAAAGCACTATGAGGTGAAAGGTAAAAGTAATTTGGTCTGTAAATTGTAAAAATATTTGTATGGCCTCAAATAGAGACCTAGGAGGTGGTATTGAAAATTTGATAGATATGTGTTGAGTTTAAGATTTGAGCATTCTAAATCAAATCATTGTGTTTATTATAAATCTAATGCTGATCATTTCATATACATTGCCTTATGTGTTGATGATATGTTATTCATTGGTAAAGTTAAATGTATGATTTTAGAACTAAAGTCTCAGCTTGCTGCTAAATTTGAAATGAAAGATCTTGGTGTGACAAAATACATTCTTGGGATGGAGATTAGAAAAGATAGAGTGAATAGAAAGCTATAGCTAGGTTAGAGTAAGTATCTGAATTCAGTTTTATGGAGATTCAACATATAGGATTGTAGACCATTGTGTTGTTTCTACAATTGGAACTAAATTATTCATTTTAGATTGTACTACATCCCCATCAAGGATGTAAGACATGAACAAAGTGCCTTACTAGAGTGTAGTTGGAATTTTGATGTATTTTATGGTTTGCACTAGACCGAACATTGCCCAAGAAATGAGATTTCTTTCTAGATATTCTAATCTTAGTAGAATTTATTCGGATTTAATTAAAAGGGTCTTCAAATATTTGAAGGGTACATCAAAATATTATTTATGTTATCATGGTAATTTGATAGGAGATAAGTTTTCCATTCATATTCATGGTTATGTGGATTCATATTGGTTAGGTGATGTTGATAGTAGAAGATCCACCAATTCCTATGCTTTACTTTATTTTTTGGTATAATTAGTTGGATGAGTAAGCGATAGGTTGTGGTTTGTTTTTCCACTATAGAAGTAGAGTATATGGCAACCACTCACGCTTGTACATAAACCATTTGGATTAAGAGACTATGTTTGAATATTGGAATAAAATAAGGTGTACTAACAATTTATTATGATAGTCAAAGTGTGATCTACCTAGCTAAGAACCCAACATTTCATGTTGAGACCAAGCACATTGATATTCAATATCATTTTGTCAAAGATATGGTTGAAGATGGCAGGGTGAAGTTGGTTAAGGTAGAGAAACTGATTCATGTTGTAGATTATTTAACTAAGGTTGTAAGCATAGAGAAGTTCAGGTGGTGTTTGGAGTCTATGGGCCTCATGGTCTCTAGAAATTAATTTATTGTGTAGATACACCCTTTTCTCTTGCAAGGTGTCCGACAAGTGGGAGAATGTTGGGAAAATGGTGTCTCAACCTTGCATGTACATAAGGTTACTATTTATAACTAGTAAGTTTTCATTTGAGCACGAATTGGGTCAAAATTTTCTCCAAAGCTTTGGATTGGCTAGATAAGCATGGTAGTAAATTTTCATTACAAGATCATGTCTATATTTGAAGATTTTAAAGTTTTTATTTTTGAAAGTTGTAAATGAAAGTTTCAGAGTCAATTTTGAGGGCTTTAGAGGCTCTGAAATGGCCTGAAAGTGCCCATAACTAGTATCACTAGTTACATGGTGATAGAGAACGTTACAAATTCTCTAACGCTTTAAATGGTTCATCAATAAGATACTTGATTCAAAAGTTATGGCCTCCAAAGTTGGGTCTCCTAAAATAGGAAATATAAAAAACATGGCAGACACAAAAATAAGCTGTAAAAGGGAGGTAAATGAGTTGTTGTGTGTTTTAACACATCATAGGTCATCTAGAATTGGATATAAGATTAGTTCCACATTATTAGATAGTTTTATCCCATGGTTTTGTAATACTGTTTGACAATTTCATGTATTATATCTCTTATTTATGATGTGTGTGAGATGAAGGTTGTGTTATCTTTCAGGGTGTGCCTTATACCATGCACTTTTTGTGAATAAGAGACAAAATTAACCGGTTGAAGTAGATTTTTTATCAAGAAAAGTCGGGCGGTTGGGTTGAGCCAAAATCTATACTATATTTCTTGTGAGCATGGACATTAAAGGGCTCAGTTCAAGGGCTCCAGAAAAGCAATCTGGATTACCTATAATATATCTTCTTCATTCACCTCAGGATCTGACTCAATTATTCTCCTGTCTACCATGCTAAATGCCTCATTTTTCTCCTATAGAATATTCCACATCTGCATATAAATCCAAGGTTGCATTATATCAAGCCTTTTAAAATAAAATAATGTAATTGAGAGTGAGTTATAACAAATAAAGGTGTATGTTTATGGTGTTAATTATGACTACTTTATAAAAATCAATTATGATGACGACTACTTTGTTGGCCTCACAAAAAATAGTAGGTGCATTGTAATTAATGTACATATATTTTGTGGGGGATGTGGACCTATGTGTTAAGAAATAATAATAATAATTGTTTACATATTTAAAGTTAAAATAAAATTGTTTGGCAATCTAATCATTATCTTTATACTAAAATTAATTTTAGTATCTAATGATTTTAAATTTTAAATTGCTTTTTGTTTTTATGTGCACGGATGAATGAGGTGCATATACAATTATATACTTACATATATATCCTAAAAATCCAACTTATTACATATTTTATATATTAAACAAAGCAGTTTTATAAAGAATATTCTACCAACAAATAACTGGAAAAAAATAGACCAACCTAACCAAATTTACAACAACCACTAAAAGATTGAAAGTGATAGTCATTTCATCTAATGGATCAAAGGTTCTTAAACTATTACATTTTTGCCATTAAAAAATTCATTCAAAAGCTATTTATAGATACACTTTCTAAAATTACATTATTAAAGGACATATTTATTTCTCCTAGACCTCCTAATGAATGTTAAAGAACCATTTTTAAATATTATAAAATTTAATTATGCTATCATTAATTTTTGTTTAAAAAACTAATCATTTTACTATTAGCTATTTCTCTAAAATTCTCATTAATTTTTAAATCATCTCAATAATATTTAGTAACAAATTTTAAGTAATTTTATTAAATAAAATTATAAAATTATTATTATTTTTAATATGTAGAGATTTCTAGATTTTGACTCTGTAAACATGTATAGATCAACATTTTCGTTCATATTTCATGATGCATCAACAGAATGAAACAAGTTTAAAAAAGAATGTTAAAACTAGCAGCAGACAAAAATAGCTACTATTCTTCTCATTCTAAACCTGGTCATGGAATATAATCTTGAGCATTAATATAAAAATCATTACACAATCAATATTGAAAAATCTATCATAAACTATGAAAATTTTATATTACAAATTCTTCTTAATTTCAAAACTTACACACATAATTTCTGAGCAAAGGATTAATAAGTCTAATTTTAGATGATTAAAAATTCTTGCCTCTGAAGCTTACCCATCCCAAAAGGAGTTCCATCTCAGCTCGAAGTTTAGGGTCCATATACTTTCTAGCGTTCACAATTTCAAGAAGTAGAATGCAATATATGTATACATCCGCCTTCTCTGTCAATTGCCTATGAAGAGCATATTGTGGTGCAGTACACCCTCTCCCATGGACAAAATTCATAGCCAACGGATAAGTTTCTATATTAAAGTTTAAGAAAGAGAAGGGGACAACGTATACATGCAGGTAAAGAAGCCTAGTAAATCTTACATTGTACCACCAACTCTTGTGGTCAGCTGTGTCGAGTCTCTAGAAAAAGCCTTGCCAACCCAAAATCTGTAATTTTGGCCTTAAACTCGTAATCCAGTAGTATGTTGGAAGATTTGATATAGCTGTGCAAGATTCAAAACCGAGATTCTTCGTTCAAATATGCAACTCCATGTGTTGTTCCCAAAATGATCTCAAATCATGTTCTCCGGCTCAGTGAAATCATTTTATATCCTACTAGAGTGATTATGAAATAGATTTTCAGAGATTCCTTCATGACCTCAAAATATGGTATGCTTTATTTCTCTGAAAAGGATTGAGACAAACCAAAGAGATGTCTGTCAAGGCTCATATTTGGCATGAATTCATAAACCAATAGTTTCTTTGTTCCTCATGTGCAACACCCAAGCAAACCAATAAGATTACGGTGATGACCAACGTCGATCAGCTTCACTTCTATAACGAATTCCTCTGATGCCCTAGTCAACTATTTTTAAAAAGCTTCTTCACTGCAACCTCGCGGCCACTTCTAAATACTCCCTACCACTACAAACAATCAGATCTGATAAGAAAATAGGAGTGAACATCCACTTTAAATTTAATAGATATAAACATGACCAAATCCTCCTCCCCCGATTTTCATACTTTAATCAAAGTTTTTTCACTGCAGCTAGAAGAGAATCGTAGTTAAATGGATGATCTGTTGGAAAAATGGTGTCTCAACTTTGCATGTACATAAGGTTATTTTTTATCGAAAGTTTTTATTTGTGAATGAATTGATTCAATTTTTTTCCCAAAGATTTGAATTGTCTATGTAAACATGTCGGTATATTTCATTGCAAGATCATGTCTTTTGTTAAAAATGTACATTTGTCTTTCTCATTTTTCATCAACCCTTTTGGCGAAGCCAAACTGGGTTAACTCTTTCTCCTACCCATTCACTCATACTTTTGTGCATTCACTACTTTACAATAGATTCACCCATTTTCCCTCATATTCACCTCTTTTTTGGTGCATTTGCCACTTTGTGGTAAATTCACCTCATTTTCTATCAATTCACCTCATTTTTGGTGCTTTCACCCCAAAAATTATGGATTCGCCCTCTCACTTTACTTTTACCTCATTTTTGCCATATTCTTCTAATTGTGGGTAGATTGGATAAGACATGATCAACAAAACCTCCACACATGCTTTTCCCCCTCACATTTATTGCATGTAAGTGTAACTCAATCCCAAGTTTTGAATTGCTTACCTAGAGTTATTTACCTACTCTATGCCCCTCTACCCTCACTTGAGCCACTCAATGCTCTAGATGGGGTATCTTTGCAGTCTTAGCTTACCTACTCTTTTAGTCTCCTCACTAATTCACTATTCACTAAGGTCAAAATGAATAGTAATCTATCCATAATAATATACTTTTACTCCAATTGCCTCCTCATAAATTTATTTTCCTCCATTTTTCTTCCATTCATACCCATTTTTCATCCTTATTCCTATTTTGTTGTCATTTTATCGTTTCGAGAGGTCATAATCTATTATAGCCAATTTTCTTGCATTTCCTCTACACCAAGGCATCATCTTCATCTCCATTTTCTTCATGTGGTCCATATTTTTATTTTCTTTGAAACAAAATTAATTTGAATGTTATTCCAAAGAGGGATAAAATGTAGACACCTAAAATTGACCATTTACATTTGGTCAATTTAAATCTAATTAATCTATTCTCAACCCTTTATAGTAATTATATACTATCTTTGTTATATAATTAATATGCATTATCTCTCCCATCATTCTAATCCATTTTGCTCTATTTTCCTAATTCATAGGCTAAGATAAATTATTAATTCTAATTATTTATCTTGCCTTACCCCTCATCCTATTTCCTCTAGATAAATAAATTTAATTTATTTAATTTATTTCTCACATCCCTCAACATTTTCCATTAACCCCTATCCCTCACTTAATAATGTGGACACACTTAATCAAGGATTAAATGGGGTCAAATCCTTTCCATATATTCCCACTCACCTTGTCCCCGCCTTCATTAAATTTACCACTTTCAAAAGAGACCCCATGTTCTTGCACATGTGGGTCTTTCTTTCAAAGGCTTCCAAAAGGAAATTTAAATTCCTTAATTGTTCTCAACTTGTCATTTTGTGAGAACGTAGCTTGTCTTTATGGTAAATGTTCTTTTTGGTCAAAAGGTGTCCTTTGTTCCTCTCCACTATATCATGGTGCCACTTTGCATAATTCTATGGGTTGAGAGATCACACTCATCCTCCATCCTTGATCCATATCTTCCAATCTTATTCATCCATTCTAATCACCTTTGGGTGGCTACTTATACCAACACTTTGTCATTTTTCAAAAATCACACTCATTTTCAATGAAGCATTGTTATGTTGCCAAATATTCAAGTGAGCATAGATTGAACCAATCACACGGGCAAATCAAGAGCAATGAAAAGTCTAGCATAATGTAATTTCTTTGAATTCTATGTTTGTTTGATTTCCTAGGCCTTATACAAGTTTATGCTTGTTTTTGTGTTTATCTGATTTTAGTAGCTAGATCACTCACTTTGAACATATTTTCATATACACATTCTTTATCAAGGACTTCCTAGTGGTACTAGATTACTCAATTTGGGAATTGCGAACCTATGATGCCCATTTTGTGGGCAATAAGAGATTCAACTAGCCCACTTAATTTTATGTTAGGGCTTAAGAATCCAATAACTAGATTCATGAATGCTCAAGTTATTTTAATATAAACCCTTCCAATGACATACATGGTCATGTTAAACGATTAACCTGTAATTTCTACTAAAATAACTTATAGATATGATGAGGTTTTATGGTAGGAATTTTGTTTATTATTTGGAGTGATAGACTATTGGTAGTTATATTGAAACTCTCTTCTCACTTTACACTAAAGATATGATTTGTCCCAATTTTCTCATGTAGAACTAGGCGCAAAGCCAATAAAGTTGTACTTCAAATGTCACATGTGCAAGTGCTATTATATCACTAGGGCAATGTGCTATGTACCATTACTAGAGTTTTGTTGCCCCTTACTTCACATAAAGGCAATTTCTCTCCTCATGGATACTGACATAGAATTAGTCAGAGTACTTAGAGAATCCAAGACACATAATCAAATGCTTCTTAGTTGCTTGCTAGAAGAGCTAATGACCAATCTACCTGAGTGGTCCCAACCTTCTTGCCCATCTTCATCCTCTTCCTAGAGTCATTAACAAAGTGATTTTGACTAGCTATATTGCCAAATTTTTGTATGTTTGGCTCTAGTTATTTATCCAATTTGTGATATCGAGTCACTTGTGGAGTATGACATTGAAGAGAAAGGTGTTGTCATTGTTGGAAGGCTATTAGTGATTGATTTCCCCATACTAATGTATGGCGTTTCTAGATGGTTGTAACCCTCCTATATCAATTGTTGACATAACCCTTGTTTCTTAACAATCTTTCTTTTTTTTTTGTCAGATTGTTTAGAATTGATGCGACATAACCTTTGAGGGCATGTGCCTTCTACCATCCACTTTTGTGAATAATATAAATTTTATCTCATTTTACAAAAAAGAGAAATCACCATTATATTTATATATAATAGAGACTCTTATCAATAATTTATCATTTAAATTGATATACAACACCCATTTTGAATAAAATAAGTGGATTGACAATAATATGAAAAAAAAAAAAACCAAATTTTAAATTTAAAAACATTAAAAAAAAAATTCAATTTATATATAAAGTTGTAATATTGTAGCTTAATTGGCTAAAATGTTGGATTTTCATTGTAGAATTCTAAGTTGTAACTTTTAGTCTTCCATAATTGGTTTCTAATGTGGATGGGGTTTTTAAATAAAGCAAATTTCTAAGTAGTGACTCTTGATCTTCCACAAATTATTTTTGATGTGTTTGCTTGTAAAGAGCTCATATTGGTCTCATGATTTGATTAGATAAGCACACAAAAGGGCCCGAACCTTTGATGTTTTATAAAGAGCCCATATTGATCTCATGTTGATGCTTGTATGAAGAGAATAATTGTAAATGACATGAAATACAAAAAATAAAATATTTTATAAAACAATTACTTTATAAAAAAAATTAATATTAACAAATACTTTTATCATTTAAATAACATCCACATAAAACATCCTCATAGAGAATAATAAGTTGATTGAGAATAATATCAATGTACTTTTTTAATTCAAATGTATTCTATATAACTTTATGTTTATTTTAAAACAAATAAACTAATTAATTAAGTAAAAAAATTGTTTATTAATTTATATATTACACATTTAAAACAACCATGTAAATGAAAAATCACACCCCTAAATTATGTACAGACTAAAATCACACCCCTAAATTATGTACAGACTAAGTCCGGATGATACATAATTTGCAAAGGTCGGTGAAGCTCACAAAAAGCATGAGAGCTTGGTGGACGTCATAGGTTTATTCAAACATTATCTCTTGGCATATTCAACTCTGGCAAATTGTGTTCAAGAGGAGGCAATAGACTGATAGATGGATCAATGGCGAATTTCCATGCATCTTTGAGGGTGCAGGAGAAAATTTGTACATAACTACCTAATTAAGGAGACAAGTTGAGTAATCTATGATAAAGATTCCGTCACGAAGATGGAAATAAATGTGTTTGAAGCTGGAACGGAAGAATGACGTCTAGTCGGAATGCATTTGGATTTTTACATGAGGGCCTCAATTGCTTGACTCAGCGTGCTTGCAGAGAGTTTGTTACAGTAGCTGCGGATGCTGGTCCCGATGAAGATTCCATCCACCCAAAATTACCTGAATCCAAACTAGTGTTTGTAGTGGAGTTGTTGTCAATAAAAGCCGGGCGGTTGGGCTGAGCCAAAATCTGTGTATTGCTTGTGAGCATGGACACCACTTTTGACATAAATGGCCTCAATTCAGGAGCTCCTTGTGTGCACAGAAAAGCAATCTGGATTACCTTTAACATCTCTTCTCTATTCACCTGTGGATCTGACTCAATTAATCTTCGGTCAACCACGCTAAATGCCTCATTTTTCTCGTACAGATTCCACGCCTGCATATAATCCACGGCTTTATTAGGTAGCAGCAGGCCTTTAAAACAATGTAATTGACAGCGAGTTCTACCAAATAATTGTGTACGTTTATGGCGTTAATTATGACTACTTTATAAAAATCAATTGTGACGGCGACTGTTTTGTTGGCCTTTCAGAAAATAGTCGGTATCTTGTAATTAATGTACATATATTTTGTGGGGGATGTGGACCTATGTAGGCAACCACTACCAAATAATTGTGTACGTTTATGGCGTTAATTATGACTACTTTATAAAAATCAATTGTGACGGCGACTGTTTTGTTGGCCTTTCAGAAAATAGTCGGTATCTTGTAATTAATGTACATATATTTTGTGGGGGATGTGGACCTATGTAGGCAACCACTACACTGTTTAGTAGTTTAATTAAATTTATTATGTTTTAAAATTTCTGAAAAAGTTAAAGGAAGATTTCAAATCAACAGCTGTCAGAAAAGATTGGAGGTTTGCTGTAAACCAACCACCTCTAGGAATAACAAGGATTTTTAATTCTAAGAGGTCCATTTGAACAACATTCTATAAAATATTTTATTTTTAGAATATAATTTATGTAGATAATAATAATTAAAAAAAAATCTTATCTAATGAAATAAAAATATTATATGAAATTTTATCTTAAAAACTAAATTATAACATTTTTTAATATTGAATAAAGCAGTTTTACAAATAATATGCTATCAGCCAGTAGTCCCAAAAAGAATTGACCAGCCTAACCAAATTTACAGCTAAAAGACTGAAAGTGTCGGTCTCATTACACATAATGAATCAAAGATTGATAAACTATTACATTTTTGCCATTAAAAAATTCATTCAGAATCTCTTTATAGATTTTTACTGCCTCAAATAATATTAATAAAAGACATTAATTAGTGCTAATCTTCTTTTTAAATGTTGAGTACTTTTTATATATTATAAATTTTAATCATGCTACTATTGACTTCTCCCTAAAAAGCTTAACTTTTTACGGCCGCGGCTATTCTGGACGGTGTAAAACGCACAACTAACATGCGTGTTAGTCCTCCTGTACTACCTTTTTGGAGCCAGAATAGATGCATCCACTTTTTACTATTAGTTATTTTTTTCAAAATTTTAATAAATTTTTAAACCATCTCAATAATATTTTAAAACATTGAATATGTAGAGATTCCATGATCTATCATTAGAATAAAACAAAATTAGAAAAAAGAATGTTAAGAATAATGATAGAACAAGATAATTACTATTCTTCTCATTCTTATTAAAAATCATGAAATATAATCTAAAATATTAGTATAAAATTTATTACACAGTAAAAACTAAAAAATCTCATTACATTGACATCATAAACTGTAAAAATTAAAAAATCTCATGACATTGATATCATAAACTGTAAAAATTTCAGTATTAATTTTCTCACTTTCAAAATTTACACATACTTAATTTCTAAGCAAATCTAAATATTTTCTAATATTAGATGATTAATAAGTTTTGCCTCTGATGCTTACCCATCCTAAGAGGAGTTCCATCTCTGCTGGAAGTTTAGGATCCACATACTTTCTACCGCTCACAATTTCCAGAACTAGAATGCCGTAGCTGTATACATCCGCCTTCTCTGTCAATTGCCCGTGAAGAGCATATTCTGGTGCAGTATACCCTCTGCCCCACACCAAAAGTGACAGGCAATTGATAAGTTAATATATTAAATGTTAACAGAGAGGAGGAGGCAACGTTCACGCGGGTAAAGAAATCTTACATGGTACCACCGACTCTTGTGGTAAGATGTGTCTGGTCCTCTGGAAAGAGCCTCGCCAGTCCAAAATCTGCAATTTTGGCCTGAAAATCGTTATCCAGAAGTATGTTGGCGGATTTAATATCCCTGTGCAGGATTCGAAACCGGGACTCTTCGTTTAAATACGCAAGTCCATGCGCCGTTCCCAAAATGATCTCAAATCGCGTTTTCCAGCTCAGAGAATTCGCCGAATTTCCTGCGAGAGTGATCATGAAAGAGACTTTTAGAGACTCCTACATATTTAACCCCCCAAAATGGTATGCTATGTTTCTCTGAGAAGGATTGAGACAAACCAAAGAGATGTCTGTCAAGGCTTGTATTTGGCATGAATTCATAAACCAACAGCTTCTCTTTTCCTCGTGTGCAACAACCAAGCAATTGAACAAGATTACGGTGACGAACAGCGCTGATGAGCTTCACTTCTGTAACAAATTCATCTGACGCCCTCGTCGACTGTTTTACGAAAAGCTTCTTCACTGCAACCTCACGGCCATTGCTAAGTACACCCTACCATCACAAACAATCAGATCTCATAAGAAAACAGATGTCAACGTCTACTTTAGACTTAACAAATTGGCACTCCTCATACCTTATAAACTTGACCAAATCCTCCTTCCCCGATTTTCATACTTGAATCAAAGTTTTTCGTTGCAGCTCGAAGGGAATCGTAGTTAAAAGGATGATTCAGCTTAGGGTCTTCGTCGGCGGCAAAATATTCCTCTGCTAAAACCAAATTCGACATTATAAACGTAGAAAAAACGAATTTTATTACGGAAGAGGGCTTTCCATGGTTAAAAAAGGAAAATTCATAGCGCAGTTGGAACCTGCTATATTTGTAAGAACATTTGTCATATCTAAATTTTTTAAATAACAGACAATTCACAAATTTTACTCTAAAAGCTTTTAAATCTCATCAATTTGGAAAAAGCAGAGCAATTCTTCACTGGCAGTGTGGCTGTATCATACAATAAAGTTTCTTTAATTTCGTCGTTTTAAGAAAAAAGGGCTTTTCTTCACCTGCTTCATCGGGCTGGCTGCGGGCAGGGACTTTTCTGTAAAACTTTCGTAAAGACTGCCTGAATATGAAAATCAAGCACAATAAAGCAATGAGAGCTGCACCTCCCAACGTTCCGACCACGATGGCCAGAGTCTTCGAATGGCTTGCTGTAGAAACAGGAAAATCCAAGCTTTACCAACATTTAACAGAATTAATAACAAATCAAACAATTCTGTCGACTAATTTGTACTAATTTGCAATCGCCAAGCTTAAATTTTAGTTATATTTTAGTTAAATTTTCTAACAGAAATTTTAATAACTGCACAGAAATCATAAATAAGAATGGAGGGCAAATTTGCAGTGACTTACAGGAAGAAGAAGAAATGGTGTAAAAAGGAAGGGTTGAGTAACGCAAATAACAGCCGGCGTCGAGACCCCTTCCATCCTGCAACGAAAAGCACCGTTCTACGAGCTGAGTAGCGTGCTGGAGACAAACGTCACAGCTATTTGTGGTAAGCGTCCGCCTGCACATAGCCAGTCCATAAATGGCCGTCGATAATCCATTGGCACTGATTTCATCAGTGGCAAAACCCTCGTTTTTGACAGCCTTGGATCTGACGTCAGCTAGCAGCCTCTGCGCAGTTTCATTGAAAAGTTTAGGGCTTGACGAGACGACAGAGATGCAGACGTTGGAGTTGCCGGCATCGACAGCCTGATCAAAGAAAGTCTCATTCTCATAACGTAAGAAGCAGCCGTCGAAAATCATACGTGCCCCGATCTCGAAGGGGCAGTATTTCACAATCTGATCTGTGGCCGCTGTATAACATTGACTACAGTCCGCCATTGACAAATCGTTTCTGCATTGCGCAAGCCCGTAAACCTTATTTGTGCCATTTCCAGATGAAGCCGTAGCGAAGCCTGTCGAAGATATGTTTTCGGCAAGCAAAGAGAAAACATTTTTGCGGTTTTCAGTGAAAGCGGTGGGATTTGTAGTGTTAATCAGACTACAGCCATGACCGGCCTCTACAATTTGGGGATCGGCTTCTAAACGAAGAACAAAATTGGGTATGGCTGAAATTATGAGTACATACAAGACAAGCCATGAGAGGCCGGCGTCTGTATTTAAGCTTGGCATGATGAAATTGCGCAGCAAAAATATCACGCACAGCCTTTTCCCCCTTCCGATTCTGAGTGCCTTCCACTTCTGTTCTTGCCAATTATAAATAGAGGCCACTTAAATTTATTGCTTTGAGAGTGCCCAAGTTAAAGACTGTAACCGACACATGTCGTTATATATGTATGAACGCACATGTTTTCCGACGTCTTCTTCCACCTGCTCGAGAAAGACATCTTAAAGACTTTCCTCTTCTCTGTGGAATGAAACTGAAGACTTGAGGGTTGTTGAATGATGTCATGCAGAAATTAGTACTCGTAGTCGCAGAATTTTAGGAATTAAAAATTTGAAATATTTATTGATGAAATCTCTTCGCAAATAAATCACGGCTGTTTTACCGGGTGGGGCACCCATAAACTTAAATTAGGGACCTTTCAATTTTATTTTATTTTGGGTTTGGTAAATTGATTAGGGGAAGGGACCCAAAAGATAATGGCATCCCAGCTGTTATTATGGTGGGGTACACGTAGTATCGATATTATTTAATGTGAATAAAATAGAGGTCATTGTAATTGTAATATAATAAAATGTGGTCAAATTGAGAGACGTTTTAACATTGAGCAAAATTGAGGTTATTATAATTGTAATATTAGATAATGTGGTCAAATTGAGAGACTATTTGATGTTGAATAAAACTAAGGTTATTATAATTGTAATATAAGATAATATGGTCAAATTGATTGATTTTTTGAAAGTGAAATATATAATCTTTAAATTGATTTTATGTTTAGATATTTACATTTTTTTCTTTTTTTGATGAGAATGGACAAAAGTTTGATCATCCTTTCCTCCTTAAGCTATAATACATATCCTTGACATCTATATATGCCATTATACATGTTCTTATAGTTGTTCTCAAATCCACTTCACATCTTCAAATTAATAACAACAATTGCATAAGCATTTATTATTGTAAGGCTTCCCTACCTAACTTGAAAACAAATCAACTTCACATTTCGTAGTAAATCATCTCAAATTTCATACACAATTTTCAATTTTAAATTTAACTATAGTAATATTATTTTGTGCTAACAATTCAAATCCAATGCTCTCATTTAATGCATATGCTTTTAAAAAAGCATTAAACCTATATAAAAAGGAAAAAACTCTCTACTTGAATCTATCAAGAAGGATTTTACTCTAGGTGCTTTACTTACACACTCTTTAATTCTAAGGACTTATTAAGTGTATCTCTTAGTGGACAAGTTTAAGTGTTGTTCAATTCTTTTAACATCTTTTACATAGTTTTATATTTCAATGGCATTGAATGCATAATCTTCATATTTTTTATATTGGTCATACAGTTCATGAAAGGAAGCAAAGTACATGTATAATAATCTTAGAAGAGAGTATTGTATAAACGTGAAATCTTTGCAATTAAAAAATTGTATCATGATAATTGTACATGGAAACTCTTTTGAAAAAAATCCCTCACCAAAATAATACAAAATATTATTTTATACTTGTTAAAAATATCAACCACTTAAAAGGATTTGAAATATTTGCGTACAATCAAATATTTTCATTAGGTATATTCTAAGCATTGAACCTCATCAACACTTGTATCAAATTTAAAATTTTCAACAATTTCTTGTGATTGCCCAACAATTAAGTGAACCCATGGATTGAATTCGAGGATCTTTCACTTTATGTAGAACCACTTCAATATGTTTTTGTAATGGTGGAGGTGACACTTAATGTCCAATTTTTCTCTTGAATGTAGCCCTGGGTCACAATTTAGCAAACATTGTATCTTCTACTTCCATCTAGGAGAAAAGTGTGTGATCAAAAGTAGTTTTTCCTTCTTACTCTAGCTACATGCCTTACACTAGGGCATTAGGATTGCATTTCCAATTCTTGCATTAATATCCATAGGTAGTAACATCATGTGCAATCCCTTGACTCTGTTGTTCTCCTATCTTTTGCTGAAGGTTTCCCCTATGATAATTTGGGGAATGTGCACATCATTGCATGGGAAGCACCACGAGTTGTTATTGTCTACTAAATTATAATGCAAGCAACTAACTCAATTTTTTGTTCTGGCAATATCATTTATACAGAGTAGGGACCATAATGATATAATTTAAAGGTTTTGCTCGAATATTTCCTTTCTAACATCCTTGAGATTGGTAATACTGATATAGAGGCATTTTTCTCTAGTAATTTTGGTAAGGTTGCTTTGGAGGCATAACTTGTTGCTTATTCAAATTAATAAGTTTATTTGAAAATCTCCACAAGAGGCTCTGAATGTCAATCATTACTTCTGGAAGAGAAGAAGAGGCAAATGCACTTATTTATGCAAAATCATAAACATACATAGAAGTGAGTGTATGTGAAATTCTCAAAGGTTATTTTTGTGGTGGGGTAAAAGTACAAATCCGTGTCACAGTTTTATAAAGGAAGCAACCAACACAACTAAAACTGTTTAACTTCAACTGCATAAAAGTGGCATTTCTAAATTGGATTTTGAAATTATGTAAACCGATCAGATGTAGAAATATTAATGAAATTTAGGTCTATCATTTTCAAATTTTTTTTGAAAAAAATTGATATTTTTTTATAAATTCAAAGAGATTTTTCATTGCTGAAAAATGTTGAAAATCAAGGGTTCTAGTCGGCGTCATCAAAAAAAATGAAAACAAACTTTATTTTTTTCTGATTTTTTTTGCAAATAGAGAACATATATATGCAGTGTTAAAAAAATAGTAATAATTTTGATGTATATTTTTATCGTTATAATATTTTGAAGTCCAACATAGCCAAATTTGACAGCTTTCATTCGGCATCACCTTTTTACTACTAAATTTATTATTAACAAAAAAAAAAACCCTTTGAGAAGATTCTCTCATCTAGTAAAAAATATGTTTTTAATTTTTTGAAAATATCATTTAATATTTTATTTGATTTCTAATCAACCTCTTTTTAACTTTAAAAAGCTACTTGCAATGTTTAATTAATAAAAAATATTAAAATTAATCAAAATACTAAAAAAATTACATGTCTAGATTTGTGACTTCAAGCTCTACAAAAGGGTATTTTTTGATTTTTGTAAAAAAATAGTCTGCTTGAAGAAAAAGGAGCAGAAGTGAAAAGTTTCAGAAATACAGAGTTTTTCACTTTTTTTGTGCCACATCACATGACACATAGGCTAGTCCGGCTGGACTGAGTGTGACCGTACTAAGTCCGACCGAACTCAATCCGGCCAGACTAACCTTAGTTCTAACAATAAAAAAAATTGAATTTTTTTTGAATGAGTATTTGAACTAAGGGAGTCTAGTCGAACTAAGTCCGACCGAACTCAGTCCAACCAACTTTCGACACCATTTTGGCACCATGTGGTGTCACGTGGCCCGGGGGTAGTCTCGTTGTACTACCCTCAGTTGGCCCAAAGTGTGACACAACTCCATGCTTTTGCTCGGTGGCATTGATATTTTACGAAACATGGGAATGGGGGTCAATGTGGGAGCTTCTTAGTGTCGATCAAATTTTTTTTGGCTCTTACTACTAAGTCATATATATATGGAAGGATTTGACCTCCAAGAAAATTTATCATCACAACTATGACTTAATTGAAAGCTTTGAGAAAAGAATAATAGCCATACCTTATAGGGGTCAAGCTACTATTGCCAGATCCTCTACTAGGTTTTGTGGATGTTGGTATTAAAGTAATGACCTCATGTCAAGCCCTTTTAATGACAACTAGTTGTTCGACCAAGAAAGAACAATCAACTTTTTCATTGAATTTATTGAAGAAACTATCTTTGAATGTATCCTAGATACTAATGAAGTTTAGAGGTAATGACTAGTACCATTCAAAGGAATTTCCCTTGAAAGAAGCGACAAGTAATCTTAAGGCCATGTTTTCCTTAGTCACATGATGCACTATGTATAAATTTGCAACATCTTGCAAATTCTCTACTAGTCTTGCAAAATATTCACTCATATTTTTTGCAAGTGATTTAAGAGAAATAGCAAGAATATAATCCCACACATAATCCCACACAACTAGAGGAGTTTGGCGAATTATCCAATTGTTTCTATCCTTTGCTACAATGTTCCTAGGTGCTTCCAAAGTGGCCATGAGTGCTTGTTCTTTTTATACTTATGTTGTAGTGGTTCTAACAACACTTTGTTGGGCTATACTCACTAATGGTAGGAAAAATATTAAATTTTACACTATTAATGACCTTGTGATGGGTCTTTGACCCACAAACCCAAATTTTTATCAAGACTAAAAGTGGTCCTACTAGGAATGATAAAAAAGAATTGATGATCTCTCAAACTAACACTCAAGAGTACAACCTATAGAAAATTTAATGAATGTAGAATCAAATTGCATTTCACGAAACAACCTCTAAGATTTTAGATACCAACTCTTCAAACTTAAAAGGGTCTTCATATTTAGAAATATGAGGCAGCTTCCTTTATTGTGTACATTAATGAAGGCAGAGCCTTTTTCCCCTTCCAATTCTGAGTGCCTTCAACTTCTGTTCTTGTCAATGACAAATACAAATAGAGGCCTCTTTAATTTATTGCTTGAAGATTGTAACCGACATATGTCGTTATATATGTAACCGACATATGTCGTTATATATGTATGAACGCACATGTTTTTGGAAGTCTTCCTCCACCTTCACGAGAAAGACATTTAAAGACTTTTTGTCTTCTACATCGAATGACGTTGCGCAGAAATGAGTACTCGTAGTCGCAGAATTTTAGGAATTAAAAATTTGAAATATTTATTGCTGAGATCTCTTCGCAAATAAATCACGGCCGTTTTACCGTGTGGGGCACCATAAATTTAAGTTAGGGGCCTTTCAATGTTATTTTATTTTTGCATTTTTAAATTGATTAGGGGAACGGACCCAAAAAGATGATGGCATCCGAGTAGTTATTATGGTGGGGTACACGGAGTCTCTATATTATTTAATCTGAACAAAATAGATGTCATTGTAATTGTAATATAAGAAAATGTGGTCAAATTGAGGGACATGTTAACATTGAATAAAATTGAGGTGTAATATCAGATAATGTGGTCAAATGGAGGGATTGTTTAACGTTGAATAAAATTAAGGTCATTATAATTGTAATATAAGATAATGTGGTCAAATTGAGTGACTTTTTGAAAGTTAAATATATATTCTTTAAATTGATTATATGTTTAGATATTTACAAATTCTTTTACTATTTTTTTAGAATGGGCAAAAGTTTGATCATCCTTTTGTTCTTGAGCTATAATACATACCCTTGACATTTGTAAATGTCATTGTACGAGTTCTCTTAGTTGTTTTCACAATTGTTCTCACATCCACTTGACATCTTCTAATTAATAACTACAATTGCATAAGCTTTTATTATTATAAGGCTCTCCGACAAAACTTTGAAAACAAATCAACTTCACAAGTCATAGTAAATCATTCCAAATTTCATACACAATTTTCAAATTCAAATTTAATGGTAGTAATGTTATTTTATAGTAACAATTCAAATTTAACGCTCTCGTTTAATGCATACACTTTTCAAAAAAAGATCGAATCTATATGAAGATAAACTCTCTACAAATCTATTTAAGCAACTTTTTACCCTAGGCGCTTCACATACACCCTCTCTAATTTTGAGGACTCGTGAAACATATCTCTTGGTGGACAAGTTTAAACATTGTCAAAGTCTTTGAACATGTTTCACACAGTTTTATATTTCAATAACATTGAATGTATAATCTTCATATTTTTATATTGGTCCATATAGTCTATGAAAGAAAGCAAAGAACATGTGCACTAATCTTAGAAGAGAGTATTGTGCGAATTTGAAATCTTTACTATTAAAAAAGAAAGAAATACATAAATTATAAAAACTCATCTCTCTCTATATATACACAAAATTCTCTTAAAAAAATCCCACACCAAAATAATACAATATATTAGATAATAATCTAAATACAATTATAATACACTTACAAAACAAAACTTTTTAAGAATTTCAATAAAACAATACGTACAAATCCATTATTAATATTTCCATCTCAAACATGAAAAAAATAATTCACAAAACCTTCCCATCATAATATTAAAACAATGAGTTCTCTTACCTACTCGTGATCATCCTTTGTTACAAGTATGAATACATAGGCTTTTGGAGGTCTTCCTTGACCTTCCCGAGAAGACATTTGAAAGACTTGTTCTCCTCTGTCGAATGACGCTGAAGTTTTAATGATTGAAAGATATTCGCAGAAAAAAGTACGAGTAGTCGCTGAAATATTTATTGCTGAAGACTTCATGGCCATTTTCCTGTCTCGTGCACCGTAACTTAAATTACGCGCCTAGCAATTAATTTTTTTCTTTTTAAAAATTGTTTATGGAAAGAGATCAAATGCATAAAGACATCCCCATAGTGTTATTATGGTGGGTTACACATAAAATAAGGTTATTATTGTGGGACGCAGCTATTCTGGTTTAAAAAATGTACGTTGTATCAAAGAAAGTCGACTAACAAGAAGTTACAGATACATTACAATCGCGAAAACTATGGCTGTGATTTTTCAAAGGAGTCAATAACATGCACTGTTTTAGAACTAGAATAGCTGCAGCATTATACGTATAATATAAGATAATTTGATCAAATTGAGAAATTCTTTTAAAAATATATATATATATATGCTTTAATTTAATTATATGTTCAAATATTTATAATAATAATAATTTTCTTTGAGAAAGGATACAAGTCAAATAAGTTTCAATAATCTATTATCATGATAACTTTTTTGTACTTAATCTATCATAAATGCAAGTCTATGTCATCTAAAGATGCTATTTTTGAATTGTGCATGTTCTCATAGTTAATCTCACATCCATTTGGCATGTTTTAAATGATAAAGGAAAATTGCTTAAGCATTTATAGTTGTAAGGCCCCCTTAATAAATTGGAAAACAACTCAACTTTACAATTCAAAGTAAATTATCCCAAATTATCCCAAATGTTAATTTACAAATGCAAATTTAATGATATTAATATCATTTTATACTAATAACTCAAATTTAAATTTAACAATTGTCATTCAATACACACATTTAAAAAACAAAAAACACATGGAATCTATTAGAAGAAAAATTCTCCACACATCCATTTCAAAAATCAATCCATTACCTTTTCACTTTGAGTGCTTTACATACATCCTCTATAATCTCTCCATTGACAAGTTTAAAAGTTGTCAAATTCTTTCAACCTTTTTTATAAAGTATTATATTTCAATGACATTGAATGTATAGTCTTCATATTTATATATTGTTCTACATAGTTTATGAAAGGAAGCAAGGTAGATGTGCACTAGTTTTAGAGAAGAGTATTGGGCAAATTTTAGATCTTTATAATTATAAAAAGGAGAAACACATATAAAATGTAATAAAAAAATATATCAAAATAGCCTTTAAAATAAAAATATCACACGTCAAAGTAGCGCAACTTATTATTTAGTATTTTGAACATAGGTATAATACACTTGCAAGAAAATCCTTTATATGAGTATCATTAACCGGGTTGTATGCCTTCCCTTGACTGAGTGGTTAGATGGAGTTTGAGTCATGTCAAATGTCTTTGGTTGCTTGTGGTTAGTTCGACTATGTGGTTGATATTCACTTCAATTATAGTGGCATTTAGGTTGTTGGACACACGCAAGGTGTTGTAAATGCATGCACGATGGTCATGACATAAGTCATAGGCTATCATGAGCCACTATGAATGCATTTATGATGGATCTTTTCTATATTGGTCTAGTTTGGTAAGATAGCTTATGAAAACTGTAAGAGCATCTCTAGGTGGCCATTTTGTGCTACATGCATGATTCCAAGATGGTGGATTGTATGGATTTTTATCATCATTTTTCAAAACCATGTTTTGATCCATGGTAATGTTCTATAGTGGTGTTTTGGGCCTCCATAAGTATATATATTGAGGACTTGAGATGGAGACATAATGAAAGCTCATTTTCATATACAAGTTCTATCGTATTGAAGGTTGAAGAGAAGAAGGAAGGAAGGATTGTATGTAATCTCTATTTCATGAAGATAATATAATTGGCCTCTCTTCTTGGTGGATTTTTTTCCTGAAAGGGTTTCTCCATGTAAATCTTGTGTTGTGATATGTTCTTCTTGTGTCATTGATTTATAATTCATTGTTGCTACTAGCTGATGGTGAAATAATATTCATTTATGTGATTTTTTATATCCATATAAGATAGTTTATTAAGCATGTTTAAGCGGGTATTTTTTAGCATAAAAAAATGAACATCTCTATAGTTTTTTTGTCTTAAGAGATTTTTTTTGCAAATTTGCATACAATATTTGGATATATTCTAAGCATTGAATCTCATCAACACTTTTATTGGATTTGATATTTTCAACAATTTCCAGCGATTGCGCAATAGTTAAGTGAACCCATGGATTGAATTCTAGGATCTTTCGCTTTACCTCGAACCACTTCAATATGCTTTCTTAATGGTGCAGGTGATACTCACTATCCAAGGTTACGGATTAGAAGACATTATATTTTCTACTTCCATTGGGAGAAAAGTGTGTGATCGAAAAGAATTTCTCCTTCTTTCTCTAGCGACATGTCTTGCACTTAGGCCATTAGGATTGCATTTTAAACTCTTGGAATGATATCCGTAGATAGTAGGTCATCATGCGCAATCCCTTGACTCTATTGTTTTCCTATATTTTGTTGTACACTTTTTCCTAGGATAATTTTGGGGCATGTGCACATTATTTCATGGAAGCAGCATGAGTTGTTATTGTTTGCCAAATGATATGGCCAACAAATAACTCTCTCTTTTGGTTTGGTTGTATCATTTGTAATTGAATAGGGGCTATAATGATCTAATTTAAAGGTTGAGCCTAACGATTTCCTTTTTGACCTCCTTGGGATTGGTAATATTGATATAGAGGCTTTCTATTCTAGTAATTTTGGTAAGAATTCTTTGGAGGCGTAGCTTGTCGCTTCTTCAAATTAATAATTTTATTTGAAAAAGTTTCACAAGAGGCTCTTCATGTCAGCCATTACTTATATGAGAGAAGAAGAGACAGATGCACCTATTTGTGTAGAGGGATAAACATGCATAGACAGATGTACATATGTGATGTTCTTAGAGGTTCTTCTTGTGGTGGCACTGATATTTTATGGAACATGGGCATCGAGGTCGAGGCGGGAGCTCCCAAGTGTTGATTAAATTGTTATCAACTCTTACTACTAAATCATATATGCATCTAGAAGAATTTTACCTCCAAGCAACTTTATCATCACACCTATGTCTAAATTGAATACTTTGAGAAAATAATAATAGCCATACCTTCCAAGGTTCGAGCTACTATCAAGATCCTCTGCTATGTTGTGTGGATCTTGTTATTGAAATTAGTAATGGCCTCTTTTAGAGCCCTTTTAATGATAATTAGTTGTTGGAGCAAGGAAGACCAATCACCTTTTTCAGTGAAAATGTTAAAGAAACTATCTTTGAATGGATCCTAGATACTAATGTAGTTTGGAGGTAATGACTAGTACTATTCAAGGGCATTTCACTTGAAAGATCCAACAAGTAATATTAAGAACATGTTTTGCTCAGTTGAATTCAATGCACCGTGCATACATTTGCAACATCTTGCAAATGTTCTGCTAGTGTGTAAAATTTTTGTCTTGTATATTTGGGAAGAGATTTAAAAGAATTAGGAAGAATAAAATCCCACACAACTGGAATCATACGGTGAATTATTTGATTGTTCCTATTTCATGCTACAAAGTTCTTGGGTGCTTCCAAAGTATCCATATGTGCTTGTTTTTTTTGTGCTTATGGTACATTGGTTCTAACAATACTTTGTTGGGCTATAGTCAACAATAGTAGAAATAATCTTAAATTTTACATTGTTAATGACCTTGGGATGGGTCTTTGGCCCATAAACCCAAATTTTACTCAAGACTAAAAGTTGTCCCATTGAGCATGCCAAAAAAGAATTGATTATCTCTCAAACTAACACTCAAGAGGACATCCTATAAGAAGTTTCATGAATGTGGAACCAAATTGTGTTGCATTAAACAACCTCTAAGATTTTAGATGTCGACTCTTTAAACTTGGGTGAAGGATAAGGGAGAGAGGAATACCAAGACCAAATAAAACTATAAATCTATTCAAAGGCAAAGTGACAATTTTTTTGTGAGATTCATGCTAATGAAAGCATAATATAATTCTAGCTTTGTAAACATTCATGAGAGCTTAAAACAGTAAAAATATGATCCAAGACCCAAAATATTGGTTAGAACTAAAACTATTAAATTTTTTCATAATAGTAACAATCGATAATTTGAAAAAAAAACTAACACTTAACAACGTGTTTTCTTTATCAATTCACAAATAACACATTACAGAGGCTATCAAGAGGATAATTTAATATATTCTAGTCTTAAGAGGATAATTTGATATATTCTAGTCTTTCTTTACGATTATATGTTTCAAGGTTTGACAATGGAAATTAAGTAACTCCTACTATTGCTTCTAAAAATATTTCTATTCTATTCCTAAGATTGGTGAACCTCTTTTGCAATGAACTAAGTAAAATATATGTTCTTGGCCTTTCAAGCTTCCTGCTAAGATCTTGAGGTAATAAAATCACCCACGAAAGACTTAGGTGTGTAAGTTCATGATGCAACCATTGCAATAACCTAAGAAAAATGATGGAAGATCCTAGTTATACATAGGGTGTGCAAGATGTTATCATCTCCCTAAATGAATGCCAACAACCAGAAAATAGTGACACTATACAGATAATACTGCTTCGCCAAAATAATTTTGTTGCTTTGAATTGTTGGGCCTTATCTTGCTGAGAGAAAGCCTCCAAAAATAGGCGTATGCCACTTTAGGTGGTCAAGACACGGTATTCTTTAGTAAAAGGCAAAAGAATAGTTCGCTCTGTCTTGGCCACGCGGCTCCGTGCTTTCTCATGCTTTTAGGCGGGGTATTTATAGGACCTCTATTCTATCGTTTTGAATCCCGTACTAAATGTGGGACTAAAACTAGGGAGACAACACACGTTTTCAGAGTTCTTTTCTATGCAGCCCGCCCATGTATCTTACTGCTGCCACATATTTTCCAGAGTCTATCTAGAAAAGTAAATAACCGACACTTACATCATTGCGGGGATACCTTCTTCAGATTGAAGGTTGGTGACTTTGCTTGAAATATCAAATTCAAATCATGGTTTGGTACAAATGAATCAAATTAGTAAGTGAAAGTGATAGAGATGATGAAGATCTATATGTTTCAGGTTACTCTTATAAGAGAGATCAAATTCTTGATGATCCCAAGAAAGTTGAATTTTTAAGGAAGTTCTACGGTGGCATGCAATTAGTTACTGATAAGGTACACCCTTCTTTCCTTTAGAATCTACAAAAGATTGAATAGAAAGATGGAAGAAAGTATCGATTTCTTGCTAATGATCATTCACTTGAATTAGTGATAGATGACAAAAATGAGGAGAAAAGTGATCCTTCTCCTACACCTATTTGTCAAAGAAATCAGGATCTCTATGATCCTAAACAAGTTCAATTTTTTAAAAGCTTCTATGGTAATAGGAAACTTGATCTTGACAAAGTGCCTCCTTCATTGCTTCAAAAATTGCAAAAGATTGGACAAAAAGATGAGAATGAGAATCATTTTCTTGTTGATAGGACGTCTTGCAAGAAAAGAAATGAAAGAAGTTCATTAGAATGTGCATGTGTCAATGAAGCTATATCGACTCATAATGATGCGTGTCAAGAAAAAGATCTAAAAGAAGTTAGAGAGATAGAAAAAGGAGATTGCATTAGCCCATGTCATGGGCATTATAATGATCATCCTAGTAGAGAAGAAATCTTCCATCAACTTGAAAACAAGGAGCTTGAAGAAAAGGTATTGAATGTTTCCAACATTTGTATGTAGCCAAAGCTTGAAGCAAATGATAAAGAAGATATGCATTAGGATGAGTCTCATGTAGTATTTATTCCAAATTGGTGTCCAAATGCTTCAGATCATGACTTTCTTTGTGGAGATGATATTCCTAATCATCCATCACTAATTACTGAAGAGAAAAGTTTTATGGATGAAATCAAACCTTTTATAGCATAGTTGAACGATCTTTCACTACCATGACTAATAGAGAGGAAATCACATGGGAACCCTTGCATATATCTTCTCCTTTAGAAATGGAGTTCTTTACTTTCATAGATATCAATGAAATTTTAGTGAGACATACAATTGATGAAAGATTTAAAGATCAACTCCAAAATGAAGAAGAATCATCAAGTAATCTTCTCCAACCTTTCATGTGACTAGAATACGAAGCTTTCACATTCCCTAAAGAATATCATGGAAAAGAATTACTGAGTCAAGAGAATATAGATGACCATATCGTTGTTGATGAACAAGTTGAAGATGAAAGCTATAAAGATACGTCAACAAATTTTCCTATCTTGATGGAAGTACAATCTATATCTTGTGGGGCATTCAAAGTTCGATGTAATCCTCTTTTTGAATCTTCTAATCAAGAAGACACCCTTGTATTAGAGGCTATTTTTGGGAGTTATGGCAATGATGAAGCAAGGAATGAGCTAATAGATGATCTAATGATAGAGTCCAATGAAATTAATCCTCATGATACCCATGTGGCAAATTGATGTTCGAAGGCTTCAAACAATGATTTACTCTATGGCAAAGACATCTATCTCAATCCTTTGTTTTCAAATGAATGCATTTCTATAGCCGATTCCCAAGGCACAAATATGACATCTTCTTTTTCTTCATTTTCATATTGTATGGAGAAAGAATGTTCTTCACTTACTCTATGCTTAAAGAAGAAGAAAGTATTCCGGTAAAGGATGGCCCTATGCTTTTGGAGGCTCATGTTTAAGCACATGATCCAAAGGTTGTATCCAAACAAGCTTCTTCATGTCACAAATTATATGAAGGTTTTCTAATCCATGGCTTGATTTCTTCGAATCTAAAATATCAAAAGGATCTTCAGATAGAGGGTATTGGTATTCTGGACACAATGCCAAAACATATAACCAACAATATGCAAGGTTGTACCAATGTGATTCAAAAGAGGTCATAGATTTATGATGAGATGTTGTTTGGTCCACTGCTCAAAAATTTCTCTCCATCTCACATATGTTAGTTCGGCCAACATACTAAGCTCACAAGTGCTACACAAACACACTTTTCTTTTTCACACATGTGCCTATTTTTCCCAACTCATAAATGGCTCTGTATGACTATCTTGAAATAGCCTAAGGTATGGGTGCATACAATCTACATATTTTAGATAAAAGTTTTTCTTGTGCATCCCACTTTTGGTTTGTGTCTAGTTTCTCTAGTTAAGCTCTATGTTGTTTCCCTTTCCCTCTTGATGCTTAAGGTAATTAGTGCACTTTGGAAAATCACAAAAGACTCTAGGAGTTTAGTGTATCGAAAACAAAGAAGTGAAAGTTAGTTATTATAACTAACTTAAATTTGTTATTTAGATCGATGTGATAACGGCTTAAAGCGATTTGCTCAAATAGAATGCAATGCTTGCACTGGATGCACAAATAGCTCTGTTAGAAAGGCTTCGAAAGAAATGCAATTGACAGAACGAAGGACAGAGACATTTTGATGAATGTTGCAGTTGTGAGAGCATATGCATGCTACGCAAATGGATTCATAGGAACGCCTCACGGACATCATCTCATGGATTGTAACGATTTCAAGACAGGCCCGAAACATATTTGTTGAAAACGGCTTTAGAAACTTTCTACCAAATGCAAGCGGCACGCATGAAGCAAAACTCCACAAACTTGCCCCACCATCATCCCAACCTGAATAAAAACAGAAGCTTAAGAATGGGTTATGGAAATCCATTGAAGCATTAAAAAAAAGGAGTGAGTTTTGTCAGATATTATAGTCGAAATGCTTTCGTAGTCATGTATGCAAAATGCGAAGCTAAAGCTTTGATTATGAACTGTTTCGGCACGATGCTTCAAAGAGGTGTTATCTCATGGAATATGTTGCTGCATAGAACGCAATGATTTGACAATGTTCATAGATTTGGTTTGGTGCAAAGGCTCTAGAAACTTTCAAACAAAGGCAATCGGTGAAGGTAAAGGGGAAATCTACAATGTTTCATAGACTGCTTCAAAGAGACGTCATTGCAATGGTTCAAAGATTTCCAGAAAATGGAGTTATTGAAAGAGCCATGGGAACTTTCTATCAACTTGAATTCGCAGGAGAAAAGCAAGCTCCACGTCTCATGTCCCAGTTTCCTCACGACCAAGCCGCATACAAAATTTGAAAGCACAAGCAAAACATGTTTGCTGTTTGACAGAATTCGATGACTGTTGGATATACACGAATAAATTTGCTGAGACGATTTTAAAAATTTGTAGCAAATGCGATTGGCAGGTGTAGAGTCGAATCATCAACCTTAGCCGCCATCCTCCTTTAGGGGAGAAAGAACACAAGACAAGAGAAACACAGTGATATAATAATAGATAAGCAATTTATATTATTACCAAAAACATATTATATAACAGTTTATATAAATGTCTTCACAAAACAGAGCTGCCCATGACTCCTTTCTGCATTATAAATTCATTCATTCATAAAACAGAGTATTACATTTTGCTCTGTTTAAAACAGACCCTGTTCACAGCAAAAACCAACAGAGGTTTCTAGAATGCATGCATAAAAAACCTAACCATCTAGATGCATCAAAAAGGAGTAGAAGAAGACTTGAGAAAGTGGAGTGAATGCGGTGGTTGGAGTAGTTAGGATACAGAGGCAGGAGAGATTAGAGGAGTCCAGCTAGAGTCCACGTATGCCAACACTCCCCCTTAATCTTCACTGCCATATATGTCTACAATACCAATTCCTTCTCTGAGGTGTTCAAAAAAATTCTTTGCGAGTGGCTTTGTGAAAATGTCTACTAGTTGTTCATTGGACCTGCAAAATTGAAGATATATGTCACCATTGTCCACCAATTCTCAAATAAATTGATATCTTGTATCAATATGCTTGCTCCGTTTATGAAAGACATGATTTTTCGATAGAGCAATTGTGGAATTGTTATCACAATAGATTTTAGTAGGTTCTTCTTGTTGATGCCCCAAATCTGAAAGTACTCTCCTCATCCATACTGCTTGGCACGCTGCTGATGTGGCTGCAACATATTCTGCTTCAGCTGATGAGAGGGTGATAATTGGTTGTTTCTTTGATGCCCAAGAGATAGCACCGGAACCAAGATGAAAGATATACCCGTAAGTGCTTTTTCTATCATCTATGCTACCTCCCCAATCACTATTCGTATATCCAATCAGTTTGTAGTCATCTGAAGATGTATATAGAATCCCAAAACTCTTTGTTCCAGCTATATACCTTAAAATTTTTTTAGCAGTTTTCCAATGTGGTTCTTTTGGTTTATCCATGAATCTAGAAATAAGACTAACCCCATACTTAATATCCGGTCTTGTGGCAGTTAGATACATGAGGCTACCAACTAATCTTTTGAATAAAGTTGCATCAACACTAGGACTTTTGTCATCCTTACTAAGTTTTAAACCCAAAGCAATGGGTGTAGGTGCCGGATTCACATTTGTCATCTTAAATCTCTTCACCAAATCATTAGCATACTTGCTTTGACATATGAAAATGCCTTGATCAGTTTGACTTACCTCCATGTGAAGAAAGTATCTCATGAGCCCCAAATCAGTCATATCAAATTCCTTTTTCATTGCTACCTTGAATGAGTCAATGGACATGTTACCTGTGAATATCAAATCATCTACAAACAAACAAACTATCAAGATTTCTTTTTATCATTTACTTTGACATACAAAGTTGGTTCATTGCCACACTTGCCAAAACCATTGTTCACAAAATAAAAATCTATCCTACTGTACCAAGCTCTAGGAGCTTGCTTCAAACCATATAGGGCCTTTTTCAGTTTGTATAACTTATGTTCCTGTCCCAAACTTTCATAACCAGGTGGCTGATTTACATACACTTCTTCTTTTAAAATACCATTCAAGAATGCTGATTTAACGTACATTTGGAAAACATTCCATTTATTTTGAGCTGCTACAGATAAGACCTTTCTTATTGTATCCAATCTTGCCACGGGTGCAAATGTTTCATTATAGTCTATACCCGATTGTTGTGAAAAGCCTTTAGCCACTAGTCTTGCCTTGTGTTTCTCTACTTTTCCATCAGCATTATACTTTGTTTTGTAAACCCACTTAACTCCAATCACATCCTTGTCTTTAGGAAGCTCAACTAGATCCCAAGTTTGATTCTTTTCAATGGATTGGATTTCTTCATCCATGGCTACAATCCATTTGTCATCTTTAACAACATCTTCAAAGTAAAGTGGATCAGCTTGTATCGGGAATGCAAAATTAGTGCATATATCATCATTTCCAGCCTCTTGGATTTCATCAGAAATCTCCCTTAGACTACGTGTCTCCTTTGAAGTGTTTATGGATCTTGATTTGAGTGATGCAAGGGTTGGATTAGAAGATTCATTGCTGTTATTACTTGCTGGTGTTGTAGCATTTGGAGTGCTAGGTGCTTTAGAAGGTGTTGTAGGTGCATTTGCTTGTGTGGTAGGATTCTCAACTTGAGTTTCATTCTCTTCATTCTTTTGTGGAACACTAGCTACAATTGTAGTTGTTTTGTCTATGCTGCCATCCCATGCTTCATCTTCAACAAACTCAACATCACGGCTTATAATCAACTTCTTTGTGATAGGATTGTACAACTTATATGCCTTAGATTGTTCACTATATCCCACAAATATGCACTTCTCTCCTCTATCATCTAGTTTCTTTCTCAACTCTTGAGGTATCAAGGAGTATGCCACACAACCAAAAACTCTTAAATGTGATATGTTATGCTTCCTTTTGCTCCATGCTTCTTCTGGTGTTTTATTTATCATTGTTTTTGTTAGACACGTATTTACTATGTATACCGAGCATGCAACCGCTTCCGCCCAATACTCATTTGGTAGATGTTTTGCTTTTATCATACTTCGTGCCATTTCCATAATTGCTCTATTCTTTCTCTCAGCTACTCCATTTTGTTGAGGAGTATACCTTGCTGTAAATTGTTTATTTATGCCATTTTCTTTGCAAACATTCTGAAAATCAATTGATATGTACTCTCCATTTTGATCAATTCTCAATGTTTTAATATAGTATCCACTTTCTTTCTCAACTTTTGCCTTGAACTCCTTAAAAACAACAAATACATCTGATTTATTTTTCAAGAAATAAACCCATACTTTTCTGCTGAAATCATCAATAAATGTCAAGAAATAAAGCTTTCCACTTATGGAAGGTGTTTGCATAGGTCCACAAAGGTCTGAATGTACTCTCTCAAGTGGATGTTTTTCCCTATAAGTCTCTCCAACTGGAAATTGTTTTATATGTTGCTTTGCCAATATGCAACTCTCACATGCGGTTTTAAGTGGCTCAATTGGTGGCAGCGCATATACCATTTTCTTCTTGTATAACAGTTGTAACCCTTTGAAGTTTAAATGCCCAAGCCTTAAATGCCATAACCAAGTTTCATTTTTATATGAGGGTTTGAAAGCTAATTCAACAACCTTTTGCAATCCTTATGGCTCTACAAATAGTTCACTTTGAATTCTTAATGGAAACATCTTGTTTTTTGTCATTTCTACTTTTGCAATTAGCCTATTGCTTGGTTTCGTGTCTAGAATTACACATTCACCATTTTCAAAGTATATTCTATATCCTTTTTGTACTAGTTGTCCAATGCTTATGAGGTTGTGTTGCAATCCAAGAACATAGTGTACATCATAAATATGCTTCTCTTCACCTTGCTTAGTTCTTATATTAATTGACCCTTTGCCCATGACTAAAACTCGTTGATTATTTCCCAATTTTACTTCTGATTTTACGGAGTCATCCATTGTTGCAAGCATCTCCTTATTACAACTCATATGATTACTACAACCATTATCTAGGAACCATACTTCTTTGGAACTCTCTTGTGCTACATTGCATGTTATCAATATGGTGTCTTGCTCACTAGTGTTTGTCTAGTTTTCATTTGTAAAGTGTGCCTTTTGCTTGTTCATATCATATTGTTTTTTTCTACATTCCGATGCAAAATGCCCAAATTTATTGCAATAATAACATTGATGTTTGATTTATCATACCTTTCTCCTTGATGATGGCTATGAGAATGACTGCTCCCCCTTCCTCTTGTTGGTGTAGAATTGGCATGTGGGCTCGATGCTGGGCTTCTACTTTCAAATTGTGTATTTTCTCTTCCTCCTCTTGGTGTAAAATGTCCACTACCTTTGTTGTGATTTGATCTCCCTCTTGTTTTGCCAAAAGAAAGTTGAGTCTTGAATGCATTTTCCAATGATGATGTCCCTCATCGATTTATTCTTTGCACATGCACTAAGAGTGACCCCGTTAATTCATCTACTGATAGTTGAGAAAGATCTTTGGCCTCTTGAATGGCTATTACAACTGCATCAAACTTGCCAGGCAAACTTCTAAGTATTTTCTCTACAATCTTTTGATCTTCAATAGTGTCTCCATAGGACCTTAACTGATTTACTATTGACATTGCATGAGTGAAAAATGAATCTATTGAATCTGAGTCCTTCATTTGTAGATTTTCAGAATCACTTCTAAGTATTTGTAATTTTGCCACTATTACCTTGCCTGTGCCTTGGTATACTGTTTGCAATCTGTCCCATGCTTGCTTTGATCTCATGGCAGCTGCAACCTTTGGAAAGATTGATTCCTCCATTGCTTGTTGAATGAAAAATAGTGCCTTTGCATCTTTCTTCTTGTTTTCCTCTAGCAAATCTTTCTTAGCTTGTCAAAGTGCTTGATATGCTCATTGATTTGATGGTTCAGGGAACCCATTTTCAACAAAGTTCCAAATGCCCTGGGAGCAGAATAAAGTTTTCATTTTAATACTCCAATAGTCATAATTTTTGCCATTAAAAATTGGAATCTGTGATTGTGAAATACTTCCACTTGTTCTTGCCATAATTTTTTCAAAATAAAACTTTGCCTCTGCTTTTCTTTGTTTTTCTTTGTCTTCTTGCTATAGGAGAATTTTTTTTTCAGCAATCACCTACTCCAGTTCAAGCTTCTGCACTCTTCAACAATCCACAAACCTTGCTCTGATTTCCCTGCTCTGATACCACTTTGTAGGGGAGAAAGAACACAAGACAACAGAAACACAGTGATATAATAACAGATAAGCAATTTATATTATTACCAAAAACATATTATATAACAGTTTATATAAATGTCTTCACAAAACAGAGCTGCCCATGACTCCTTCCTGCATTATACATTCATTCATTCATAAAACAGAGTATTACATTTTGCTCTCTTTAAAACAAAGCCTGTTCACAGCAAAATACAACAGAGGTTTCTAGAATGCGTGCGTCAAAAATCTAACCATATAGATGCATAAAAAAGGAGTAGAAGAAGACTTGAGAAAGTGGAGTGAATGTGATGGTTGGAGTAGTCAAGATACGGAGGCAGGGGAGATTAGAGGGGTCCAGCTGGAGTCCACATACACCAACACCTCCCTGCACGCCTGGAAAACTTTAGCCAGATTGTATAGTTGAGAATGCTCCAGTAGACATGCGTTCAAAATGTGGAATCATTGCCAACGAACCTGAATTGTTCGATAGAATGGCTCAAGAAGATGTCATCTCCAAGAATGAAATGAAGGATTACAGAATGCACACAAAATGAATTTCACAACGAAGCCCTCAAACGTTTGAGTTAGTGATGCACTCTTGAATGCATCCTAAACATTGTGAGCTTTGTTGGGTGTCCAAGGTTCATCCTCCCTGTCCGTGCCAAATGCAAGTTTTGCAGCAAGGTACGGGCATCCATCAAACCACAGAGGATAGCCGAATGTCGTTATATGTTGTTGTTTCTCTAGTCGAGTTTCATATAAAATGTGAAAGGCATGTAAATCATTTGATAGAATGCCTCACAGATATGTCTTCGGATGTATAATTGCGTGACATATAGAAATTGGTTACGGGACGGACTTTTTGAAAAGGTTTTAGAAAGTTTCAGGCAAATTCAATTGTCAGGCTGAGTGCTAAATTCAATAACCTTTGATTATATCTTCCTTCTTTGCACCAAATGAAGGCTTTCAGGCAGTGCATGACATCCATCTAATGCGCGAAGGGTTAAGTTCCAAAGAAAATGAAGAAGGTAAAGATCGGTGATGACAGGAGGAGTTGTTTTGATAATAAAGATACTCCCGTAGTCATGCATGAAAAATTGGAATCGCAAACACAACGCGTGAACAGTCTACCAGTCGACCTCGATAGATATCATCCTGAGGAATGAAAAGAAATGATCTCTGATTGTGTGCCAAGATGGAAGACTTTGAGTAGTGCATGCAAGCCCATCAAAACATAATAGAAAATAAAAGTTGTCAAATATTGAAGTTACAATAAAAGCGCAAAACAGGAATTATAAACAGAGCACACTAATTGTTTATCAGAATATCTCAAAGAGATGTATTTTATGGAATGTTAGAATGCGGGGTCTACACATACTGGATTTGAGAATAGACTTTTGAAACCACTGAGAAAAAGTAATTGGCGAGCTCTACATGTGAATTGTGGAAGCATAAATATAGGCACTGAATCAGTTGATAGAAAACCTCGGAGATGTCACGGCATGCCATGGTTGATGTGTGGCAAAATGTGAAAGAGCAAAACAAATCATGTGAAAGGTTTTAATAAAAATCCTTAAAGAAAGGTGGTCTCACGAAATGCTGGCAGAATGTGAGTATAGAGAAGGCGAAGGAAAGGTTTGAAGGCGGCATATTGGTCATCATGAACAATTTGGGAACCCCTCATAGATTGTTAAAGTTAAGTTGCCAACACATCCCATAACACCGATGAAGAGGGAGAACAAAGAATTAAACATTGTCGATAGATGTTGTTAACACTTCTCAAATTACCAATGAACTATTTCCTAACAACCAACGTTGACACACAATTATACAAAGCGAAAGGAGAGGCGTTCGTCGACATGTGTGTACCATGACAAACTTGGACATGGCATCATGAATTGTTCAAAAGGATGTTTGAAAGAGACATTATTTCATGCTCATGGAATAAAACCGTGCTAACAATGAACTACGGACATTTTGCATTTCTCAATCCTTTTCATCGGTATGGAGAGTCTTAGAGTTGTCTGCTCCTTTGTATGGATGGCAAGATGATTAAAAGTAAAAATGAAGTAGATGAAGATGATGAAGTATCTAATGCCTAATTCATTATTTGGTTTTTCATCAAACCTACAAATTTCAAGTTTTCATTTGAAAAAGTGACTTAAATCATTTATTGTAACTATTTTTTTTAAAGTTAGGTTAATCCTAATTTGTTTTAAAAAATGTTGTTATTCTAAGTGGTTATTTTATGTAGTTATCTCAAATGATCATCTTAGATGGTTATCCTAAGTAGTTATGCAAGGTAGTTATTCTCTCAAGCCTATAAATACAAGACTAATTCAAATGTAAAGGAGGGACTCTTACAAAAGGGATGTTCTAGAGGATTTTTGAGAGAAATGTTTTGAGAACCTTTATGTTCACACTTTGTACCTAAGGACTTTTGAACTTGTATATCTTGAAAAGGATAATAAAAAGTGCATTTGATTCATATTTTTTGAATGTAGTCAAATTAGTTATTGTTATCAGTTTCTCATATGTTAAATTGATAACCCCTTTGTGTATTTGTGTGATCCATTGGTTTATAGTTCAAAGATATATGTAATCGATGAAACACAATCAAACCTTGGTTTCTTGGTTTGAATGTGCTAAGATAATTTGAAACCTCGTATGTTGAAACTTTTAATCCTTCTTTTGTTATTGCATATCTAGACTTATTTTGTGCTAAAAATCCTCTTGTAATCTATCATCTATTATGAAATCTCAGTTGGTATTCACTACTATTGGGGTTTCTATTATCCATTTTTCCTAGTTTTATCTTTTCTCCTTTATGTACTTTCAAGTTAAAGGTACACAAAAGTCCTAAATACCCCATCATATGAGGGAGCTACTCCTCTCAAACGCAGAGAAAGATCATGGTTCTACTACAATCTCTCCAACCATTGGAATAGTTGTCACTACTCTTTGGGCAAACAAGGTCAATTTAAGAGAAATAACCATAGTGATGAATTTATTTACCAAAATTATGCCACATGTCTTTTGCTTTCCTTTTCTAAAAGATGTCCTATGAAATGATATATCTAAACGCATTCACCAATATTGAAACTTTAAAGATGTGCAGTCTACAAACAATATCCTAATTTGTACTATCATGGCAAGTGGCATGCCATGGATGAGCACAACAAAATTATTCTTTCCTCCTACTTTACATATAGTGGCACAATCAACTACCACTTGTCACCTTGACACTATTTAGAGGAGAGTCAAGGAATTTATAGAGAACCTGTGCATAGGAGCGACATGCGGCTCACTCCCCATAGTGTTTACTTTGTGAACAAAAGAATAATGATCCTTTCGAGAAGTAAGTCATCGACTTAAGAAAAGAGTTTTCTTATAGGCCAAAATGAAGACCACTAAGACTAAAGTGAAATACCTTCAAGGCTAACATTTAGTCATTCTTTCTATCAATGCCTCTTCCACCAAAATCTATAAAATGTAAGATTGAAACCACAAAATATAGACTCAGTCTATACTATTAATAACCATCTCACTATTTTTATAGAAAACTTTGAGAAGGTCTAACAGCTAAATGATTGATATATTCTTGATAACCCCAAACTCTGACAAGATCTGAAATTTAGCCATGAATCTTGAGAGTGGATTACTCAAGAAGACTCTAATAGTCTTAATAACAACTATCAATCCTAGATGAAAATGAGGATAACTTATTCTTCTTCATAACTAGTAATAACAACCTAACTAACAAGAGTCAATGGTAACACAATTCCAATTTGACTCATATTATATTTGAAGAATAATCAAAATAGGAAACTGTAGCATCCTAAAATTGCGACACTTGCAATTTCGACTGCATTTCGGTCTTCATGATGGCGACGCAACACGCAACCTGAATGGAGACCCCGAAACTTGCTCACGACACCAAAAACTGCATTTTTCAAGTACCCTGGCCTGAACCTCCTTGCACCCTGTTGTCCCGGGAGGTGGGACCAGAGCGCCCAGCGCCCTGGTCCCTGGGTCCTATTTTGGGCCCGGTCTCCTAAGGGGTATCGGGTCCTTTTGTTTGCAAATTGGAAATTAAACTTTCCTGGTCGGCCTAAGGTTGGGAAAATCAGTCTATCAGCCCTAATTGACAAGTATATAAACTACATTTTCCTCTTTCATTCGACATGAGGGAAAAGGCGTGGAAACTATATTCAAGCATTCAAACATTCAAGCATTCCTTCTAAGTCTCCATTCAAGGCTAAGTGTTGCCTTCAAGACAAGGATTCAACCATTGAAGAGGAGATCACTTACTACATACAACATACTACAACAACATACAACATCTATACCTTCACACATAAGGATACAAACATCCTTAGAACAAGGTATTAGTACGTGTTTTACAGTCATTTACATTTACAGCACTTGCTCATTTCTTGGTTAATTCCAAAACCGGGGTTTGACCTAAAGGCAAACCCCTAATCCCTAACCCCCCAATCGTCTTCACTTTTTTGTGTGTAGGTTGTAGGTACACGGCTGAAATTGAAGATCTGGAATCCTTGTGCAGAGACGAATAGATCCCCCTTCGTTTCACGGATTTTTCGGAGGACCGTGGTGTCGGGCGCCATCGTCCCGACAACTTTCGCTCAAATTTGCAGGACAGCGCCGTATTGACATTTTACTGCTAATTCCAGGTCCACAGCTTCATCCTATATCCCTATCTCAGTTTATAAGCGAATCTTTGTCACTTTCTATGCATTCCTAGCTTAATTCTTCTATGCACATTCTTTACAAAAGAGGGTAGCCTTGCTGTCTTAACCCTTGAAACACATTTAGCATCCAATCTTGCATTGCATGGGATTAGATCTTGTGGGTTTCAACCCCTCTTTTGAATGTAAAGTCTCTCCCCTAAGTGAAAACCATCAACCCTAGTGAATCTCCCTTCTCTCTCCTCGGAGTTGGAAGAGGGGAGAGCAACTAGGGTTCGATCGCGATTTTCCGCTTTACATTTTGGTGAACCCGACGTGAACATCCTTTCTGATTATTCATAGTTAGATCTGAAAATTGGATTCCTTGATTACATTTCCATGTTTGATCTTTTGCAAAATTTTAGAGGTTAATTGCATAAAAACCCTAAATTTTCTTTTTAAGTAATTAAACTTGTGAAATGTTTAATTATTAATGCTTGTTTCAGATCTGCCTTTCTATTACAAATTATCAATTCATATTTGTGCTTTAATTTTGAAAATTAAGTGGTTAAGTGTCAAAACCCTAATTTTTGAAACCCTCTTGATTCAACCTTTGTTCGACAATTTCACTAATCAAAACATCTCCAAATCAGCTGTAACTTTGGATTCCGCAATAAAATCACAATATCTTTCATCCCTAAAAATTTGGAAAAAAGTTGCGAGGACCGTGTGCACTCCGAGCGCCATCGTCCCCGACATTTTTTCCGAAATTTCGGGAGCGAGATCTTACTGTATTTTCCTGCTAAAATCCAGAATTTTGGCTGATTTTATCAATTTTAACATCTTCAAAATTACAGTCAAAGTTGGTCTTGTGATTGCTTGGATTAAGGCTTTTAAACATTCAAAAATCATTGAAACTGAAATTTTGTGTCAAAATTGTGTTCTTACTGTCCTAAATCTGAAAAGTGTATTTGCATTCATTCGAAATTTCAGTGCTTTATTCAAATTCTTACAATTTGTGACTTTTGAAATTAAGTGCTTAATTACAACAACTTTAATTTCCGCTTTCAAAATTGAATTTTGCGTGAAATTGAGTCAATTTTTAAATTTCAAAATTTGCATTGCTTTTGACATTCCCTCTAAAATCATAAAATTCAAAATTTCAGTTTCCCTCCCTTTTTCAAAATTCAAATTTTTGCATTTTTCGACAATCTTGGTAGGGTTCAATTTTGAGATTGCAACTTTAATTTGGCCTATCTACAAATCGTAAAATCACTCAATTTTTTCAGATTAGCTCTAAAATCATCATACCTTTCATCCTTGCAAATTTCGAAAAAAGTTGCAAGGACCATGTTGCACTCCGAGCGCCACGGTCCCGGACATTTTTTTCAAAATTTCGGGAGACTGTCATGATTGCATTTAACAGCTTAAATCTAGAAGATTGGCTGATTTTACTGAAAATTGCTACCTCTAAATTCAAAACTTTCTCTCTCTCTCTAGTGCATGAGTTTTACAACAATAAGCCCTACTTACACTATTCCCGTTAGACGAAGCCGTAGAATTAAGTCTTTCCGAGGTTTAACTACTGAGGAGATGGAACCTAATTTGAATAGCCTTTTTAACGAGGACATGGGTAATTCCTCTAATCCTCCTAATGATGAAGAAGCTCTCCATGAGGTTTCTGTAGAACAACTTTCGAAATTGGATAACCAATTTGACAATTTTCGACAGTGGATGTCTCAAGAATACCCCGATAGTCAAGCTCTTCCTTTAATTGAGGGTCTAAAACATATGCTTCAAAGTGATAAGAATGGAATTGATATTTTGCGTGGTATTGCACACATTGTGGATTCGAATGTGATGCCTATGAAGAGTTGTGCTGAAAATTTGGGTTATACACAACCTCCTACTCAAGTCAATCATTCTATTCCTTTGATGACTTCTATTGCTAGCATACCTACCTTTACATCAAACATAATGGCTACTTCTACACAAGACATTCCTCCTGTGATTACTAGTCATGGGGGCAATCCCTCTTCTTCAATTAACACTATTCCTATATTTAATCCGACTTCTTCATTCATTCCTTCAATAAGTGTTCCTATTACATCTTCACAAATGAACATGGCGCAAGGGGGCAATTCATTTAACCATTCCATTCCTCCTTGTAGTGTTCCTCCTGTCCAATCATCTCCTATGACTAACTATCATAGTGTCCCACCACCTTACTCTCTACCTTCTTTCAATAACATAACACCTCCATCTCAATCTAACACGTCTAATATAAACTCTTCGACTGAAGCGACCATTAACAATCTGGCACAAATTGTCTCTTCTTTACAGCAACAAATTGCCTCTATGAATCAATCTAAGTTTAGTGTGCCCACATTTGATGTTGCGAGCCCACTTTCTCTTGACATTGTTCGAGCTATTCCCCCTAAACATGTTGAAATCCCGCATTTGGAGCTTTATAATGGTAAGGGTGATCCTCTAACACATGTTAAGACCTTTCAAACAATATGTACTGATTTTTCTTATGACCAAAGGTTGCTTGCAAAATTGTTCACTAGAACATTAAGAGACAAAGCCCTACAATGGTATTGCTCATTGCCTTCCTATTCTATTACTTCTTTCGAACAACTTGCAAATGCTTTCATTCAACAATTTCAAAACAATATAAGTCCTAAAGTTACTTTGATTGATTTAATGCATTGTAAACAAGGTGTTAAAGAAAAAGTGACTGATTTTATTGGTAGATATAAGCATTTGTATTCTCAAATTTCTTTTCCAGTGCTTGACAATGATATTCAAAGAATCTTTATTTCTAATTTACAAAAAGATATTCGAGACAAACTTCTGTTTTCTGAGTTTACTTCTTTCCAATAGTTGTGTGCAACTCTTCACAATTATCAACTGACTGTGAGTCAAATGGAACAATCACATCCTATGGCTCTGAGTGATAAGGGTGATAGCAGTCAACAACCATTTGGGAATTTTAAACCGAACAGAGATTCCATCAAATTCAATGAAAACATCATCAACAACAATGTGAATGCAGCATCAGGTGTGCCTCCTATTTCTAAATTTTTCAAGAAAGAAAGAAAGTATACTCCTTTGAATGAATCATTGCATAGTATTATGAATAAATTATTGGAACAAAATGTGCTTACTCTTCCTCCTATAAGACAAATTGATCCTGCAAAGATTACTTCACCCTATTTTGATAACAAATCTTTTTGTCAATTTCATTGTCAGCCTGGGCATGATACTGAAAAAAGTTTTTCTTTAAAGGGTAAAATTCAAGATTTGATTGATAATAATACTATCTCTGTTTCTGGAGTGAATGATAAAGGCAACACATCTGTAGCTCCTCCTAACCAAAATCTTCAGATTTTCACTGATCCATTACCTTCTCATACCTCTAATGCAATTGAGGCTAATGATTCCTCTCTCTCATCTGATGGTCTTGTGTCTATGACTCCGAATGTGATTAACTTTGTAGAGCAGCAAGAAAACCCCAAGAACCTTCCATCACATTTGATTCTAGTGAAACCATTAGGGCACCTGATGGTCCTTTATACATAGTTGCAAAAGTCAAGAATACACCTTGCCGTGGAGTACTTATTGATCCTTCGTGCATGATTAATGTTATTACTGAAGAATTTCTTTTTACTTTGCAATTGAATCAAGTGATCTATGACAAAACAGATGTGATTGTGAAACTATTTGATGCATTTTCTTCTCCTGCAATTGGTTCTATTACATTACCTATTGAGGTCCATAACAAATCCCTTGATGTGAACTTTGCTATTATTCCATCCTCCGAACAATTTCGTGTGAAGCTTGGCTATCCTTGGCTATCTTCCATGAAAGCTATTGCTTCTCCTATTCACAAGTGTTTGAAATTTCCCCATAATGGTGAAGTTGTTACTGTCAATCATAGTCTCTTTAAACCAGCTGAAAGAACTTCTAGCATTCCTATTGATTACTTTTGGCCTAAACAATTCCAATCTCTTCCTCCGCGAAGTGATCATCTTTTCAAATCTTATCAAAAGTGGAAAAAAGATATGATCCTATCTCTAAGTGAACCTAGAACACCCAAACTTGACATTCCTATCATTCTTGAGAAGGAAGTTCTTCCTTTGAAAGATAAAACTAATGTCTTTCCTCAAGAAGATTCCCAACCCATCCCTATGGATGTAACTATGTCTATGCCTAATAAACTTCCTAAAAGTAGACCTATCCCTCCTCGTCATGATGGACTTGGTCTCCTTCCTAAACCAAATATTCCTCCTTTATATGGAGTAGTTCCTCCTCCTTCCTTTTATAGAGAGAAGAGACCTTCTTCTTCTCCTATTATCCAGCCTAAGAGACCACAACCTAAACACCCAAGTGATAAGGATGAGAACATCCCTCCTCCTCAATCTTCTCCACTTCCTACTAAGACTAGATGAAATCGTTCTGCACGTGAACGCCGACGACAGCGTCGTCTTAGGGCTCAAGCAGTTGCTTCTCAAACTTTACAATCCCCAAAAACACCTTCAACAAGCATTATTCCATTTTCTCCAAAATCTCCTAAACATAAGATGCATGATGATCTTGATCCTGTGCGAGTTAAAGATCCTATTTTTATAAATCTTGATGATGATATAGATGAAAATGTTATTCATGATGAAAATGCTACTTCTCCTGTTCATTCTGATAGTGAATATGAACTTGTTGATATTGATAACCATTTATCTAATGAATTTTCTAAAGCACTTATCCTAGCTCCTAGACAATAACACCGCGGCTTGGGATATGAACATAGCCCTTGTTTGGATCTTGTGATAGCTCCATCTGCTGTGTTGGATGTTCCTCCTCTAGCGTGTTCCCTGCCTTCCCGAAACATTGATCAGCAAGATCGGGGGGTAGATGACGTGCTAGACTAGTTACATTAGCATAGCAGATTCTCTCCTCCTCTCTCGTGTTACTTCTTCTATATGTTATTCTCATTCTTCTATTTGTTGTCCTTAGTGTTGTCTACTTGAGGACGATGCAAAGCATTGAGATCTCTCGATCTCTCTCATGTTGACTCAAAAGACACATGTGTTCCCTTCTTCTAGGTGACCTTCCTTGATTGGGGAATGAAGAACAATTATGCATACATACATATGATATATATACATGAATTATCATACAGCATACTGACCCCGAGGAAAGCGAAGTCACCTCGTGCTTTGTGTTTTGTGTCTATTATCCTTGGGTTTATCTCACACTTGGGGGCTAAATCCTTGTGATAACGTGCTCCTTTCCTTTCTCATTTCTTATGTGTATCACTACGTTAAAACAATCACCCCTGGTGAGGCGTGTGCGATCGCTTTAACGTAGGGGGGCATACATCCCGTTCATATCTTTTCAAGATACTGGAAAATTTCTTGACAAATTTAACCTTGCCTTGAAAATTTTTGATATCTTTCTTGCATGAATCATAGTGAGGGAACCTTACTACTGACAGTCATGGTTCTTCCTCGTGATCTTCCCTTTTACTTTTTCAATCGAAGTCGTAAGATCCTTAGTCCATTGGGGGCTTGGTGTATCTTGCCTCCTTGACGTGGTGAAAGTCTTTCAATATTGTTTCCTTGTACTTTACCGGAAGTATGAGCATACATACTCCCACTAAAGTGGGGGCTAAATGTAGCGTCCTAAAATTGCGACACTTGCAATTTTGACTGCATTTCGGTCTTCACGATGACGACGCAACATGCAACTTGAATGGAGACCCCGAAACTTGCTCACGACACCAAAAACTGCATTTTTCAAGTACCCTGGCCTGAACCTCCTTGCACCCTGTTGTCCCGGGAGGTGGGACCAGAGCGCCCAGCGCCCTGGTCCCTCAGGACCAGGGCGCCCAACGCCCTAGTCCCTGGGTCCTATTTTGGGCCCAGTCTCCTAAGGGGTCTCGGGTCTTTTTGTTTGCAAATTGGAAATTAAACTTTCCTGGTCGGCCTAAGGTCGGGAAAATCAGTCTATCAGCCCTAATTGACAAGTATATAAACTACATTTTCCTCTTTCATTCGACATGAGGGAAAAGGCGTGGAAACTATATTCAAGCATTCAAACATTCAAGCATTCCTTCTAAGTCTCCATTCAAGGCTAAGTGTTGCCTTCAAGACAAGGATTCAACCATTGAAGAGGAGATCACTTACTACATACAACATACTACAACAACATACAACATCTATACCTTCGCACATAAGGCTACAAACATCCTTAGAACAAGGTATTAGTACTTGTTTTATAGTCATTTACATTTACAACACTTGCTCATTTCTTGGTTAATTCCAAAACTGGGGTTTGACCTAAAGGCAAACCCCTAATCCCTAACCCCCCAATCGTCTTCGCTTTTCTGTGTGTAGGTTACAGGTACGCGACTGAAATTGAAGATCTGGAATCCTTGTGCAGAGACGAATAGATCCCCCTTCGTTTTGCGGATTTTTCGGAGGACCGTGGCGCCGGGCGCCATCGTCCCGACAACTTTCGCTCAAATTTGCAGGACAGCGCTGTATCGACATTTTACTGCTAATTCCAGGTCCGCAGCTTCATCCTATATCCCTATCTCAGTTTATAAGCGAATCTTTATCACTTTCTATGCATTCCTAGCTTAATTCTTCTATGCACATTCTTTACAAAAGAGGGTAGCCTTGCTGTCTTAACCCTTGAAACACATTTAGCATCCAATCTTGCATTGTGTGGGATTGGATCTTGTGGGTTTCAACCCCTCTTTTGAATGTAAAGTCTCTCCCCTAAGTGAAAACCATCAACCCTAGTGAATCTCCCTTCTCTCTCCTCGGAGTTGGAAGAGGGGAGAGCAACTAGGGTTCGATCGCGATTTTCCGCTTTACAGAAACATGTAAGAAAAAGAAAATGTCATTATTTACCATACTCCCATTGTTTTGCAAGGTTCTCCTTGTCCTTCAAATGTATTTATTTTCTAATGACAACATCATTATAAGGTACATTGAACCACTTCTATCCTTGGTAGATGCATCACATTCAATATGTGAATGACAATTTCCTTGTGAACGATAGGGGATGACATGCTACGAGTAGTATATTTTGGCTACAATTTAGTAATTGAATTTATTGGTGCAAGTTTTCATATAAAAAATATTCATTCATATTATTACAATTTCCAATATTTTGAAGAAATATCATCCATCAATATATATATATATATATAGTCATTCACAAAAACACATGCATTCATCATATGACCTATACCTTCTGTTAAACTTAGAAATTATTAATAAAGTTTGGGCCAATGTCTTAAAGAATATAAAATATCTTGTAAAGTATGATATAAAATAGCTAAGATAGAATCAATCCTACAACTCATCAGTGACTGCATGCAAGTGTGTTATTCCTTGAATATATGTGAGAAGGTAATACTCCATTGAAATTATGGATTTTCATAGGACAATAGTAAATTTCATAATTAAAGTATTTATATCTTGGGATAAAGAAGGAACACTATGCAATGTGAAATTGCACGAGTATATAGTTAATGATAGTACCAAAAGCTAAGCCACAAAATAAAATATGAAAATAATGACCAAAAAGATCTGGACAAAATAGGTCAAGAAGCTAGAAGATACTTGTAGCAACATCCCTACAGTATAATAGTATTTTATCACTTGGAAATAAATTAAAGATAAAAAAACCTAGATAGATAAAATAGAGTCCAAAATTTTATTAATTTTCTGAAATTTTAAATTTTTAGCTAATTTAGATTGGTCAAAGCATCAACAAGTGAGAAACCTCAAAGTATAACCAATTAATAAAATGAAGGATTGAATTAATAGCACAATGAAATAATCAAAGGTTAATGTAAATATTTCTTTTTCGCCTATATATAATCTTCTCCATGAAATCAAATAAGTGTTAATCACACTAATAGATCCAACTATCACCACTTCTATAAAAATTTCATACAAAAGTATTTTAGTTTGGGCACAATAGATACAAAAGATGGTGTTGACCTGAGATAATGAATAATATAAAATTGAGATTTCTCATGTGATCTATAATTTTTGAAAAGGACTTGGATAATGATCACTTCTTTTTCGTCAAATGAAGTTTTCTTGAAGACAAGACAAATGATTACACTTTAGGAGGATGTTGACAGATAGAAATGAAAAATAGAATAACCACCACTAAAAGACCATTGTGATACCAATTATTATCATATGGTAACTCTTGAAGGGTGAAGTGCACAAGCACACCCCCACATTATGAGAAGGATACACAAGCATCCAATATCACCATAACAGTCATAATTTATACGATAACTATATAAAGTAGGGTGATATAATGGATATATAATAAAGACCATCCAATCACATGTGATTGGTATATCCTTGCTTGTAATATATATTATGTAAAGAGTATGATATAATTATATGAGCATAACTATTTTTTTCATGTTAAAATGGAACCAGGTAATGCTAGGTCCAAGATCCAACATTGGAATACAAAATCACCTAGAGGAGTCATCATACTTGACTAACACTTATGAAAGTGATTGAAATGCACTTCTATGGATTCTATCCCTTCACTACTATGGAAGTGAATATGAAATGTTGAGAGAATGCAAGACTATAGTTAAAGTATAAAAGAAAGTGAATGTACATGTATTGTAATAGACTAGTAAATAAAATAATTTGAGCAATAAACATAGTTCAATAGGGGAAGAAACTATCTTACACTTGTGGCTTAAATATAAAGCTATTATGGCTAGATCAAGGTGTTAACCAGGGTGCTAGAGCACTTGAACTATTATTAGGAGATCCATATATTGAAGTAGTCTAATTGTCAACATTGAAATTTGGAGAAAAATTATGAGGACTAGGGGATCCTAGCACCTTGGTCCTAGGACAGGGGCTCCCCACCCCCTTGGTTCTTAAAAACCAAGTTCAGATTCTAGTCATAGGCTTATACTAGCTTCCAGATGCTTCCCAAGGTCTTTTGGCTCTATTGGGTACTTGTAGCTACACATGCAAGACATAAAATGGTAGGGTGGTGGCTATATAGGAGTTTGTCTTGGTAAATCCCCTATTTTGGTGATTACCACCTCCATAAATAGCTACTATTGTAGTTGGAAAAGTATGTGCTCTTGAATCTTAAGTGTTTTACTAAGATTGCTATGAGCTAAAAGGTCTAAAATCCAATCTAGAGTCCTACTCAATTGTGTTATAGTAATTTATGATTTATTGCTATTGGAAATGCTTTAAATCATAATTAGGTTGCAAATATAAAGAAATAATGTAAATCTAAAAACTAATATGAGGCAGATCTGAAGGTTAATGGAGAAACACAAGAACAACATGAAATCATACTGAATCCCTTAGGAAGAGGTACAAGCCAATCATTAGTAAGTGATTCCCTTATCATCCTTCAATGCCTCTTGAAGCTTCCATGGTTGAAAATATGTTGATGAAGAATTAACAATTGATGAATTTGCAAATTTGAGATTTCACATAAAAGCACCACTTTCACTCCATAATGATATCCAACTTGATGCTAGAGTAGATTAACAAATGAGGAAAATACTTTCCTTATATATGAAAATCTAAATTTGAAGTTCTAAAGCTAACCTAGAATTGACATATTTTCACACGAAGTGGGATTTGAACTAGATAATATCACCAAATTATCCTCCCAAAATTAGGGCAAACAAGTGCGAGACCAAGGTGGTAGGTCACCCTGGTCCCAACAATATTTTTTTTCTTTGGGGAATGAAAGATAATGTTGTTCTAATGCCGATCCCATCTTGGTGGATCAAACCATAATGTATATATACATGTAGAATGTATGAAAGTTGAAATTAGTGTAGGATTAGGATTTAATCGGGATGAAATTATAAAAAGGGGCACACCTAAGATCAAGGGCACAATTTATGGAATGTGAATTGATGAGAAAGGACTTAAGTTTAATTAAATTATAAATTAAATTCCTAAGGAAGTCCAATAATGTTTAGTACAATGAGACATACCAAGGTGACAACTAACTAAGTGTGGTTCAATTGGACAACCAAATTAAGGGTGTACAATTTATGACACTACGCTATCATATAGTTATAAGAAATTATATACTCTAATCTATATTATACATATATTATCTATCACACTATTTTTATTTCCTTTTTATTGTATCACCTTCAAGTTAACTTCTCTAAGATAAATTATATAGACTTTAGGCAAATATTTTATTATCAAAAGAAAGCATGTAAATGTATCCAACACTTTGCTAAGTTATTTCGCATGACTTTAGAATGATCTATTTTGATGTTGTCAATCCTTTATGCCCTTTTTCTAATTTTATGCCAAAGGTTAGTCCATTTACAACTAGATCCATGACTTCTTCAAGTCTTATAGATGTAAGCTTTTTTCCTCACATATGTCTAATGTGGGGGCTTTGGATTAAAATTCCTACAAATTTACCTAGACATGACATGCTTTAAGAATGTAATCTTCTTCAACATTTGCAAAGACATAAATTCAACTTTCTTTTTAGGAACTTTAGTTGATATTTATCTCTTTGTATGTACCAAATCCATTTTTTACTCTAATTTTAACATTTAAATACAATTATAAGAGGATGGTGTTGCTTATCTAGGGGATTCTTAGCCATTGTAATAATGCATCTTGTATAGCTGCTAGAGTTTCACCAGCCTCTCTCTCCACTAGAGGTCAATCCCAACCTTGTGGGCATTAGTATGGATGTAGACATTATGCCCTTGGGTATGATTGTCAACCACCTTAATGCAAAATTTGAGGTGACAATGTTCATGGTCGGTTTTAACATTATCATTTGCCTTTGTCTCCTCTCAATCTCATGATAGGGTTGCTCTTAATTGACTAGATAATATGGGATATCCTTATCTATTTTTGACAATTAATCCTACTAAGAGAAAAACTCAACAACAAAATAGAAAACAAATTAATGAAGACTACACCATTATAAAATGGTTTCAATTATAGATGGTCAAGACCTTCCTAAAGAGTTAGGTAAGCTTAAAACCATAACCTACCTCTACCTTTTACATACTCATTTAATTATTTATCATTTTATTTTTTTTAATATATTTGTCAAAGACATGATAGTGAAATATAAATCTAGAAATGTCACTAGCTCCACCTTTAGTATAAATATAATGCAATATTTTTTTTTATACAAAATAATATACAAAACATCACTTCGTAGAAAACAAATTAAGAAAGAGTGGAACATACACACACTCCAAAATATATTTATCTTTATTAAAAATAAAAATAGTTTAAATGGTGATGCTATACTTTTAAAATTTGTAATTATATCCATGTTTATTTATTTATTTTTATATTGAAATGAAGCAGGATTACATATAATAGAAGCTACTGGAGGCAGCTGGAAAATAATACATCATAACATAGTTTGAATACATGGTCAATAGTAGTAAACAACTAATGAGAGAGACATCAAATGACATAAGCCAATGAAGACATTACATATAAAGGTCATTACATATCTTGAAAACTTTACAAAAATTTATATTACATTTACACTGAAGTTCTTCAATTTGATCTTGAATTATATGTGTGTTTGTTAGATTGTCATCTTCATCCTTTTTAAAATTGATGACGTCAAGCTTCCATTACAATGAGGGTTTAAAGAAGAATATGAGACAGGTAAAGATATAAGAATTCATTTCTTTTGAAACAGCAAGGAGGGGAACATCATGAGATTTTAGTAGTGTTTTAAAAATGAAGAGCTTTGAAAGAGTTTATTTATTAAATTATTATTCAGTTACCTTTCAACATAGTATGCCTTAATTTAATTAAGAACATCACCTATATTAAATATTAAAATAAAATAAAATAAAGACGATTCTTGATTCAATACTCTTGATCTTTGAGTCTTGTTAACACAAAATATTTCAAAGGTTCTTCATTCAAGACTTTGATCACTTGACTCTGGCTAAAATAAAATAGAATAACACAAAGTTCTTCATCCACCTTTGAAGATAAGAATTTGTGTGGAAAGTTGGCAATGACATGTAGCCATATTAATCTTTCTACATTACTAAACACCATATAAATATTTATTATTTGTTGAATAATTATACTTAATTTTATTTTAATTTTAGTTTTGAAATAGAGGCTTTATTATAGCCATTGGGATTAGGAAAACAATCTCATATTATAAGGATTTTTTGTTGAAATGTTTATGAATTGATTTAGCGTGCATGATTTTGATTTTACTAAGTTTTAATTTGATCTTTTAGTTGTTAATATGTTAAATAAATATGTTTATGTTATAGTATTTTTTTAATGATTTTTTTAATAAATTAAAAAATTATTTAATATTAATATTATTGGTGTGATTATATTAGATCTAAGTGTGTAGATTACATGATATTTTTAAGGGTTTTGAAAGAGTAGAAGAGGGTGTTTGGTTTTATGAGTGGGTGGTAGAGTTATCATAGCAATGAGACAACTTAAGAGATGCTAGAGATAATTTATAGAGTTCAAAGAGACTTGAGGCACATGATAAGATTTAAATTTTGTAAAATAGAAGCAAGAATGATTTTTGAAGGAACACGTGTTAATAGAAATTAACAATGAGAGACATAATTTAGTTACAGATCTCACTAGATGATGAAATTAAGTGGAAGGAAGATCAATCCTTTACAAACTAGCCTTTAACAATGAAATTTTAGATATAGAAAAATCCCCTTTTAAGATAAGTTCAAGAGAATTTTGACAACCAAATCTTGGATTTCAATCAAGAAATCATTCACAAGAGAATGAAGTCATTATAAAAAAATATTGAAAGTCAAGAATCATTAGAGAACGAATACATGGATTTCAACCAATTAAATTTGAAAGAAAACAAATAAAAGTATATGAGAAGAATGACAAGATCTATCCATGGGGATTGTTGAGACTAATATCATGGTGATATAAATATCAAATTTAGAAAGAAGACAAATCAATGAGAGTCATTAGCCTTAGGATGAATAAAAATAATATTAATCTTAATGTTTAGAGATGTAAAACCTTGATCATGGTAAGTGATTTTTTGAAATATATAGAACAACAATAAGCATGCAAGCAAAAAATATGTAAGACGACAATTTAAAAATCCTTTGAATAGGAAAGGTTGTGTAAAAAATACACTTTTAATAGCTACTCTTTTTGATATCATATTTTATGAAATATTTGATTCTTACAATAATCACATGAGTGATGCAGGAGCATCCTTTGTTCACAAAAATTTTGCATCAACCAAAAATATTTTCTTTCAGTTTGTTTCCTGTTTTGTAGTTTCAATGTTTCTTTCTACATTTATTTTCATTTTATCATTGGATCTTGTGGAGCTGGATTTTGTTTGCGGACAAGTTCATCTTCTTTATTCTAAGTATGCGGGACATTTGGATCTTATTTCAACAAGTTATCACTTCCGAAATCTGAGACAACTTTCTAGCTTGGAACATCATAACTGCTTGGACCTATTTTCTATTAGTGAATTTTGTAGATCATTTTCATAGCTTGTCAAGCTTCAATTTGTTGCTTCCAATTTTCCTTGGCATGTGGCTGACTTTCCCTTGGTTCTGCACTTCATTCTATGGGTTTTCCAGAAGGATCTCATTGGAGGAGGCTGACCTTGCTGTTTTTTCACGTTACATCTTGTTCATCAATATTTGTTTCATCTTGGGCCAACACGAATCATTCTTGATCAAATAAATCAATATAATTAAGTTTGTAGAAGTCATTTATCAAAGTTTATGATGGGATGGGGTTTGGGATAGACTAGCCTAGTCTATGCTCTTGGATCCTTTCCTTGGATCACCTGGTGTTCTCTACACACCCTAGGGTCTCTAGGACTTCCCTTTGCTTGAGGAATCCCTTGACCATGCCCAATCCACCCACCAATGAGTTGCAATGCTGCTCCCAAGGTCTCACCTACTCATGAGACTCAAAACCCCTTACTATGGCTAATAAGGGCTAATCTTGTTCCACACCTTCCAAGGTCTTAGCAAGGTTGTATTAGGTCTATTTCATGGTATTTCCACCCATTCATGTACCCCCAAGAGGTTTCAAGATTCTAACCCCTTACCGATTTCACAAATTTGGGTTTTTGCCTTCAAATAGGGCTACAAGGATTAGGACCAATTAGGCCTCCTAACTGGTCTTCTAGGGCTCCCTCTCACAAACGGTGCACAAACAACCCAATCTCCCAAAAAGGACTGCCATTCATTTGGCAAGGACTCAAGGATTTTCTAGTTTTTTGGCCTCCAAGTGTCCGTACACTGTCCTAGGTGGATTTTAAGGTTTTCAAGGGTTTTTGTGAGGGTTTTTAGAGTCTGCCTGGGCCACAGTGAGTGTTTTGAGTTTTAACCCCCTTGTTTCAATTGGTGGAGGCTCGTCCTTCACACCAATGATGCTTCACTCACTCCTTTGCACCTCCTCCAAAGGATGCACTCTCCACTAACCAACCTTGCTCTCCAAGACCTCTACACCAACAACCATTCCTAATCGGGCACTATCCAGTCTCGCCTAGGAATGGGTCTTTTCTTGGCCTCCTTGAATTTCCAAGGGCCCTTCTTGGATGGGACTATAGTATAGGTTCTTCACTCTCATTCCCCATGGTTTCATGGTGATTCCACAATGGGGAATGGAGTTAAGACTTCATTTACTCAAACTGGTCCAAAACTGGATAGTGAGACTACAACTTACAAATTATTTACAAACACACTCAACCGGTAAACAAAAAGCAATTTAATCACTCACAATGAAGATATATACACCAAAGAAGACAGTTCACATAATTTTGCACACAAATCAATCCATTAGTTTGCTCGGTAACTTCATTCAATCTGACTAGTAACCAACAAACAGTCACAGTCAAGCTCTTCTTGCTTGGGCCATACAATCTCTGACATCCAACCCATACATTTAGGGAATAATTATACCACCCATACATCGGTCGGTGTGCCAAAATTAGGGCTCTCCATGCACAACAAGGGTCTATGACCACTTTGGGTGGAAAAGTTGCTTGACAACTTTTAAAAGTTGTCATGCAACTTTTGCAACTTTGCTATTGTTGCTTTTCATGACTGCTAAGCCTATTTTGGGCTATCCTAAGGACATCAACATGCCAATAAGGCCTAACACACATTCCAGGTACACTCAACCTCTCCTGCACAAGAAATCACAACAAAACACTAAGGACCTAAAACTAAGACCTAGTCTAGCACACATGAGCTCATGGCTCTTATTCATGTACAATGGCTTCTAAAGAAGCATAACACCAAAAAGAAAAAGAAAGAGAAAGAGTTTGGAAGGGTGCTCCTACACCATACTCCCCATCTGCATACAACTAAGAAATAGAAGAAGAGATGAGAGCCAGTTCTATTCCAAGTGTCTTGAACCTGCTCTCCTCCACCCATGTAGCTTCAGAAACTGGTTGATCTGCCCATTTCACTAAGTGCTCCATGTAGATCTGGTGTCTAGTAGACTTCTTCACCCTTGATTCCAAGATCTCCTCTGGTTTAGGCTTCTTCACTTGAGGTAAGGTATTCACATCCAAGTCTTGTTATACCTTGGCTTGGTTCTTAGTTTGCTCTGCTATATCTCCCTTGTACATTACTAGATCAACAACATTAAAGATTGGTGAAATGGCTAAGTTTGAAGGTAAATCAACCTTATAGGCATTCTCACCATATTTTTTCAGAATTTGACAAGGTCCTACCCTCTTCATCTGCAGTTTGGTAGGCTTACCACTTTGCATCCTAGCTTTGCTCAAATGGACCATCACATAGTCACCCACCTTGAACTTCTCTTCTCTTCTTTTCTCATCCACTTTGGCTTTCAGTTTTTGAGTGGATTCAAGGATGGCCTTCTTAACTTTCTCTAGAACTTCCTTTATGGTTTGAGTGAAGTCCTTTTCTTGTCCACTCTTCATCTCCAAAGTACCAAGGTCTCTCAACTCACATACTCTCCTTGGATGTTTTCCATATACAACCTCAAAAGAACTTCTACCAGTGGTTCTATTCACACTGTCATTATATGCATACTCTGCTTGAGGAATGATAAGGTCCCATGTTTGACCATACTCCTTAGTTAGACACCTCAATAAGTTTCCTAACACTCTATTGATGACTTCAGTTTGACCATCTGTTTGTGGATGGTAAGCTGAGCTAAATGACAAGTTAGTTGCTAATCTCCTCCATAATGTTTGCCAAAAATGACCCATGAACTTGTTGTCCCTGTCTGAAATAATGCTTAAAGGGAGTCCATGAATCCTAACAATCTCTTTGAAGAAGAGATGTGCAACATAGCTAGCATCATGTGTAGTTTTACATGGAATGAAATGACTCATCTTGGAAAATCTATCTACTACCACATAGATGTTGTCCATACCTGTTTTAGTCTTGGGAAGTCCCACTACAAAGTCCATGCTTATACATTCCCAAGGTCTATTAGGGACCGACAATGGTTGATAGAGACCAGCATTGCTTGATCCCCCTTTTGCTCTTTGGCATACTCCACATTGCTCTACATACCTCTTTACATCCCTTGGCAACTTTGCAAATAGTAGTACCTCTGTACTAAATCCAAGGTTTTATTAATCCCAAAGTGTCCACTCAAACTGCCATTATGTTTCTCTTGGATAAGGTTCTCCCTCATAGATCCTCTAGGTACACACAACTGGTTGCCCTTGAACAAGAGATCATTTTGGAGAGTGTAATTTGCAAACTCACCATGGAAATGGTTCTCAAACTCTTTGCAAACCTTGTAAGTTGATGAGAAATCTTCATCTCCTTCATAGAGGTCTTTGAAACCTTCTATGCCTATGCTCTGCAACTGTAACTCTTGAACTATCAACAACTTCTTGCTCAATGCATCTGCCACCTTGTTAAGTTGCCCCTTCTTATGCTTGATGGTGAAGGTGAAGGATTGGAGACATTCCATCCATTTTAGATGTCTATTGCTTAGCTTCTCTTGAGTGTTGATGTAACTCAATGCTTGGTTGTCTGTGAATACTACAAATTCCTTTGGGAGTAGGTAATGCCTCCATTTCCTTAGAGACTGCACTAATGCATACAACTCTAGGTCATAGGCTGAGTACTTCTTTTTTGCTTCATTAAGCTTCTCACTGAAAAATGCCATAGGTCTTCCCTCTTGACTCAATACACCACCTACTACAATACCACGTACATCACACTCCAAAGTGAATAGCTTATCAAACGTAGGTAGGAGAAGGATAGGTTTTGTGGCTACTTCCCGTTTCAACATTTGAAATGCTTTGTCAGCCTACCCAGTCCATTTAAACTTAGATTTAAGACCTCCTTTAATGGTGTCAAGGACTGGTGCACATATACCACTGAAATTCCTCACAAACTTCCTATAGAACTGAGCTAATCCATGGAAACTTCTAACTTCAGTCCCTGTTTTAGGTGCAGGCCAATTCAAGATTGCCTCCACTTTCCTTGGATCCATCTTCAAGGTTCCCTTAGACACCACAAATCCTAAGTAAACCAACTCTTGCTTCAAGAAGTCACACTTCTCTAGGTTGATGGATAGCTTCTCCTCATGCAACCTCTCTAAGACTAACCTCAAATGCTCAAGGTGCTCCTCTTTGGTTCTACTATAGATGAGAATGTCATCTAGGTACACCACCACAAATCTACTTGTGAAATCCTTCAACACTTCATTCATCACAAGCCATTCATACAATCCCTCTATGGTTTTGAAAGTAGTCTTCCACTCATCACCCTCCTTAATTCTTATCTGGTGATAACCACTTTTAAGGTCTAGCTTAGTAAAATACATAGCCCCTCTTAAATAGTCCATTAGATCCTCTATTCTAGGAATAGGAAGCCTATACCTTATGGTGATCTCTTGAGTCAGTGCAAAGTCTCCACTTACCTCTTTTTTTTGATGCTAGCACTACCGGGACTGCACATGGGCTAATGCTCTTCTTAATCAGTCCTTGTTCCAATAACTCCTGCACTTGCCTTGCTACCTCTTTATTCTGATCAGGTGTGAGCTTATATGCATCCTTGTTAGGTAAGAATGCACTGGGAACAAAGTCTATTTGATGACTTATAGACCTTCTAGGTGGGAGTGTTGTAGGTGTTCCATCACTCACTATATCCTTATGCTCTTGCAACATTTGCTTTACCTCCTTGGGTATTTCTACATGCAACTTGTCTTCCTCCTCCTTTGGTTTCACAAAGACGGCACACTTCACTATCTCCTCCTCATGTAGCAAGTTTAAGAACTCTTTACCGGTAGCCATTAAAACACTAGGTGTCTTTGAAGTTCCCTCTTCATTCTCTGTCAAAGACTGAATCTTGAAGGTCTTGCTGTCCTTCTTAAAAGAAATGGAGTTCTCATTTCCATCATAGATCACCTTCCTATCAAATTGCCAGGGTCTTCCTAGCAATAAGTGACATGCATCCATAGGTAACACATCACAAAGGATCTTATCCTTGTATCCTCCAATAGAAAACTCTACCCAAGTCTATTCATTGAATAACACACTCTACTCATGATTCAACCATGTCACCTTGTATGGGTTAGTGTGGTGTATCCTTGTGAGTTTCAGCTTCCTAACTGCCTCTTCTGATATGATATTATCAGTTGAGCCTAAGTCAACTATCACCTTGCATACTTTACCAAGAATCTTGCATCTCACCCTAAACAATTCTCTCCTATGCTTAGGTTCATTCTTCTCTGGCTGTCTTATCAAGACCCTATTGAACATCAGATTTTCTCCAATCTCTGATTCAATATGATCCACTTCAGGTGTCTTGCTTCTTGAAGAGTCTTCATGTGCATAAGCAACCCTATTTCCACTACTTGATGATGTAGGCTTGTCATGGCATCTATATGCCGGGTGTCCCAATTATCAACAATTGTAACACTTCATAGTTGCAAAGTAGGAGTTACCTCTGCCGGTACCTCTGCCCCTACTTGGACCACCTTGTGCACCTCTTCCTCTAGTATGTCCTCCTCTGAGATTGGCTTCACTGCCATGCTTAGTCAACTTGGCTTCTCCTTGGTTTCTCTGCTCATTTGCTTTGCTTTGGTAACCACCTCGGTGATTCACTTGATCTCTACCTCTGCCTCTACCCCTGTTATTGGAGTCTCCTTTCCTTTTGTTCCTCTCTTCTACCTTGGTAGCAAGCTGATGACACTTTTGGATAGTAGTAGGAGTCCATAGGCTTATCTCCTCTTGAATGTTCCACTTTAGGCCGCTTAGATACCTAGCCACCTTAATGGATTCATCTTCTTGGACTTTGGACCTAAGACATAGCTTTTGAAACTCCTCTGTGTAGAAGGCCACATCAAGATCCTTCTGCTTCAATCCTTGTCTCTTCTTATGAAGTTGGACTTCATAATCCTCTGGGAAGTAGTTCTCTTTAATCTTACCCACCATAGCTTTCCAATTTGCAATAGGTAGCTTCCCCATACTAACTCTTTCTTCTTGCAGGTACTTCCACCATGTCAAAGTTGCTCCCCTTAATCTTGATTTGGCAACTTTAACCTTTTGAGCCTCTGTCACTCCTTCACACTCAACGTGGTTTTCCATGCCCTCAATCCATTCCATAACAGTGTCTATGTCCATTCTTCCACTGAAATGTGGCAATCCTACAAAAGCTTTGGTGTTCAAAGCCTTAATAGCCTTTACAAAAGGTTCTTCATTGAACAAGGGATCTGGTTTAGGGATGATGTCATCTATGTCTATAGTCTTCTTGCCTTTACCCTTGGTGTCTTCATCCCAAGGTCCTTGTGTCCTCTGATCCACCACTTCCTACAGTTTATCCCTCATCTCACTCACAGCTTCTTCAAGGAGTCTATTTTTCTCCTTCTGTTCTTCCACCTCTCTAGCTAGCTCTGCATTAGTAACCATTCTGCTCTCCCCTACTGATTCACCAATATATAGAGACATACATAGTCCAACAAGTCTTTTACTTGCTCTGATACCAATCTGATGGGATGGGGTTTGGGATAGACTAGCCTAGTCTATGCTCTTGGATCCTTTCCTTGGATCACCTGGTGTTCTCTACACACCCTAGGGTTTCTAGGACTTCCCTTTTCTTGAGGAATCCCCTAACCATGCCCAATCCAAACACCAATGAGTTGCAATGCTGCTCCTAAGGTCTCACCTACTCATGAGACTCAAAACCCCTTACTATGGCTAATAAGGGCTAATCTTATTCTACACCTTCCAAGGTCTTAGCAAGGTTGTATCAGGTCTATTTCATGGTATTTCCACCCATTCATGTACCCCCAAGAGGTTTCAAGATTCTAACCCCTTACCGATTTCACAAATTTGGGTTTTTGCCTTCAAATAGGGCTACAAGGATTAGGACCAATTAGGCCTCCTAACCGGTCTTCTAGGTCTCCCTCTCACAAACGGTGCACAAACAACCCAATCTCCCCAAAAGGACTGCAATTCATTTGGCAAGGACTCAAGGATTTTATAGGTTTTAGGCCCCCAAGTGTCCATACACTATCCTAGGTGGATTTTAAGGTTTTCAAGGGTTTTTGTGAGGGTTTTTAGAGTCTGCCTGGGTCACAGTGAGTGTTTTGAGTTTTAACCCCCTTGTTTGGATTGGTGGAGGCTCCTTCTTCACACTAATGATTCTTCACTCACTCCTTTTCACCTCCTCCAAAGGATGCACTCTCCACTAACCAACGTTTCTCTCCAAGACCTCTGCACCAACAACCATTCCTAACCAAACACTATCCAGTCTCGCCTAGGAATGGGTCTTTGCTTGGCCTCTTTGAATTTCCAAGGGCCCTGCTTGCATGGGACTATAGTACAAGGTCTTCACTCTCATTCCCCATGGTTTCATGGTGATTCCACAATGGGGAATGGAGTTAAGACTTCATTTGCTCAAACCAGTCCAAAACTGGACAGTGAGACTGCAACTTACAAATTATTTACAAACACACTCAACCAGTAAACAAAAAGCTAATTTAATCACTCACAATGAAGATATATACACCAAATAAGACACTTCACATAGTTTTTCACACAAATCAATCCATTAGTTTGCTCGGTAACTTCATTCAATCTGACTGGTAACCAACAAACAGTCACAGTCAAGCTCTTCTTGCTTGGGCCATACAATCTCTAACATCCAACCCATGCATTTAGGGTTTGCAAATACTTATACCACCCATACATTAGTTGGTGTGCTAAAATTAGGGCTCTCCATGCACAACAAGGGTCTATGACCACTTTGGGTGGAAAAGTTGCTTGACAACTTTTAAAAGTTGTCATGCAACTTTTGCATCTTTTGAGCAACTTTACCATTGTTGCTTTTCATGACTCCTAAGCCTATTTTGGGCTATCCTAAGGACATCAGCATGCCAATAAGGCCTAACACACATTTTAGGCACACTCAACCTCTCCTGCACAAGAATTCACAACAAAACACTAAGGACCTAAAACTAGGACCTAGTCTAGCACACATGAGCTCATGGCTCTTATTCATGTACAATGGCTTCTAAAGAAGCATAACACCAACAAGACAAAGAAAGAGAAAGAGTTTGGAAGGGTGATCCTACACCAGTTTAGAAGAAGAATCATAAGGTTAGGAGGTTCGAAGTTGGCTCACATTCTTGCTTGAGCCTAGATATTGTAATTGAGCATGTATGCAATCAGGATTGTGTGCCAAATCTTTTGAGCCCACATGTTGCAAGAAGATTGTAATTTATTTCCTTGATATAATTCAACCTTATTTGCATTCCCTCCATCACATTGTGTTTCTTCTGTTGTGTTTAATCTTGTTGCACGGTCGAGACTGTTCTCTTTGAGGACCCTCCTTATTGTGACTACACCAAGTAGTATTAGAGTGAGTTTTCATTCCAGAGATTGTGGAGTCTTATAAGATTTTGTTGTAGGGTGGCAGAATGAGGATCTGGCATGTAGCTGTAAAGGACTAGAGTCAAGATGGTGAAAAAATAAAATGTTAAAGGTGGTGGAGCACATGGAAATGCACACCCTACTGTGATGGAAATATTAAGAGGAATTGCAGCCCGGTTGGAAGCTATCGAAATGACCCAGAAAAGAGGTTGACATGTTGAAGATGTGAGTAATGATGATGAAGAAGAAGTAGATAGAGATCAAGGAGAAAATCCACTGGTGAATGATTTGGATGAAGAAAGGTTTATTAAAGAATTATCAAGAGCGAATACCAAACCACATTTTACCCCACTAGATTATAATGGCAAGTTGGATTTAGATGAATTGCTATATTGGATCATGGAGATGGATAAGTATTTTGATTTTCAAGGCACTGGGAAAGATAAGAAGGCAAGGTATGAATGCACTAAGTTCAAAGGACATGCATCTCTTTGGTGGGAACATTTGTAGGTTGATAAATAGAGAATAGGTAAAGAGAAAACATCTTAGGAGTGGATGGTTAACAAGTTGAAATCAAAGTTTATGCTTGTCGATTATTAGGTGAATCTATGTTGAAATTTGTAGAACCTAAAGCAGAAAGAATCTAGTGTAAAGGAGTATATCGAAGCATTCTACAAGCTAAATATCCGATACAAACATATTGATGATGAGATTGAACATGTTGCTAGGTATTTGAATGGGTTGTTGATGTCAATAAAAGATGAACTCAGTCTAATCAAGTTGCAAAGTATTGAAGAAGCTTATCAGTATACCCTAAAAGTAGAAGAGAAGTTAAACAAAAGACATGAGAAGAAGAAAAGAGGTAGAGGTGGAAGATTTCAAGGAGGGAGAAGCAATTCCAAAGGAAGAGGACCTTGTACAATTCAGAATAAAGACAAGCATGTTAGAAAATATGGTAGTTCATATTGGAAGAATGATAGAAACTTTTATCAGAGAAGAGAAGCTGATGGTTACGAGAATGAGGGTTACAGAAAAGATGATGTGAGACAAGATAAAAGAGTGTTTAGAGGAACCTTGTTTAAGTACAAAGAATAAATGCATCATGCTTTTGAATGTAATAAGAATGAGAACACTGGAAGGACAGTGTTGGAGAAAGAATACCATACCAGATCAGCTAATAAATCAGAAGATGGAGAATTGCTAAGATGCAGTCACGATGAAGAGGGGCCTCAATGAGATTTTAGTGTCATAAATTGCGACCCTAGCAATTTTCGACTGCATTAGGGTCCTCACGCATGTGAGATCAAATCCTCTAGCCTGATTGAAGACTAGAGACTACTCAACCCTCAGAATTAGATTCTTTCTTGGCCTCCATACCACCCTGTCCACACTCTACCCTGGAGAAAGGGGTGGCATAGGGGTGTGACGCCCCTATGCCCACCCTATTTTGGGTCAGGAACATCCTAGAGCATGCATTGTGGGTTGTGCATTGGGCCAGAAGCTCCCCCGATGTCGGCCTGCGATGAAAATCAAATCCACTAACATGTATTTAAGGGGCATTCATCCTCTCATTTGCATAAGTTGAAGTTGGATAAGATTGGATTTTTTTAAGTGGCATAAGCGATCAAGCATTAAAGCATTCCTTTCCAACATTGAGCATTCTCAAGTTTCCCTTCAAGGCTAGGTGTTGCATGCAAATCAAGGATTCAACCATTGAAGAGGAGATTGATTCCAACATTCAATTTCACACAAGAATTTCTATCAACATTGCTACCACAACCTCCCTTGAGGTGATTTACAATTTAGTCTTTCATTTACATCTACTTGCAAGTACTTTGTTTCATTACTTGGTTAATTCCAAAACTGGTGTTTGACCTAAAGGAAAACCCCCAATTCCAACCCATTTTTCTCTCTTTTCTATGTGTAGGTTGTAGGTGTGTAGTTGTACTTTCGAATTCGGGCTCCATTTGTAGAGGCGGAAAAACCCTTTTCATTTCATGAATTTTTGGGAGGACCATGTACATTCCCGCCACAGTTCGGGCAAATTTTCCTCAAATTCACAAGACAACTTCATCTCAACATATTACTGCCAGATCCAGGTGCAGAGCTTCATCCCATACTCCAATCTCAAATTATAACTAGTTCTTTGTCACTTTTGCACTACATAATTCAATCAATTCCTTTCCATTTCAAATAAGAAAGAGGGGATCAACTTATCATTCCCATTTCATTCAATTTTCAATCTTCATCTTTGAAGGTTGAATCTAGTGAATTCTCCTCTCCTCTTCCAATGTAAGTAGGTGAAAAGTGTTTGAAGGGAAATCTGTAGTGAAACTCTCATCTCTCCTTGGAAAGAAAGGGTAGTTTTCCTCTTGATCTCTCATTCATATTTCACCAACATTACATTTTGGTGAACTTGACATCTTGCATGCTTTCCTTTGAATAAAATTGCATATTTTTCATTTACAAGTTTCAAATTTCTACAAACTTAGTGGTTAAATCATTAAAAACCCTAGTTTTTAAAATTAAAATTGAGCTTGTAATTTGTAAAAATTGCTAGTGGTTATCTTAGATCTGAAAATTCTTTTGTTTGTCAAATTCAATTTCCTCATTGTCTTGTTCAATTTTGAAAATAAAATTTATAAAATTAAGAGGTTACTTGTTAAAACCCTAATTTTCAAAAATCATCTTGAACTTGTGCAAAAATTGGATTCACATTTAATTTTCAGATTTCTGATTGTTCTCAGACTTGTTTTCATTCCCGCAATTCAAATTTTCAATTTCCCCCCGTTTCCCCAAAATTCAAATTTCAAAATTAAGTGGTTAGGTCCTAAAACCATAATTTTTAAATTTAATTTGATTTTGTGCAAATTTCAAATCAATCATTCAAATTCAGATTTCTAAACATTTTCCAAGGTGTCCCTATCCATTAGGTTTGACCTTTTCAAAATTGCAATTCAATTACTCTTTTTCTTCAAAACTGTAATAGGGTCCTATTTTTACATTTGCGTCTTCATTTCGCCCATCTAGAAGTCATAAAATTTGTCAATTTTTTGGGGTTAGCTTTGAAATCATCGTAATATTCATCCCTGAAAATTTTGAAAAAAGTTGGTCAGACCATGTGTGTTCCTGCCACGGTCCTCGACTTTTTTCCTGAAATTTTGGGAGACTATTATGACTGTATTTAATAGCCTAAATCCAGAAGATTGGCTGATTTTGTCAATTTTTTATCCCTCTAGAATCGGAAATAACTCCAAAATTCAACATTTCAAATTTTAAGAAATTTTTTAAAATTAAGAGGTTAATTATAGTCTTCCCTGGTTTTGAAAATTCTGATTTTAAAATTAAGCGGTATTCCCTTGGCCTAATTTTCAAATTCCAATTTCCTTTCATTTTTGAAAATTGTGTCATCCTCTTCTTCCAACAAAGTTCAAATTATGTAATCATTATTTTCTTAAATTTTGTATCAATCAATTTTCTAAGCTTTGCTCCCAAATTCAAAATTCAAATTTTCCCTCTAGTGCATGAGTTTTACCACTATTAGTCATACCTATCCTATCCCCATTAGACAGAGCATTATAATTAAGGCTTCCCAAGGTTTAATTATCGAGGAGATGAAGCCTAATTTGGGTGACTTCTTTAATGAGGATCATGGTAATTCTTCTCATCTTAATCATGTGCCTATTCACCCCATTGACGATTCCCATGATGAAGAAGAAGCTTTAAATAAGGTCTCTATAGATCAACTTTCCACATTGGAAAATCAATTTGATAACTTTCAACAATGGATGTCCCAAGAATACGCTAATAGTGAAGCTCTTCCCTTAATTGAAGGCCTTAAGCGGATGATTCAAAGTGATAAGAATGAAATTGATATATTGTGTGGCATTGCACATATTGTTGATTCTAATGTCATGTCTATCAAGAGTTGTGCTGAAACCCTAGGTTATTCACAACCTTCAACACAAGTCAATCCTTCTATTCCTTTGACTACTCTTATGACTAGTATTAGTACTTTTACCTCCAATATCATGGCTACATCAACTCAACATGTCATTCGTACAACCATTGGTCATGGGGGAAATCCCTCTTCTTCATTTAATCCTCCATCATTGCTTATGTCTTCCATAAGTATTTCTACTATTCCTCAACAAATCAGTGTGACACAAGTGGGTAATTCCTTCAAAAACTTTGTTCCTCCTTTAAGTGTACCTTTTTCTACCCAATCATCGCCTATGCCTACTTATCATAATGTCCCACCACATTATTCTCAATTCATGCCTTCTTTCAATAACATCACACCACCTTCTCAATAAACTATGTCTAACATGCATTCTTCTACCGAAATGACAATTAACAATCTTGCCCAAACCATGTCTTCCTTACAACAACAAATTGCTTCTATGAGTCAATCCAAGTTTAGTGTGCCCACCTTTGATGTTTCAAGCCCACTTTCTCTTGATATTGTTAAAGCCGTGCCACCTAAACATGTTGAGATCCCTCAATTGGAACTCTATAATGGAAAAGGTGATCCTCTTACGCATGTCAAAACATTTCAAACCTTGTGTACTAATTTTTCTTATGATCAATGATTGCTTGCAAAACTGTTTACAAGAACATTAAGAGATAAGACTTTACAATGGTATTGCTCTTTACCTTCTTATTCCATCACTTCTTTTCAACAACTAGCAAATGCTTTCATCCAACAATTTCAAAACAACATTGGTCCTAAAATCACTTTGATTGATTTAATGCATTATAAACAAGGTGTTAAACAAAAAGTGACTGATTTCATTGGTAGATATAAGCATTTGTGTTCTCAAATTTCTTTTCATGTATCTGATAATGATAATAAAAAAAATTTCATTTCTAATTTACAAAAAGATATTAGGGAAAAGCTTCTTTTGTCTGAGTTTACTTCCTTTCCGCAGTTATGTGCAACACTCCACAATTATCAATTGGCTATGAGTCAAATGGAGAAATATACTCCTATGGCTCCGAGTGATAAGGAGGAGAGTGTTCAACAACCGTTTATTAAGTTCAAACCAACAAAAAACTTCATCAAGTTCAATAATACAATCAACAACCACAATGTGAATGCTACAACAGGTGTGCCTTCTAATTTTAAATTTTTCCAAAGTGAAAGACAATTTACTTCCTTGAATGAATCTTTACATAATATTATGTCTCAGTTGTTGCACAAAAAATTTATCAAACTTCCTCCTATAAAACAAATTGATCCTTCTAAACTTGCATCCCCTTATTTTGATAACAATTCCTTTTGTCAATTTCATCGTCATCCTGGTCATGATATTGAGAAATGTCTCGCTTTGAAGATTAAGATTCAAGACTTGATTGATAATAATACTATATTTGTGGTAGGTGTGAATGATAAAGGGAATAAATCAGTAGCTCTTCCTAATCAAAATCTTAATATTTTCACTGATCCCTTGCCTTTTCATACCTCTAACATTATTGAGATTGTGCCTAATTCTTTCTCTTATGAAGAATTCACCTCTATGGTTCCAAACTTGGTTAATATGGTAGAAACATAGGATATGCCTAAGGATCCTTGCATTAAATTTGACCCTAGTGAGACCATTAGAGAACCTAATGGCCCTTTATACATAGTTGTGAAGGTTAAGGATATCCCTTGCCATGGTGCCCTTATTGATCCCTCTTGCATGGTTAATGTCATAACTGAAGAGTATCTTTTCACTTTACGATTACATAAACCAATATATCATGCTTCTAATATGGTTGTGAAGTTATTTGATATCTTCTCTTGTCCTACCATTGGCTCTATCACCCTTCTTGTTGAAGTTCATACTAAATCTATTGATGTTGACTTTGTTATCATACCCTCTTCCGAGCGATTCCATGTAAAGTTGGACTATCCTTGGCTATCTTCTATGAAGGCTATTGCTTCTCCAATCCACAAGTGTTTGAAATTTCCTTAAAATGGAGAAATCATAACCGTGAACCATAGCTTATTGCATCCATCCGAAATAAGCCCCGTTGTTCCTATTGATCTCTTTTGGCCTAAACCATTTCAATCTCTTCCATCAAGGAGCGATGCTCTTTTTCAATCTTATAAAAAATGGAAGAATGATATGATATTATCCTTAAGTCAACCTAGATCTCCAACACTTGACATTCTTATTATTCTTCAAGATGAGGTTCTTCCCCTCATGGATAGAACTGTTCTCCCTCCTAAGGAAGATTGTCAATATATTCCTATGAATATGACTTTACCTTCTCTTAAGGAGAACAATAATATTCTTCCTAAGGTTAGACCTATACCTCCTCATGATGGACTTGTTCTCCTTCCTACACCTAATATTCCTCCTTTCTACAACGCAGTTCCACTTCCTTCCTCTTATCAAGAGAAGAGGCCTGCTTCTCCTCTTTTTCAACCAAAAAAGCCTCAACCTAAACCTTCAAATATCAAGGAGTGAAACATTCCTAATTTTTCAAGTATTCCTCCTCCTTCTCAGCCTTCTACTAAGACTCAATGGAATCGTTGTGTGAGAGAACACTGATGAAGATGCCATGTTTGAGATTGTGAAGCTATCCTTCAAAATACTCAGTCTCCTTAGACTCCAATAGTTGACGTGATTCCCTTTTCTCCCAAGCAAGATGTTTCACCTAAATCTCCAAATCATAAGTTGTACAAAACATGTGATGGTTTTACTCCTATTTGTCGTCTTGCTCCTCTTTCCCTAAACTTTGATGAAGAAATGGGTGAAAATGTTATTCATAATGGAAATACAACTCCTAATGCTTCTGATAGTGAGTATGAGTATGTTGATGTGGACACGAATTTATCAGATGAATTTTCACAAACCTTAACCCTAGCTCTTAGAATTGAACAAAGTGACTTACAACATGAGCATAGTCCTTGTTTGGATCTTGTGATAGCTCCATCTGTTATGCTCGATGTCACTCCTCTGGCATGTTGCTCGCCTTCCTGAAATAGTGATCGACAAGATTGGGAGGGAGATGTTGTGCTAGATTAGCAATATTAGCACTGTAGATCTCTCTCTCTCTCTCTCTCTCTCTCTCTCTCTCTCTCTCTCTCTCTCTCTCTCTCTCTCTCTCTCTCTCTCTCTCTCTCCTTCCTTTCTCTTTTGTGACCATTATTGTATGTGTATCCCTATTCTTCTATTGTTCCCTAAATGTCTACTTGGGGACGATGCAAAGCATTGAGACCTTTTCTTGGTCTCTTTCATGTTGACTCAAAAGACATCCTCTCTTCCCTTTCTTCTAAGGTAGCGTCCTTCTTTGGGGAATAACGATTATTATATTCATATACATACATGATATACATGAGTTATCATACAACATACTGACCCTGAGGAAAGTGACACTACCTCGTGTTTTGTGTTAATTATCCTTGGGTTTATTCCTTGTTTGGGGGCTAAATCCTTGCGATAATGTGCTCCCTCCCTTCTCTTTCTCTTGGGTGTATCCTACCTTAAAGAAATCGCTCCCAATAAGGCACATGCGATCTCTTTAACATGGGGGCATACACTCCACTCATATTTTCCTTCTTGATACTTAGAATTACTTAGTGAACTTTGTTGTGCTTTGTAATATTTGGTATCCTTTCTTTCATGACTCATAGTGAAGGGAACTTTTCTACTTGCATTCACGGTTCTACCCTTCTTGATCTTCCCTTTACTTTGTCAATAAAAGTTGTAAGATCCTAAGTTCACTAGGGGCTTGGCGCATCTTGCCTCCTTGACATGGTAAAGTCTTTAAATCTTGTTTCCTTGTACTTTATCGAGAGTATTGAAGTACACTTATACTCCTGCTAAACTAGGGGCTAAATGTAGTGTCATAAAATTGTGACCCTAGCAATTTTTTACTGTATCGGGTCCTCACGCATGCAAGATCGAATCCTCTATCCTGATTGGAGACCGAAGACTGCTCAACCCTTGGTCAAATCAACTTCTTTCTTGGCCTCTACACCACCCTGTCTGCACTCTACCCTAGAGAAAGGGGTAAGAAAAGGGTGTGGCACCCGTGTCCTCCAAGGCCAAGGGCATGGGACCCCTGTCCCTACCCTATTTTGGGACAGGACCTTCCTAGAGCATGCATAGTGGGTTGTGTATTGGGTGGGAAACTCCCTTGATGTCGGCCTGTGATGAAAATAAAATCCACTAACATGTATTTAAGGGGCATTCATCCTCTCATTTTCATAAGTTGAAGTTGGATAAGATTGGAGTTTTTCAAGTGGCATAAGAGATCAAGCATTCAAGAGAATTCAAGCATTCCTTTCCAGCATTGAGCATTCTCAAGTCTCCCTTCAAGGCTAGGTGTTGCATTCAAGTCAAGGATTCAACCATTGAAGAGGAGATTGATTCCAACATTCAATTCCACACAAGCATTTCTATCAACATTGCTACCACAACCTCCCTTGAGGTGATTTACAATTCAGTCTTTCATTTACATCTACTTGCAAGTACTTTCTTTCATTACTTGGTTAATTCCAAAATAGGGGTTTGACCTAAAGGCAAAGCCCCAATCCCAACCCATTTTCCTCTCTTTTTCTATGTGTAGATTGCAGGTGTGCAACTATACTTTCAGATTCAGGCTCCATTTGTAGAGGCGGAAATACCCTTTTCATTTTATAGATTTTTGGGAGGACCATGTACATTCCTGCCACTGTTTGGGCAAATTTTCCTTAAATTAGTAGGGGAACTTCGTCTTGACATATTACTACCAGATCTAGGTACAGAGCGTCATCCCATACTCCGATATCAAGTTATAACAAGTTCTATGTCACTTTTGCACTACATAATTCAGTCAATTCCTTTCCATTTTAAATAAGGAAGAGGGGATCAACTTATCATTTTTATTTCATTCATAATTTAATCTTCATCTTTGAAGGTTGAATTTAGTGAATTCTCCTCTCCTTTTCCAATGTAACTAGGTGAAAAGTGTTTGAAGGAAAATCTATAGTGAAACTCTCATCTCTCCTTGGAGGGAAAGGGTAGTTTTCCTCTTTATCTCTCATTCACATTGCATAACATAACAGAGATCTATCTAGACTATGCAGCAAAAGTAAAACACAATGAAAGAAAGACAAGATTATGGAGGCAATATAGATTTGATTAATTATATGATGAAAAACTGTCTATAATCTACCAACAAAATGCGGGCTACAAGAGTCGAGTCATTGGCCTACTACAGATATAATCAATTATAGTCTTGGTCAATGCTGAACCACTTATCCTCAACTGAGATCTTCCCAGTTCTCCAAAACTAATTACTATAAGGTAAATTACATTGATTTATATGGTCTAGAGGGATCTAGGTCAACCCAAGTGAATCAAACAATGATGAATATGATGAAACGTGTAAAACCACCAAGTCGGCCTTCGCCAATAAGAATCCTCTAAAAAATCCATAGGATGAAGTGTAGATCAAAAGGAAGGTTGACCACACACCAAGGAACATTGGAACAACACACTAAGGCTCCACAAGCAACATAATGAATCCACAAGATTCACCAATAGTAGGACAAGTTCAAGTGGTTCTAGAGTTCTAAGCTAGAAAACTATCTCAAAATCCAAAATTGATAACTTTCTAAAATAAGATCCAAAAATTCTATAGATATTGTGAAAGGAAGATAATCATGTCCACAAGAAAAATCTAGATTTGCAAGATTTGGTGAGAAAATGCAGAAAAAAATGCTGAAACTACAAAATAGAAAACAAACTAAAAATAAATATTTTTGGTTGATGGAAGATTGCCTGGAACCAGGGATTCTCCTGCATCACGTTGGTGATGAGGAGAGATTTGTGTCATATCGAACATGAAGAAGAGCCCTTGCAGATGAGGAATTTGTTCAAGACCAAATGCAAGGTATCTGATAAGTATTGTAAAGTTATTATTGATAGTGGTAGTTTAGATAATCTTGTTTCAAAGGAAATGGTGAATAAGATGAAGTTGGAATGATCAAAAGCTCCCCAAAATTTATCAGATATCATAGATTCAAGATGATCATAAGATACTAGTAAGTGAACAATGTTTGGTAAAATAAAAAATTGGATCTTATCATGATGAAGTTTTGTGTGATATTATGCCTATGGATATTTGCCATATATTGTTAGGTAGACCTTGGTAGTTTGATAGACATGCAATACATGATGGGAGGAAGAACATATACATCATTTTTGCAAATGGGATGAAACAAACCTTGTTGCCCTTGGAGGAGTCTTTGAAGAGTGAAGTTTGTACAAGTGAGAGAGGCTTTTTGGTGGATGGAAGGAAATTTCTAGATGGGATGAGCCATGAGAATGCATATTTTCCTATATTTCCTAAGAAGATTGAAGATCCAAAGCATGAAGGAGATCAACTAGAGGAGATAAAGGAGTTGTTGGCAGAGTATGGAGATATCATTTCAGATAATGTTCCTAATAGATTGTAAGAAGTATTATTCATTGCATGGACCTAATTCCGGGAGCTAGTTTTCCTAATAAAGTAGCACACTAGTTGACACCAACAAAAAATGAGGAGTTGAATAGACAAGTGCAGGAATTGTTAAGGAAAGGTTTGATCATAGAAAGTTTGAGTCCTTGTGTAGTGATTGTATAAGCCTTTGACAAATCCGAAGAGACCTTGGAAGGACATAAGCATGGATTTCATACTTGGATTGCCTAAGACATAGAGAGGAAATGATTCAATATTTGTAGTGGTAGATAGATTCTCAAAGATGACACATTTCATATCTTGTAAGAAGACATTAGATGCAGTCTATGTTGCTAACCTATTTTTCATGGAGGTGGTGAGATTACATGGATTACCTAACAACATAGTTTCTGATAGATATACTAAGTTTGTTGGATATTTTTGGAGAACACTTTGGAAAAAGATGAAGACAGACTTGAAATTCAATTCTACTTTTCACCCACACATTGATGGATAGACAAAAGTGGTAAATAGAAATTTGGGATTTTTTTTGAGATGCTTAGTTGGAGAGAAAACTAGAAGTTGGGACTTGATCCTTGCACAAGTAGAGTTTGCCCACAATAATTCAGTGGACAAGAGTATTGGAAAAACACATTTTGAGATTGTTACTAGAGCACACCCTAGAGGTATATCAAAGTTGAGGGACATCAACAATGAAGATAAAAGGAGTGCAGAAGTAGAAGAATTTGTAGAGCATATGAAGACAATGCATACTCAAGTCAAACAACATTTGGAAGACATGAACAACAAGCATAAGGAGAAAGTAGACAAAAAGAGGAGACATAAGGAATTTGAAGTTGGCAAATAAGTGATGGTATATTCAAGAAAAGAGAGATTCCCAGTTGGAACCTATAATAAGTTGCAGATGAGGAAGTTTGGACCTTGTAAGATCTTGAAGAAATTCAATTATGAAAATACATATGAAGTCGAGTTACCGGATAGTTTATGTATTTCACCTATATTCATAATTGCTTATCTACGTCAGTACCATGAGGCATAATTAAGTGAGGATAGTATAGAAGACTTGGAGAAATAGATACCCCAGAGAGAACTAGATTATATTGAAGATATTTTGGATAGTAGGATTGGGCGTAGCACCCAGAGGAACCGATATATAGAGTATATTGTGAAGTGGAAAGGTAGATCAATTGAAGACTAATCTTGGGATTCTCAAGTGAGAGGTAGACCATCTTGGTTTTCCTCTAACCCCAGCAAAGTGAGAGACTTACTTTTCAACAACCTTGGATGTTTAGTGCATGAGCTGTTAGATATTAGAGTTGTTGGAATGTGTTGTTGTCATTGATGCCAACGTATTCCTGTGTTGTAGATGTGCTGATGCGGTTTAATGGGTTTTGAGATGCTTATCACTAGTTGATTTAGTATGATTTTCATGATGCTATGAGGTGATTTTATTGAGTTATAAGGTCTGGTATGTGGATCGGTTTTTCAATGTTCAGTGTTGTGCAGAGTTGTGATTTATGGATTGTATTACTCTAAAATTGATTCCTTTTGTGGTGCAGTTTTTGGAGAGTGTTTGAGACATTCATACGTGTCCTCAGATTAGATGGTTAATGATTTAGAAATACATAGGCATATCTTTTAGTTTGTTAGTTGGTGTTCTTGAGCTCTGATGATGCTTATAATGATGGTTCTTATTATCCGAGTTGTTGCAGTGATTGTGGTGGAATTAATGTTGCTTACTGATGTTCTCTAATTGTGTCCTATGTGTTTTTGTGGTCTGTGTTGATTGTGGTATGCGTTATTGAATATTTTATTGGTCCGGTGGTATTCTTCATGTTATGTGACATATTCGGTGGTTTAGCATGTTGCGGATGACCTTGGAGAATTATTTTGTGGTGTTGCAGGTTCAAGGATTTGATTTGGGTCCATGATATGTCCTCTCTGATAGTGTATTGGTCTAGTTAATGATCTATATATGGTGTGATGCAATTTTGTAATTAGGTCTTATGTGTTGAGCCGACCTTGAGGTCAAGGTTGATAATTAATATAAATAAGTATTTTAATCATGTAAGTTGCGTGTCTAAAAGTTATTGTTGCCGTATCTAAGATATGTGAGAGTGTTGTCTATGCGAACAAGAAAACCTATCATTCAATAGTGTGGAAGAGTAGAGAAGTGTCCTTGTGCAGATAGTGTGCTTAATTGAAACTATAATCAGGCATTTGGAGATGCTATTCTTTTAGTTCATGTAATCCGGATTGTTGTCTAATCTTTGTAAGGCAGTGAGCTTTCCCAGGGTTGTTGCCATTTGTTGTTTTGAGCAGTGAGCTCTAGGCAATGTGCTTGAATGCATGTGAATTCCCCATTATAATATTTACACATACTACTACATAATATCATCATATTGTGGCTAGATTACCACCATGGGTTTTCCCTTAACTGGGTTTTCTACATCAAAAAATTATGTGTTATGTGTGTTGTTGATGTGGTGATTATTTCTATTATTGCTATTCATGATCAAATATGAAGTTAAATTTAATTTGGTTGAGTTTGGTGAAAATTGATTCACCCCCCCTCAGTTTTCCTACAAATTTTCTACCAATAGGAGCATCCTTGGTTCATGGTAATCTCTCATCAACCAAAAAAAGTTTCTTTCGGTTTGTTTCCTAATTTGTAGTTTCAACATTTCTTTCTGCATTTCTTTGCATTTTCTCACTAGATCTTGCAGAGATGGATTTTTCTCATGGACATGTTCATCTTCCTTATCCTAAGTCTGTGGGACATTTGGATCTTTTTCTAGCAAGTTATCACTTCTGGAATTTGAGACAATTTTTTTGGCTTGGAACACCAGAACCACTTAGACCTTTTTATTATTGGCAAATCTTGTGGATCATTTACGTAGCTTGCGAAGCTTCAGTTCATTTTTTCCAATGTTCCTTGGCATGTGGTCAACCTTCCCTTGGGTCTACACTTTATTTGATAGGTTTTCCTGAAGGATCTCATTGGTGAAAGTCGACCTTGCTATTTTTTCACGTTACATATTATTCATCAGCATTTGTTTCATCTTGGGCTGGATCATTCTTGATCATATAAATCAATGTAATTAAGCATATAGAAGTCAGTTATCAGAATTTATAGGAAGAATCATAAGGTTATTAAGTTTGGAGCTGGCTCACATTCTTGCTTGAGATTGGATATTGTGATTGAGCATGTATGTAATTAGGCCTATGTGCTGAATCTTGTGAGCCCACATGTTGTCGATAGATTGTAATTGATTTCCATGATATAATTCAAGCTTTTCTGCATTTTGTATATCACACTGTGTTTCTTTTTTTGTGTTCATTCTTGATGCATGGTCGAGACTCTTGTCTTTGAGGACCCTTCCTACCATGACTGCACCAATGAGGCATTTCATTAATTGAGGTATTCCTTTAAAAAAATTATCATCTTTTATATTCCAAATTGATTCACCAACCAATTATAGTATTCTTCTCTTATTATATTTTAGCTTCCCTCAAAAGAAATTGTAGGTATTGATTCTCCATGTTATATTCAAAAGTACCTTTCTTGATTGTAAGGTTTTCCTACATGCTGATTAAGTCATGATCTTTGACATACATTTGGGTCCATCTATATGTCCCATACCAACTATTAGGGTTTGATTTCAAAGCCAAATCATTCAATCAATCTATTAATACTCTATTTTATTTAGTTAGTGTTTTAGAACTACGAGGGATAGTTATATCACCTAATCAATCTTCATTATTCTACATAATTTGTCTTTCATTTGCATGAATTATATAGCCTTCTCATATATGTCAATGATGGTATCATTTATAAGTATGTAATACTTGAATTGCTTGCATACATTTATAATGGCAGAAATTACTTTTTATACATTAGATACCCATACAATAAATCAATGAAATAAGGTAAGGAATATTAATGCTACATATGGTTTTACAAATAAAAGATATAGAGAAACACTATCCTCCTAACTGTTCACTTAAAATTGAAATTAGAAACAAAAAACTAAAGAACCATAATAAATAGGCCTACTTGAAAGTTAACTAATTAAATATTATTTATAAATAGATTTGTTACTACAAATTTCAAAGTGACCTGCCCATTGGAAAGTGAAATTTTCTAATAGTTGAAGAGATCTTTATGTAATAACAATCTTACTCTACGTTTGAGAGGAGAAACTCCATCATATGGTGGGGGTTTTTAGGATTTTCATGTAATTTTAAACTAAAAGTAAATAAAGGTACAAAATAAAACTAATGAAAATGGATAACAAAAACCGTGATTGTAGACATATGAATACCAACTAAGATTTTACAAGTGATAATGATTACAAAGGGGGTTTTGACACACAATACAATAATGATGATAGAAGGATAACAAATCTCAAAATATAGAGAGATAGTCTTTACTAGCATATCCAAATCCAGATACCAATAAATTAGTGTTTTCATTGACATCAATCATATAGATTATTTAATGAAAAGCCCATATAATACATCAATACATAAAGAGATTACCAATTTAACATATGATATACATTAGTAATAATAAGTTAGAAATACATTGAATACATACAAACTAAAATGCATTCTTCATTACCTTTTTGAAAGCATACAAGTTAAAAAACTCTTAAGTACAAAATGTAAATAAAGAAGTCCTCCAAAAAATGCTTTTGAAAATTCCTCCAAAGTTTCCTCTTTGCTAAAAGTCCCTTTACAAATGAAATAGCTTTGTAATTATATGCCTCCTTTGATAAATAGCTTGTAACCACTTTGTAACCCCCTGATAACTAACCCATAACTACCTAATACCTAGTTTTTTGAAATACAATGGTTTTGAAATTAATAAAACTTTAGTTATAGTAAGTAACATAAGTCACTTTTACAAAAAGATAAGTAGAAACTTGAAGCTTTGAAGAAAGACTTGAATTATGAGTTGTGTTGAGGCATTACATAAAAGATATTTCATTGTATGACATGTAGAACCTTTGGTCACATGATGGATTGTCTTCACATATTGAAACATCCTTACCAATGGTGGTAATGTATGTCCCTTTAATTTATCACCAAAGCTATGAATCCGACCTAGTTTTATTACTAGTTCTTGTAACTTTGGACTCACCTTTTTCATTGGTTCAATAAAGGAACCACAAGTTGGAAGAAGTAATGCTATTTCATTAGAAGCCGCATTATGATAAGATCCATTTGTAATGACAGTCCACATATCAACAATGAGAAAACCTTGCATTAGTCATACATTTTTCCAGTTTTAAATTTAATGTATATGGTGCCCAATGTGGTGGATTTATTGATTGTTTCTTATTGATCTTTTTTACTGCAAGATATTTATTCATCACTTCATCAAGTTCCACTATTTTTTTAATAATTTCATTTCTATCTGTCTGTCTTCATGCAATCCTTGATTGTGGCTCCATAATAGCAAGATAGCAAAAAATTAAGAAACCACAAATGCTATTTTTCAAGTGAAATGAGAATTCAAAGATCACATTGTAAGAGATTTATCATCGCATAGTCCATCACGAAACAAAATCTAGCACTTGATATGTTATATATACTCATAGCAGAAGATGGCCTTTGTTAGAAGTAGAAGATTTCTAGAAGTTTAATGGTCTTCTTTTTACAGCTCTGATAACTACAAGAAGCTAACCATCAGTCCAAAACCTTCTAAGCTTGGGTTACAAAATGCAATATTTTGGATAGAAATGTAAACTTAGCCATAAGTTAGCTAGAATTCTTTATTTTGTCATTTATGTTAGATGCTCGAGAGGAGCTTTTCCACTCTGAGAAAAAAACTTATTTAGCAACGTTAAGTTATTAAAGTGTTGAAGAGCCCAAATTCTGGAAATGAAAAGTCTACGAATAAATATCTCGACCTTATTTATGAAAACCCAAAACTCAGTGAACATCTTCTGCAATGGGAAAATTATATGATTGATTAATATCTTTAACAGGGGATTTATATGGAAAGAGGGAAGTTTGTAGTCTATTTTCTTTAATCAAGAACCAAAATCTATCCTAAAATTTGAAAGTCAAGTCTTAGTAGACTCAAATCAGAAGCTCTTTTGTAGACAAGAAGCTATTCCATCTTGAAGACAATATCACGAAGTAAAGAGATCGAGAGTAATTACAAATTCAAAACTGAAGTCTAGCAGTCCCAACAACCAAAGTACATAAGGGAACTTATCTGGTCGATACGGAATCGATCTTCACATTTGAACTTGTTTATTCTTATTTGTTTATGCACTAATATTACTCTAGTAACCAGAGGGTGAAGGAGTCAAGAACTAGGCTCAATGTGTTCTAGTGAGTGCAGAGATTGCACATGGATTTATGCATAAACATGTAAAGTCTTGTATATCTACAAGAGCATGTAGGGGGAGTTGACTTAACCGTATGCTTACGAAGGGTCAATTCATACAATGTGTATGCGACCAAACTAGTGAGCCAAATCAGGAAAGTAAAATAAAACGTAAGGAGCTGTAAGAATCCATAAAAGGAATTTTTGGGTATTCACTAACCAATGAAGTCCTAGTATGTTTGGAACCTTAATAAAGCAAGTCTTCACACTTATCAATCTAAAACCAATTGTGAAACCACTAATCTTATGTGTTTGTTAGTTTCAAGTCAAGTAAGGGCGGGTCAACAGATGACTACATCTATATGTGCTTCGTAAGCATAATCAAATCGTTTGGTCAATGTGATCCAAAGTTTTTCTTGTACTACTTAGTTCATTACGATGGTATACATAACCTAGTTAGAGGGTCATACTAGTTTGCACGAGTCTATAGTGTTTGATCAACTAGATATGTGTAGGTTTCTAAACACCAGGCTCAGAAGGGAACTAGACCTAGTCCCATGTCTACATCCTCGTGAAGGGTAGGGATGCTTCTATAAGGAAGTTGTATAGGGGACTGCCAGGTCTGTGGTTGGAAGTAAAGAACCCTAATGATACTCTCTCTCAAGTAGACTATGCCATGACTTAATTAGACATTAACAAAGAAGTTAAGAACCACTATAGACTTTAATCCTTCCTCTGATTTATGGCTAGCATGTTGAATATGATAGAAGTAAAGATCAAGTTCAGTTCTTTTACTTTCATGTTATCTATCAATAAATACAAATGCTTACTTGTCTGATCATGTTAGAAGATGTCTTTATGGAAATTTTCTGAATATGCAATTATTGTATAGCTTATTTTTTCTGTTTCTTTGCAATGTTAAAGTTGTTTTTCCATATAGAATCAAAGCTAATAGGTTCAATACTGGACCTAGGAGCTAGCTATTTGAAAAACTATAATAGTAAACTAAAACATAGAGCCATTAGTGCTATATGATGTGGATTTTCGATACACCCAAGAAAAAAGTTTGAATACCAAGACCAAACTCTGGAAGGAGAAATAAGACCATGTATGATTACCATTATGGCACATTACCTTTTGACATAAGAACAATGGCCCATACTATTTTAAGACTTCGTAGAGAAAGGTGGAAATGATCTACTATGAACAATAAAACATCAAAAATCCCATCTACTCCTAAAGACAAAACAAAACTCAAAGCCACATCGGGATACCCCTTTAGGGAAAAAGTTGTAATGGAGGGTCAAAAGGATTATCGAGTCCCTACTCTAGGATATAAGCTTATACCATTAGATTTTGATAGGAAAGAAGAGCTCATTGAAATGTCCCACACTAACAAGGATAGTAGCTCCTAATTTATATATCTTATGAATTTTTAAATATTCAAACAAAGATGTATATACCCTTTTTGGTGTGATTTATAGAGTAAAACTTTATTTGTGTGTATAATCTTTTATATTATTTAAATCTTAGCTAAAAATATGATGCTTAATGGATCTTAATTAGAAAACCTTTAATGTGTTCATAGGAATTAATGACCTTAAACATGAAAAACACAAGGGATAAATTCAGAGGGTTTGAACCCGTAGAGACCTAGATGGCCAAGTTAGATCAACTATTAACTATGATGAACAATATACAAGTCAAACTTAGGAACTTGGAGTAGTATGTTATGAGTCAGAATAAAACAAGGGGCAAGACCAAGAAACCCAACATAGAGAGACTTATAATAGGTGTGAACATAGCATATGAAGTGAGCACCGTGAAGAAAACTTGGAAGCTCAGACACATTCAAAGATGAAAAACCAATTAGGATATCAACTTACTCATGAAATGAAGAAAGTCACCCATCTATTTTTGGAAGGCTTGACATCAAGAGACGTTGCCACAACCTAGTTGATCAAAATAGAAACATATTTTGAGATACACAACTATTCTAAAAAAACTAAGGTGTGGGGGTCCTAAAGTTAATTGAGATAACTTTGAAGTAATTTTTGCGGATATCCAAACAAAGACCTCTATTATTCTTCGACCAACAGTTAATGGATTTTCAAAACATGACACAAGGAGATCTTTTATTCATTGAGTATTGGGAAAATTTTACTTGATTGCTCAAGTATGTGTGTCAATATCAAGCTTAAAAATTGTTAAAGGTCAAATTTTTTATAATTGCTAGTGAGTTGCGCTACCATCCACAACACACACACACGTGTTCTTGGACAAAGAGCTAGTGAGGTCACCAAAAGATCTCATCCAATGTTATCTATTGGCACTTGATCACTTCTATGCTTTATTCTTATCCTTAGTATTATCCTTAGTAGAGAGGTTGATTGAGTAAGTCCCCAAAAAGTTGTTTAGTACCTTCTAGAGTAGTTTTATTTTTCCCTCTCTAAAGTATAAATATAATTTCTACACCCGTTTATAAGCATACACTTTTGAGATTGACATGGATAAAGTTAACTTACCTAAAGCTTGTTAAAGTTTATTTTTCATTGGTTGAGGTCTTTGCTTTATTCTCAACCCTATTCTTCCCCTATTTATATTTATGTAATTTGTGACAGATGTTTCTTTTTGAATTTCTTCTAAGAGATTTCTATATTTTGCATAACAAGAAATCATATCTTGTGTTCTCTTTTGTGTTTCTTCAATGGCAACTTCTTATCCCCTTTGAATGAAAGTGAAACAAATGAACCCATCCACAAACTCATCTTGGCTATTTGTGCAACTTTTATGCTCATTACTTTTACTCTTAGAATTTTACCCACCATTTTGAGTATTATAATTTTCTACATGATTAATCTTTTGTAAGTTTTGCCTCATCATAGGTCATGTAGAAGTAGGTCGCCACCTTGACAATTAGGGTAGTTGTATCATCTTGGTAGTTAGTTGGTATTTTACGTCTTTGGTTTATATGAGTGCTGTTGATCTTTAGGTTAATAATTTAAAATATAAAATGTATCATAGTAATTTACAAGCAAACAATCTCATTAATTAATACATAAATGCACGCTCAATTATGAATACATAGAACAAATATATACATATATATGTACATTTATATGAATACGTATATCCAATTATGAAAGAGGTACAAATATACATACGCGCACAGATCGTCACTCAACATCGCATATAGTAGGGGCACTGCATCTTTTTGTATCCCTATTAGTCAGGCATGTTTCCATCTCTTATCTATTAGTGAAACAGATTCTAAATCTGCGAGTAGAATCCTTTAACATTAAAAATAGAAAATGAAATAAGCTAAAGAAACTGTAATTCGTCCGAGCATCCTATATTACCATCTACATACCTCGGCTATAGTATGGTAGAGCGGTATATATATGGTGAATAGAAAGTATGTAATCTGCATGCGAGATGATCTATGAATGAATCAATATACAAATAAGTTAAAGGGAGTTAGTTGGGTATCAACAGAAGTTAAGATTGTAAGCCCTGGTTACAAAATATTAAAAGAAAAACTTGTAAGGGAATTCTTAAACCCTTAATTGGATGTACATGTCCAGTCGTGGAATTGACCTTACCTTTCACTTTTCCTTGAAGGTCGTAAGAGACCCTTAATATCAATTGACAAGATAATTAAAGGGGACGTCGTTATTGCCAGCATTACTAATGGGTCTGTGACTCTGTAGTGCATATGGTTTAGTGAGTCAGTTGGCTTGAATGCATGTTATTAACCAATGATGGTCATTCATAACCGTTATTGTCAGTAGACATTAAGAAGTTGGCTGTTCAAGTTGTTTAGTAACCTAGCTACTGAGCATGTTCAAGAAGGGGAATAGACTGCATAGAAGAGGCCAAGATCCTCTAGCAAAGATGAGAGCAGCAGGGTATATTGCTGATACAGAATTTATACTTCATGATGTGGATGAAAAAAAAATATATATATTCTTCGTCACCATAGTGACAAGCGAGCAATTGCATTTGTATTTTTGAACACCTATTCAGGAACTCCTCTCTGGATCGTCAAGAATTTTCGGGTGTTTCACGAGAGATTCTGTGGAGGGACTCTAGCTGTTTCCATTGAATGTGGGTAGAGGCATGCAAAGAAAAAGAAATTCCAATGTGCTACGGTATAGGAAAAATCTGTTTTTTATTTAAAAAAACGTATTTTTGTTTTATTTCACTCAAAATTGTTTACATTAGCTTCTTATATAGAGGACAATAGAAGTAATTAATCCCCAAATTTTTTGGGCAAAGTATGTTCTCCATCTTTATACATATAACAATGTTAATATTCTTAAGGCATGTTTGAAGCGTAAAAAGAGGACAAATCTTTAAACATCAAATAATCAAATAACTAAAGAGTTTGGAATGTATGCATCTCAATAATGCCTTGTCTAGTCTACAATATGTCACAATACTTAATTGTAATCCACTTCAAACAACTCTGCTAGGCAATACTTAACAATAACTCAAATATTAGACACTTGGAAATGTCCAATTCTACCAAATTTCTAATATTAGATATTCTCGATGAGGTTTTCAAACTACAATGATTGTCATGTACCATTGATAAATGTGGGAATCTTATTATCAATGAATATGGGAAGCTCAATAGTGTTTAATTGATCAAATTACAAAGTCTGAAACATATGTGTATGTCAGACTATCTGGGGAATGAAGAGTTGCCATGTTGTGTGTTTCTGACATGCCTTAAGAAGATTAGCATATTCAGACATGGGAAGCTACAAAATATAAGTTTGGCAAGAAAACTTGTGGACCTTGTAATAAAATGTTGCACAAAACTAAAAATAGTGGCAGTGATTTGTGATCATAGCGAATGTCTTAGACTAGATGAGTTGTCAAATGTTGCTTGACTCATTTGTTTGACGTAGATTACTGTTTGGACTCGTGACTACCTGCAGATCACTCAAGACATTAATGCTCTACATGCATTAAAAAGCATGCAACTTTAATATTGCAACAACGAAACAATATGAAATTGCATTCTCATTTCAAAGCTACTCATCAAAAAACTCTTTTAAACATTAAACCACATTTCTTGGTTTGAAGGGAGAGCGAGTAAAAATTTTCAACATTTTTTGTTTCCTATTTCTTTATTTCCTTAACTATCATTGTAGGTCATTGGTAAATTAAAAATGGAACTTTTTCTTTTTGTTTTCAATTTTAGAGTGTGTCATCAGAATTTCTTGTGATGGGAAGAACAGTTGATAGCGCATTGTCAACTATACTTCCATATTTTTTTCTTGACACCAATGCAATCATTGCAATCTTTCATGAAAATCATACTAGCACATGCTATACATGGCATGGAATCTTATCAGAATGGCTCATGCAATCATCTTTTTGTCATGATTGTTGTTGGCAATTATACTTCAGTCCTGAAGATAAATCAATTCATCAAACATCAATATTCATTGATGGAATCAAGCAATTGTACACAATTGAGTTTCTCATATTTGGACTTTTCGATAGAATTGGATTCAGATTCAATCTGTTAGCAGTGGAATGTATGGTCTTGGTTGTTGCAACAAGAAAATTCCATAATTATAATGGTGGTAACTATGGACCAGCACATAAATAGTAATTACTATAATCGTGATCACACATTTAAACATGTTCTAGTGTGTGATAGAATAATAGAGGAGGGGTATGAGTTGGGCATAAAGAAAGGTGAAGAATGGAGAATTAAACATATATTACTAAATTATTGATATGACTTGCACTTATTTGTCGTATTTCATATCAATAGTTTTATGAAATACATGATAATTTTTTCATTCTTCATCTTTCTTTATGCTCAACTCATACCCCTCCTCCATTATTGTATCATGCAATAGAACTCATTCAAATAGGTGTTCACGATTACATTTTTTGACTTTACTTTTGTGTTTGTCCATAGTTACCACCATTGTAATTATCGATTTTCCTTCTTGTGACAGCCAAGAGCTTACACTTTGCCACTGATAAATAGAATTTGAATCCAGTTACGTCAACAAGTCCGAATGTGAGAAGCTAAATTGTGTCCAATTGTTTGATTACATCAATGAAAACTGGTTTTTGAGAAATTGATTTATCATCTACATTGAAATATAGTTTCCAACAATGACCACAACACAAAAGATGACTGCACTCCATCCTGATAAGATTTCATGCCATTATAGCATGCGTTGGTATGATTTTTATGAAAGATTCCAATGACTGTATTAGTGTCAAGAAAAAAATATGGATTTATTGTTGATAGTACTCTATTGACTGGTCGTCCCATCAAAAGAAATTCTAATGGCACACTCTTCAAATGAAAACAAAAAAAATCCATTTTAATTTATCTCTGACCTAAAATAATAGTTAAGAAAATAAAGAAATGGGAAACTCTGAAATTTTTTATTCACTTGCTCTTCCTTCAAAGCAAGTAATGTTGTTTCATGTTTAAAGGAGTCTTTTGGTCAGTACCTTTGAAATCAGAATGCAATTCTGTATGATTTTATTGTTGCAATATAAAAGCTGCATTCTTTTTAATGTATGTAAAGCATTAATGTCTTGTATGATTTGTATTTTGTCACAAGTCCTAATAGTAATCTGTGTCAAACAATTTAGTCGAGCACAATATCACGACTCATCTTGTTCGAGACAGAATTAATTAATTTATTTATTTAGTTTTTTTTGGTGAAGACGACTTACAAAAATTAATCTGCCTTTGGTATCACTCAAACGAAAATGGATAAATATGTTATGGTGCAAAGAGCACCTCAACTAACAAATAATCATCACCAACCAAAAACATGCTCTCAGTTTGTTTCTTCAATTTTAATTTATCGCGGTGTTTCTCCTTCAACTTTGTGTAAGTTTGACAATGTGTGTAAAGGGTGCAAAATATGGAAACGTAGAATTGATGAAAAATTGCAAGATTGTGCAATATGGATATAGCAAATGCATTTGACAGGTGTAAAGCCTATTTTCAATCTTTGATTACATCCTCGCACAGCTTATTGGAAGAGGGAATGGGGTTCCATCAATTTAAAAAAGAAATTGTCTCAGATGTTTTAGTCGCAACTGCCCGGTACACATTTATGTAAACTATGGAAGCATTAACAAATCACGTGAACTGTTTGATTGAATGCCTCAAAGAGATGCCGTCTCTTGCAACGCAAATTGCAATGAATGCATGATATCCATAAAATGAATCCTTCGAACAGGCTTTAGGCAGTTCCAAACAAATAGATAAGCAGGAGAAAAGTTAAATTCCACGACCTTTACTAGATTTCTCATGGCCTTGGAACAAGGCATCGTATTACAGGTTATGTATTGGTTGAAAAGGCTTCAAAAACTTACAAATACAGGCAATTGATAGATGTAACCCCGTCTAACTCCCATTCTACCTTCAAGGATGAAGTAAATGTCTTGTAAGAATCAAAAGTCTTGTAAGAAAAACATTGGAAAGTTAATGATATTTATGTTTGCAAGAATGGACGATATGAATAGAAAATGAATAGATATCGAGACCGCAGGATGAATATGAAGAGGCAGGAGCTAAAAGGTTTGCAACTTTTATTTTAAAAAGTTTGCAACTTTTATTTGCAAAAACACAGAAATCAAAGAGAAAAGGGTATGCATGAGATAAGAAGAGATTACAATGAGTCAATTAAGGCAAGGAAGAGAACAAACAACTCGACAGGGAGTGGGTTTTAAAAGACTGATTGAATCAAATTGTGGGGAACACCAATCATAGGGTGTAGCTGCGCAGAGGTTAAGCTACATAGTGGGCTACAAAAGAATGATCCAAGGAAGACATGGTGAGAACGAATAGAGGGCTTCTAAGAGTAGAATCAGCCCAATAAGTGAAGAAAGAAGAACAAGGCTACGTAGTGTAGGGAGGTTATCAACCAGAGGAGGGCCAAGAAGGTGAGAATAGCATCAGTCAAATGAAGAGGAATGTGAACTGGGTTTGTGTTGATTAGTGATGCTGCTCTAGCATGCAGCTCCATGCAACTCCAGTTTGGACATGAAGCTATCCATTCATCACCATGCATAAGCTATTTTTAGTTAATAGTTTTTTTTTGTTTATTCATGCAAATAAAGCATGTAATTTATTCTTCTAGACTGCAAATTCTTTATATATACAATCTCTATGTAATTTTTTAATTAAGCTTCAATAAAGATATTGGTGTTTTTCTTTTCTTTGTTGTTATTGTTTGCTAATCAGTTGGTTCAGAGAGGATAGGTTAGGTTCAAAATTCTACAAGTGGTATCAGAGCAGGTAAAATTGTTTTGAGTTAAAGTTTTATTGTTGGAATTTCACCAAAGTTAATCATGTCGAATTCTAACCATATGCCCGTTCCAGAATTTGATGGGAATGATTATGATTATTGGTGCATTAAGATGCTGACCTTTTTGATTGGAAAAGATTTGTGGGAGATTATTGAATTAGGTTATGAAGAGCCAACTGATTGGAATGACCTTACAGCCAATGAAAGAACAGCAAGAAAGGAAGCAAGGAAAAAGAATGCTCAAGCTTTGTTTCACATTCAGATAGCTCTTGATAAGAGCTTATTTCCAAGAATATCAGGAGAAACAACTGCCAAAGATGCCTGGAAGACTCTACAAGAAGCTTACCAGGGTAGTGATCAAGTTAAAGTGGTCAAGCTTCAAACATTGAAGCGAGAGTTTTGGAATTTGAAGATGCAAGAAGCTGAAAGTATAAGTGATTATTGTGTTAGAGTCAAAGATGTGGTCAATAAAATGGCTACACTTGGAGAAATTGTAAGCAATGAAGTTTTGATAAAAAAGGTGTTGAGATCTTTGACACCCAGATGGAATCATGTAGCAATAATCATAGAAGAAAGCAAGGATTTGACAAAACTATAATTTGATCAACTGGTTGGATCCCTGATGTCTCATGAAGAAAGATTGAAACATTCTTTTGAAGGTGTAGAGAAAGCGTTTTCCTCTAAATTGCTAATCACAAAAAATGAAGATGCAAGCAGCAGTAGTGCCAAAATCAATCAAGGCCAAGGTTAAAGGCAAAGCCAAAATTCTTCAAGAGGCAGAGGAAGAGGTGGCTCAAGAGGAAGTGGTGGTTTCAGAGGAAGAGGTAGAGGTAGATTTGATAAGAGAAATGTTCAATGTTACCATTATAATAGGTATGGCCACTTTGAAAGAGAATGCAGATTGAAAGAAGGTAAAAGTGCTAACTATGCTCAAGAAAGTAGTGGCAATCCTCCTGATCACTTATTTTTATCTTATGCCAAGGGTGAAAATACTAGTAAAGATGTTTGGTACCTAGATTCTGGATGCTCTAACCATATGACAGGGAATGAGAAGTTGTTCTCAACAAAGGATGGAAGTTTCAAATCCAAGATCCAGCTTGGTGATGATAAATCATTGGAGGTTGCTGCCAAAGGAGCTATGGAGGTCCAAACAAAAGAAGGTATAAAGAGTATTCATGATATTTATTATACTCCACAATTGAAGCACAATTTGTTAAGTGTTGGGCAGCTATGTGAGAAAAATTATAAAGTAGTCTTTGAGAATAAGACTTGTACTATCTATGCTAAGAATAAGGATAATAGGGTGATCACTGTTGTTCCTATGACAAGAAATAGGATGTTCCCCTTGAGGTTTGATGAACATGACAACAGTTTGGCAAATATGGCTTATGAGGATTCAAGTTGGTTATGGCATCTCAGGTATGGGCATTTAAATTTTCATAGTTTGAAGTTTCTAACCTCACATGCATTAGTTTCTGGTTTGCCCAAGGTTGAGGAACACAAGGAGGTTTGTGAAGGTTGTGCTAAAGGAAATCATGCAAGAGAAAAGTTTCCAAAGGGCAATGCATGGAGGGCTCATCACCCACTTCAACTTGTTCATTCAGATATATGTGGTCCTATGCAGACTAAGAGTTTGGGTAAGTCATCATATTTCATCACTTTTATCGATGATTACTCACGAAATTGTTGGGTATATTTTTTGAAGGCCAAAGATGAAGCCTTGGATACATTCAAGAAGTTTAAAGCCCTTGTAGAAAACGAGAAAGGGTGCAAGATCAAATGTTTAAGGACTGATCGTGGAGGAGAATTTTGCTCAAAGGCTTTCCAAAGTTATTGTGATTTTAATGGCATCAAGAGGCAACTTACTACTGCATACACACCTCAACAGAATGGGGTAGCTGAAAGGAAGAATCGTACTATGGTTGAAATGGCAAGGTGCATGTTACAAACCAAGGGATTGAGCAATTCTTATTGGGGAGATGGAGTTGCTACAGTAGTGTACATCCTCAACCGTAGCCCCACAAGTACAGTAGAAAAGATGACTCCTTATGAAGCTTGGTATGGTAAAAGGCCTAATGTTAATCATTTCAAATTTTTTGGTTGTTTGGCTTATGTGCATGTACCGGATCAGAATAGATAGAAGTTAGATGCAAAGAGTGAGTCATGTATTTTTATTGGGTATAGTGAGAAAAGCAAGGCTTATAGATTGTATAATCCCCTCACTAACAAGCTTATTGTCTCAAGAGATGTGATTTTTGATGAAGGGGGAGTTTATGGTCATAAAAAAGGCCATGTTGAGAAGCCAAAATCTATTTTGAATGATGATATAATTGTTGATATTGATCATGAGCAGCCAACTAATGTTTCTATATCCAGTGGTTTAACTCCACCAAGCAACCCTTCATCAAGTTCTTTAGTACCAAGTTCAAGTCTAGCTTCTTCTCCAAGTTCGACAAGGAAAGTAAGGAGATTGAGTGATATCTACCAGAGGAGTGGAAATCAAGTACATGAAGAAAACCCAATAGGTGAGACAGTGAATTTTGCTTTATTAGCCAAGGCTGATTTTGAACCATCATGTTTTGAAGATGCATGTACTAATGAAGTTTGGGTGAAAACCATGGAAGAAGAGATGGATTCCATTCACAGGAATGACACTTGGGAGTTAACAAAACTTCCACATGACAAAAAAAGGATTGGCACCAAATGGGTCTACAAGACCAAATTTAACAGTGATGGGAGTGTTGAAAGACACAAGGCAAGATTAGTTGCTAAAGGCTTCACACAAAAGTATGGAATTGATTATGAAGAGACATTTGCACCAGTACCAAGACAAGAGACCATAAGAATGCTGATTTCATTAGTAGCTCAGAAGAAGTGGAGCATACATCATATGGACGTGAAAAGTGCCTTCTTGAATGGGTACTTAGAAGAGGAAGTATATGTGGAGCAGCCACAAGGTTTTGAAGTGGAAGGAAAAGATAATTATGTCTACAAGTTGAAGAAGGCTTTGTATGGCCTCAAGCAAGCACCAAGAGCGTGGTATGCTAGGATTGATGGATACTTTCAAGAGAATGACTTCCAGAGAAGTAAGAGTGATCCTACCCTACACTACAAACAAGAAGGTACTGATATTCTCATCATAAGTTTGTATGTTGATGATCTTTTGTATATGGGTAGTAGTTCTAAGATGAAAGATGAATTCAAAGCTGCTATGATGAAAGAATTCGAGATGAAAGATCTTGGTCTAATGAAATATTTTCTAGGAATGGAGGTTTATCAAAGTAAGGATGAGATTTTCATTTGTCAAACAAAGTATGCACAGGATATGTTGAAGAAATTTAATATGACTAATTGTAACCCTGCCTCCACTCCAAGTGCTCATGGAGATTTGTTATGTAGAGATGATGGTGCTAATTTAGTTAATGAGACAACTTACAGAAGTATTGTGGGGAGCTTGATGTTTCTAATCCACACGAGGCCTGATATTGCCTATTTAGTTTCACTTGTTTCAAGGTATATGACAAATCCATCTGAAATACATATGAAGGCAGCCAAGAGGATTTTGAGGTATGTGAAAGGGAATTTAAGTTTTGGTATTCATTACTACCCTTCTGAAAAGTTCAATCTAGTAGGTTTTAGTGATTCAGATTGGGGAGGTAGTATGGATGACCGTAAATCTACATCTGGAAATTGTTTTTCTTTTGGTTCTGGTTTGATTACCTGGAGCTCGAAAAAACAAAGTATTGTTGCTCTCTCATCTACAGAAGCGGAGTATGTTGCAATTACCTCAGCAGGTACACAAGCTCTTTGGCTCAGAAAAGTTTTGGAAGAAATTGGAGAAAAACAATTTCAGCCTACAGTAATTTATTGTGACAATGTAAGTGCCATCAAGTTAGCTAAGAATCTGGTTCATCACAGCAGAACAAAGCATTTTGATTTGAAATATCACTTCATACGAGATTTGGTGTAGAAGAAGGAAGTCAAATTGAAGCACATCAACACCCAGGATCAGCTAGCAAATATATTCACCAAAGCGGTTGCGAAAGCTCAGTTTATAGCACTACGAGATAAGATTGTTAGCCCTCTCAGCATCAAGGGGGAGTATGTTGATAAGTGATGCTGCTCTAGCATGCAGCTCCATGCAACTCCAGTTTGGACATGAAGCTATCCATTCATCACCATGCATAAGCTATTTTTAGTTAATAGTTTTTTTTTGTTTATTCATGCAAATAAAGCATGTACTCCAGCATGCATGAATCCTTAGGACTATTTTTAGTTTTGCTTTTTGCATGAGTTTGTTTTTAGTAAATAAAGCATGTTGTGCATGCACTTATTGTATTCTTAATTTAGGGAGTAGTTTGCTTTTTTTAGTTTGAGAGCCTTAGTAGCTTTCCATGCAAAGCTAGGAATATATTTAGAACTGCAGTTATTATTTATTCTTCTAGACTGCAAATTCTTTATATATACAACCTCTATGTAATTTTTTAATTAAGCTTCAATAAAGATATTGGTGTTTTTCTTTTCTTTGTTGTTATTGTTTGCTAATCAGTTGGTTCAGAGAGGATAGGTCAGGTTCAAAATTCTACAGTTTGCCGTCACAAAGAGGGTTGAATTACAGAGGCTTGGTTGTGAAGAGTGTAGTTAGTAAAGTGTATAGAGCAGAGAGTGAGAGACTTATGAAAGGGCATGTTTGTGTAATTGTAAATTTGATGATAAATTGAGTATGATTATTACAATCTTGTTTCGTTTATAAACAGAGAGACTGTTCTGTTCATCCGTATTTTCACTTTCATTTTTACTTTTACACCTTTCATTTTTACTTTTACACCTTTCATTTTATTTGTTTGAGAAGGAATCAGGTTCTGTTAAGAACAAAAAAAAATAGTAAATCTAAGCAAAATAGTAAACAGAGCAAATAGTAAACAACAGAGAAAATAGTAGACAACGATAACTAGTTACTTGCCTCAAGATTCTGCACAGATTGTGTCATGCTGTCATCAATGTTGACGAGCAAAATGGGCAGACTTTAAAAAAAATATATTAGAGCTCTCCAGAGCAAAAAAAATCCAAGAAATGGGATGAACTAGAACCAGTCTCCATACAGTGGCTGCTTCAATCTGTTCACAATAAACGAAAAATAGATGTAAATATCAAGGGCTTCATCAGGACACCATGGAAAGTTAAGAATTTACGGCACTGCATTTACAGTCAGATTTGATATAATTTTACAGTTGCAAGATTTGTTGAGAGATTTTGTATTCATTAGCAAATCTTCGAAAACTATCGGTGTCTGAAAACCAGCGACTACTTTACAGTTTCACAGGAACATTTTAATGAAACCATGTTTCCCGATACACTTTACCAGACAGGAGATGGATTCAGGACGTGAGACAGGTATTAGTGAAAAACTCATGTAATATAATCTATGGGCTAATAAATATAATATTTCTGTTTTTAATTAAAAATTGTACAAATATAAATTTATCAAAATTAATGTTTAACCAACACAGTACCTGAGAATAGACTAATCGACTGGAAGTGGAAGAATTGCCTGCTAGCTCTGTCACTGTAAAGCGCGGTAGCGAGAATCGAACCCGAGTTGAGAGGGAGCAAGCCACCTTACGGCCAAGTACGCTACCGCTCAAGACTAAAGATTTAGTTTGTTATTTCTATATATTTATGATCTATTTAAGGACAGCTATCTGCACATTAAAGAAAAAAGACATAATGAAAAGATGAGTTCAGATATTAAAATAGATTTATTATTTGTATTCATTTTGATTATTAAAAAGATAATATTAAAATTAAAAATGTGATCTTAAATATTCATGAAAAAAAATGTTTACTTGTTGAGATTACAGATAGGTTTGCTAGCTAGGTTTTAAAAATCAGTCTGAGATAAACATAAGCTACGTGTTGGAAGTTTTCTCTAGCTTATCGAAAATTCACTTGGTTGTTTTTTTCTGTCAGGCAAATACACAGGAATATTCTCATAATATGTCTCGGACAAAAGAAATAGCCGATTGAACTATGTTGTGAGAAGGGGCAGGAAAGCATTGTATCGTCTTTCCCATATAAGAAAGAATTCTTTAACTCTCTGAATAAATGGAGATTGAAATACTAAGACTACTACTAGATTTCATCAAGTCCTTAAGTTGGCTAATTCTATCAGAATCTGGAATTCCTCACTAAGTAAAACTTATACAGTAGCCAAGTGCAACTAGCCATCATTGTTTGTCCACAATGCACTCAATTTTTTCTCTTTATTCGGAGACAATTTATCCTTGCGTTTCTTAAATAAATATATTCCAAGTGATACATCGTTAAGCTGCACATGATTTCACCTTCTTCACAACAAAATTCACCTTCCTTAGGTCATTTAGTGCAGTAGGTGGAGTGGATAAGAGAAAACCAATATTCTTCAAGAAATGCAGACCAAAGTTACATAGCAAGAACTTCAAAACAATTAAATGAAAATGGAACTCGGAGTTTTTTAAAATCTTCAAATATCAAATACTGAGGCAAGTTGAGATTGTTCCTGAACAAAAAATAGTCATTATAACAATCTAGTTACAGAGGCAGTGACAGCAGTCACACTAGACTCCAAAATAAAACAACCACCAAACTGGAAAACTGGAAAACAAAACAACCACCAAACTGGAAAACAAAACTAGTGACCTTAGCTCACAATTCAGCCTCATAGGCAGTGACACCAGTCACAGTGAACAAACAACTACGAAACTGGAAGGTAAACCTAACAATCTTGGCTCACAGCAATGCTCAGGCTCACAACAGTACTCAAGCTCATTTTAGTAATCAGGTATTTCTACTCATTAATTATGCAGCCTATCTAGAAGGCCCCTGTTGCAAACACAGGAAGGCTGATCTTCAAATACCGATAGAAGAAGAAAGCTTGGGAAATATCCTAACACTATAAATTTTATTACAAAGATGAAATAATAAATAATAACATTGCAGTTTGTGGTATCACATCAATGAGTGTGTGGGATTTTTACTAAATTTCATCATATATTGTAGATGTTGTGTCTACTGTCTCCTGAATGGACAGGAACACTCTGCATTTTGATTTTTTTCTTATATCATTTTGCGGAAGCAAATACTAAAATTTCCTCAATTTATACTTATCTTTTTCTTTTAACTAATGTATTCAGGAGAAGCATCTATGAGTGCAGAGTTGTTATTGGGCATGCTGAAGAAGCCAAATTATCTAATTTACAGACATTTCCTATAAGCCTCTATGTTTAGATCTTGCAAGTACTATAACTCACCATCCCGAAGAAATGGGTACCAAAAAATTGGGGCAGAGAGTACCTTTTATGATTGTGAGGCCTCGTAGCCAAAGCCCTCCTTTATCTCACATATTTCCTTAATGGGGCGTCGGGTGGGGCTACCACTGATTTGTTCCACAGAGTATTGTCATAGCCGATCACTGCTCCAATCTTCACCAGCTCAATCAGCCGCTTGTGGTAATTCAAATAATTGTCTTTGTCTGCATCCACAAATATGAAATCGAAGGACCCATGCACTTCCTTCTGCAAAATCACAGCATTAATTCCAGATTCACAATTTACCCAAAAAAAACTTACCCAGATTTTCAATAGTATTTTCTTTTTTGGTTACATAGAGAAGAGATCTAAGCTTACATTTTCTAACATTTGATCAATAACTGGCAGGGCAGGGTCCTCTCTGAAGTCAATTTTGTGGGCAACCCCTGCTTTTTGAATTGCAGGCAAGCCCAACTCATAGTTCTCCCTGTTGATGTCCATTGCTATGATCTGCAACACAAAAATCACTAAAATGTAAACGAGGAAGCCCTTAAAATTTGTTTTTTCAACCATTAAGGAACAGATGAATGAATGGTCATGTACCTTTCCATCATCATGCAAGGCCAGAGCAGTGCTGAGAAGAGAGTAACAAGTATACACACCAATCTCCATGGTGTTCTTGGCATTGATGAGATTCAACATCAGATTTAAAAACTAACCCTCATCAGCAGACGTAGTCATCAGATTCCTGTCGAAAAAACAGAGCCAATTTGAGAAAAAGAAAAAGGATTGCTTCAGACCATGAAAACTCGGCATGTCATTTGTTGGAGCACAGAACAAAAATGATCCAAGGACCAAAACTAGGTTTTACCATGGATGCTTGGCAGTTATTTCTCCGAGTTCTCTCATTGGCTCAGGCTCACGGGGATACACACTGGTTTCCAATATATACTGCAATTTCCACACCACTAACAAATCAATCCAGGCAAAAATGAAAATGGGCATGTTGAATGTATTCTAAAACTGAAAGTTTAGGGAAACCTGATAAAGGGCATCGTTCTGAAGAAGGCTCTTGCGCTCCTTGCATGCCATAGAAAATGATAGCAGATGGGATCATGAGAGTGGCTTTTGTGCTTCCTCACTATTTGCACTTCTTTCCTTTGTATACTATCGTTTCAATTCACTTTGACACTCTTTGTCACCACGCAGCATTCATGCTGTTCCCAGTCTGTCACTTCATTATCCTCTGTTTATATCTTTCTACACACCTCTGCGTACTAGATCTGATTCTGTTCCTTCTGCTCTGTCTCAATAACTTATCGCAGGGAGCTGTTCGAGCTTGGTTTTTGTCTTCTTTTGTTTTGCAAATCTTCCACGCTATTCCTCTGTAGTAGGAGTATATGAAGAGGGGAAAGGACAAACATTTTGAATTATGACACCAAAGACATGGCATATACGTAAGAGCTTCCAGAGAAGAATTAGCATCAATTCCCTCATTATTTGAAGCACGAATTGAGGAAAATGCGTATAACGGGATGGTGCTCGAGGAAATTCTCCCTGCAAAAGAAAAAGCACTAGTAAGTATTTTTTAATTTCTGAATGATATTGAACCAAGGAATGGTACGTCCCCATCTGACTCACTTCCATGACACATACAAATGATCATAGCAAAATAAAGATACAGAACTATTTGTTATCTTTGATTAAACAATCAGTGATATCCCTCTTCATTATATTTAACCTAAAATTTGATCGAAACATTCAAACATATCAAATCTTACAATTCATCCAAGTCACTAAACATAACTTTCGCAAATGCTCACCATGCTTTTTAAGTAAAAATTTCATTATTTGCTATTCTAACCATTAGGGTTTATTATAAACTAATTTCTCACACTAGTAACCCATCCACAACTGAAGCAGTAAAATGACAAGTTTCCATTGAAATTGTTTTTTCTTACATCGGCAGGAAAACACTTACCTGAATCAAATCTACTAAGCTTTTGGTGTGGCCTTCCAACAATGATGAAGCTATACAAGAAAAATAATTAGAACCCATTTCCTTCTACTTAGTGGAGAATTGCGTGGGATGAAAAGCAGGATACCTTTCCTCCTCAGGTTCCTCTTTAATGTGTTGGAAGAACAGGTCGAGATGAGAACAATGACCTGCTAAACAGTGATTCTCTCCCCGTGGATGTCTTGAAGTTATGCGATTGGGTTCACAGTCTTATTATCTTATACTCGAGCTTAAATCATATGATTACATAATGACACGCGAACATGAGACCAAAAAAACAAACATTTTCTATAACTTGATTACTATGGGAATCCGGTTTATTTTTCAAGAAGTACTTACAAAGTGTCGAAAATGAATGTACCCTACAAGTCTGCCGATTATGAGAGTCTATTTTGTTGCCTTCCTCTTTGGTTCCTGTAATTATTTTTATTGTAATTATAGCGTTCTTCACTTGATCTTCAAGTCTATGTCGTGCCATTACATGATGGCAACGGCTAACCATAAGCGTACGTTCTGGACAGAGATTGTCTACCATAAATTGTGATAGTCTATTCTACCTTCCTCTTTCGTTCTTGCAATTGTTTTTACTGTTATTATTTCTTTCTTTTTCTGAATTACAAGTCTATGTCGTGCCATTACATGATGACAACTTCTAACAATTGCGTACGTTCTGGAAAGAGATTTTCAAAAGATCTGTAGTGTATACTAGACCCGCTTAATGCGTTTAGATCAAAATCCGATCCATGCTACAGGGTACATGCACTCCAATTTTCTTACTTCATGGAGTTTTTAACTTCCGATTTTTTTCTTCTTTTAACTTTCAAACTATATGATATTGGATGTTTTAATAATTATAAAAGTATCTTATATTTAAATTAATAATTAATATGATTTCTTTTTAATAATTAATAATTAATCTTATTTCATTTTATTTTAATATTATAATAATTATCAAGTTTGTGAATGAGATAAAAGAGTTATATGGCAAAATAATTTTTTTTGCTATGTAGATTTCTTGTTAGAAATATTAGTTCTAGAGATTTATTTTTGTTGAGGGGGCAAGATTACGAAACAAGCAAGGCTTGGGAGGAGCTCATTATTGTAAGTTGGTATTTTTATTTATTTAAATTAAAGATTCACGCAATCTTAATTATTGCAAGGCTAGTTTTAAATATGTATGGCTAGGAACACATTTTGGATCTTATACAAAAAGAAATATGAGAAGAAACCATGTGATTAAAAGTTTGAACCAACAATTAAGGATTGATAGCATTATACAATGGAGATATCCAAACCCACAAGGAAATGAAAACATTTTATTTTTTCACCTTTTCTTTGTCCTTAAGAATCCCAAAATTACTTTGTTAATCCTAGCAATATTAATTAGCTTTACTCTAAAAGACAAATACATTAATTAAGCAATAGCCCTCATTAACTTATAGTAATAATTTTATTTTTGTTTATATAATTTTTTCACTTTTACACATAACTTTCAATTACTAGACATTGCTTGTGCACAAAGATAAGAAATCCCTATCTTTAGTTATTATTATTTATGGCATGAGTGTACTATAGTTTCTATGTAATTTTATTTGATTTGATCCACTTTACCATAGCAACCTATCAAATCTAGGTTGATTTGTGTTTAATTTATTTATTTAATTAATTATCATAGATCTATTATTCAAGTCTATTTTTTGACATGTTAAAATTTATTTTTATATTTCATCTTGATATTCAATGATACAGATATTTCCTAGGGTTTGGTGTTGCTTTATATGGTCTATCTACTACCTATCCTACCCACCCTGGTGTTGACTTAGTGATATGTTGAGATAAATGAGAATGGTCTAGGAACTAGTGAGAAAGATGAAAATTCATCCACCAATATTTTCTTCAATGTTGCATTATTTTTGAAGATTGACTTCATTTAGTAAAAATGTATTAACTTATTGGGGAACAAACAAACTTGTGAATGCTTCAATTCTTTACCCAACAAACTTTTAAACAAATTTAGATAGTTATAAAGAAGAGACAAGAATTAACTAACATGCACATACTAATTTTAGTAAACAACCTAATATGATAAGGAACCCTCTTTGGTATCTCAATAACAAAGAATATTCATAGAAGAAAATAAATTTCTTATTTTTTTAGATTATGAAAAATGAATGACACTTCCTAGAATTAATCAAAACTATAAAATTCTTCATGATTTCCCTTTTATATTAATGCCCGTGTATGGTGAGAAAAGTGATGATAAACTATTGTAAAACCATAAAGATCCAGCCACAAACAATCTAAGTCCTACAATGAAACATTCACCAATACCAAAGGAGATACCTAAGATCATGCAAATCAACAAAATAAAACAATATTACCATTCACATGTCTAGTAGGGTTCAAATCTCCATTGTCTTTCTATCTCCATTGATCTTGCTTGATATATTTGCTCTTAGCTTTTATGTGTGCACAAGAGCTCAACAAAGAACAAAAATGTGGTTGATAGCTTGGTTACAAGAAGGCTTGATTGCATAGGATTGACTTAGGTATTTGATGAGGGTTGATAATGGAAGAAGCATCTCCTTATATAGAAGACACTTTAGAAAATGAAGGGATAAGATTAAGAGGTGTAAGGATAAATGGTCGGCTAGGATTAAAGGGTAGGTAGAAGAAATAATAAAATGATGAGAGGGTAGGTAGTGTAGGAATTAAGAGATGAATGACATGTGTCATGGGTAGAAAAGACTAATGAATGAATTAATTAAATAAATATTTATTTAATCAATAGAGGAAGTGAGATCAATTAAATAAATAAAAGTATTTATTTAATTTAGGAAAGAGGACAATTTAAATAAATAAAAGTATTTATTTAAATGAGGAAAGACTTAGAAGAGGATTAATGAATTAATTAACTAAATAAAGATTTATTTAACTAATAGAAGACTTAAGATAAAAATAATTAAATAAATAAAAAATATTTATTTAATTAGACAGGATAATTTTAGGTGTCTACATTTTGCCCCTCTTTGAGACAATGCAACTTGTCGTGTTGTTTCAAAGAAGATAAGATAAACTGATACAAAGTTGTCCCAAGACAAGAATAATATGCCTCCTTGAGAGATTGGATGAAAATGTTTGAAAAGATTGTAAACAATCTCTCGATAAGAAAGAAAAGCTAGATAAGATTGATAGGATAGGGTGACAAGGTCACACAGGAAAAAGACTGACTCAAGAGGAATCAACATAATCATGTCTATGTCTTAAAAGGCCAAAATTGATAGTTATATGATGAACATACGCTATCAATTGGATAAGCAGCTGAGACGATTTACTCAAATAGGTGCCCCAGGGAAGACAAACTGAAAACAAGGCTAGAATTGACAATTCTGTGATAAACATATGTTGCCAATTGGATAAGCTATTGAAAGGATTCACTCCAATAGGTGCCCTAAAATAGGTAGGTTTGCTAAGCTGAGTGTAGTATAAGCCACTGAATTGATAAAATCTGGCGAGTGCTCTAGCAAGATAGGATATAGTGCAATGTGATAAACATATACACTAGGATGCAACACCGTGTGATAAACATATGCACTAGGATGGAGCCTGCTGAGTAGCACCATGTGATGGAGATAGGTACCACTAGGCTAGGATAGGATAAGATAGGCAACACTATGTGATAAACATGAGTACCACTAGGATTGACAAGATTGATTTGATTGGATGCAAGAGTACTTAGCCCAGATTGAGTCTACAGAGCGATTTCCTGTGATATAATAGTTACGAACAAATTTGATTGTCAAGGACCACGTTGTGATCAAGGCAATGGGATTGAGATACATTATGTATATGCCTGAGATTTGGGCAAAAACAACACTGTTAACTGCTTTGGTGAAAAGATGGTCCTGAAAAGTCTGCAAGAGGGGACATACGAGATGATCTAGGTTGTATCAGTTTTTGTATGATGATGTAGACATCTTTGGGTGATTTTCTAGTCATATGATTTTGAAATCATTGTATCATTGCACTTATAATTTTTTGATATATATATGAGATGAGATGATCCATCCGTGCGGAAGCTATATGCATGTGTTCCTATGTGATGCTTCTATATGTTTTATGATGATTTTATGATAATTTTATGATGCTTATGATATGGATGCAAATATGTACATGATGAAATGCAATATATTTTTGTTCTTTTTCTAGGTTTATATGCATATGCAGATATTAGCCAATGATATATGTAAGATGTGATGCGATTGTGATATCTATATGTATGTATGAAATAAGATATGCTAAAATTTGATGATGCAAGTGAAAACTACATAAAATGCAGATATTTTTGGTGTGTCATTATACTCAGTCATGTGATAACGAGCTACATGGACTCAAGGAAGGACAATAGAGGTCAATCAAAAAAGGGGGATGGAAGGTAGAAGATATGGAAGTGAAATAGCTTCTTGTGCTTTATCATCATTGAGATTTATTATGGAAAATAGGTTATGACCATCTAGGTATAGGTTCGACCTAGAATGTCATTGTACTCATTTGCATGAAGATTAGACAGTCACAAACAAGGAATGCCCCAGTTCACACTAGATTCACAGTGTCCTCATATCCTTGGAAAAGTCATATTATTACTAAGAGACAATCCACGAACAACAAAACAATAGGAGAACATATCCCATCCTTTCCTTCCTAGTCGAAGACATCCTGGAGATATAATCTCTAGTCAAAGACATCCTAGAAAAGCTAAAAGACATGTCACCAAAAAGATAAAATCAAAAGAAAACCAAGACTTGACACCAACACACAATGAAATCTTCAAGTTATTAGCATTTCTTGCCACATATGTTAACATGTTGGATTTGGTCACAATGTTGTCATCCTGATAAAGGATAAATCTTGCTGAAAGATTTGATTTGTTGAAAGTCCACTGCTGCTTGTGTCTCATCTGAAACTGATTGAATCCATGAAACTAATACTTTATTGTGAAGAAGAACGAAACCTTATTGTGGATTGGCGATGCAAATGACCTTTTATTGCAAAGTGTGCATGAAAAGAAGGAGGAATAAAAAGATGATGCTCCTCAAAACTTGCGATGCTCAGGGTACCACTTCAATCACTAGATTTAGGATTTTTCCCTAGTTATAGATTAGACCTAATTTATTATGGACAGAAAGGGGTGAAAAATAAAAGGTTTATTATGAATGGCTAAACAATCTCAGGTAGATCAATAACAAGCCATGATGGGAATGGGTAAGTTTATTTATTAATGGATAGGTTGTGACTGTGTGAAAAGTGAAGTGAGAAGGGGATTGAGTCCTGAAGGAGGGAGGAGAAATGTCTCTACACATGGGTCGGTAGCCCAGTTTTCACCATGGTACTTGCCCAGGGTGCCATCAAAGTGGTTTTCACCATTGGACGAGTTTATTTCTCTTTACTTTTTTTGATTTTTATTTTTTTTGTGTCACAAGGCATTTGTTTGCCAGGTTTTCACCAAGTAACAATTTTTTTATTTATGATTTTTTGTATTTTGTAATTTTTTTCAGGTATTTTTGAATTAGGATATTCTAAAGAGCTATGTTTAAAACCTATGAAGGTGGATGCCGTTGATAGGATCTTCCAAGGGTTCTTCTTCTAGTGTTGAAATATGATATGAACCTGATCCACAGACTGTTGTGATGATGTAAGGACCAAGCCAATTTGGTTCGAACTTTCCCTTCTTCTGTCTGTCTTGCTGATTTCTAGGATTTTCTCTGAGAACTAAGTCACCCACCTCAAATGTATGAGGCTTAACCTTATGATTGTAGCTGCATTAAAGTAGAATAACTTGCGTGTGGACTACACGGGCCTATATGCGTGTCACCTAAAGAAGTTTGGGCATCCCTGATAACAAATTCCCTCGAGAAAGCTCCATTAAAGGTCCATTGATGTGATGTATCACCAAAAGAAGATGGATGTGTGGAACAAGTAGATGAGTGATGAAGGCATATGATTGCGAAAATAAATGAAAGTATCATGACATGATGGAGACTTAGGATCAACAAGTATTCTTTTTTACTTGAAATTTTAGAACTTTTTCCCCCAGTTATTTTGATATTAGGGGAGATCATATCTTGCTCTTTTTCTTTCATAGTATTTTATCCTTGACCTTGATTTTTGCAAAGTCCAATGGCTTTTGATTTTGATTTGGACTAAAGGAATTTTGTTTATTTTTGACTTTTAGACTTTTCTTTTAAAAGCTTGATTTTTGATCCCTAATAAGTAAGGGCTTTTGTAATTCTTATTGATCCAAGTCTGGGAGAGGACTGGAAATGAAATAAATGAATGAAATGGTAAATCTATGTGAGTTCTCAAGAGGGTTTGCAATACACTCAATAGATTCTTTGTTGGAACCACTCTTAGGACTATTGATATCAAGAGTTGTTTGCACCACTAGAGGAGATTTGCATTCAACCTTAGTAGCCACAACACTAGGTGGTTCACGCCCAATTCCTTGATATTTCAAATTGTTTGTAGGTTGTTCAAGTCGACTAAATGTCTTATGAGATAGTGGGAGTTAATCAACATGAAAGATATACTCACCACATCCCATATCTTTAATCTTGAACTTTTCTTTGATCTTTGTTTGCTTTGATGTAGAAGCTTTCAAGGATTCTGGAAGGAGTAGCCTCTCGATTGACTGGGATTGTTATTTCTGATCTTTCTTGCAAGTTATTGCAATATATGAATGGATTCGGATCACCTTTGATGGTCACTTCAACTCCATTGTGTGGAAACTTGATACATCAATGATATGCTGAGGGAAGAACTCTCATTTCGTGAATCCATGGACGCCCCAAAAGTATATTGTATGTGAGATCTAGATCAAGGACTTGACAAACCACATCCTTCATGATTGGCCTAATTGTTAGAGGTAAATTGACCATACCCTTGGATGAGCACTCTTCATAATCATATGCTTTAATGGTGATTGCATGTGTAGAATTCATAGTCATTTTAGAATATCCCAATTGTTTAATAGTAATCAATGTACAAATGTTCATACCTGCTCCTCCATCGATCAGGACTCGTTTTATTCATTTTTGTAGATAAAGGCTTCAATATGTAGAGGTGCATTATGAGGTTGGGTTATGGATGTGTCATTGACTTTTATGAATGTGAGGGTATGCAGAATAGAAAGGTATCCCACCATGGCTTGAAACTGGTCCACATTCAGATCAGTGGGTACAAAGGTCCCTCTCAAAGTTTTATCAAGGATGGCCTTATGTGCGGGGGATATGCATAAAAGCTCAAGGATGGAGATGAGGGTGGGTGTCTTCTCTAGCTGATCTACAAGGTCATACTCACTCTTTGTGGATGAAGAGGCTATGGGCTTGGATGGAACACCTTGCAAGGTGACTTTACCTCGATAGGTTGTGACATTACATTCAGAGGTTTCATTTTCAGAAGCTGAGGAAGATGGTCCAATCCCTTTCAAAATAACTTTACTCCTTTGTGTAGGACCTTCAAGAGTTTTATCCTTGATGATGATGGTTGAAACATGGTTGTCCATTGAAATGTGATTAATGGTAGAATCATAGTCATAGGGCGTCTTGGTATAATTGGCTTGATTATTGGTAGTTTTTTTTTTCCCTTGTCATGTTTAGGAAATGGGTCCTTGAACATCACATGTTCTTCATTGGATGTAGGACCATCCACTTCTATGTCACCTCTGTCAATGAGAACTTGTATGATATTCTTCAATTTGTGGCAGTTGCTAGTTAAATGCCCTTTACTTTTGTGATATTCGCAATATTCATCATCATTCCACCAATTTGGTTTTACCTTTGGCTCATATGGTAGATTATCTGGTAGTGTTATGAGCTTGTTTGCCACTAACTTCTTGAATGCAGTTTCAATTGGCTCTCCCAACGGGGTGTATTTTCTTCGAGGTTTTGATTGCCTTTGATTTTTCACTTGATTATTTGAGTTAGAAGAACTTGCAATTTATCTTAGGTTTCACAATATTTGCATCTTCTACCCCGTCATTGTCTGTGTTCTTATTCTTGTTCCAAAAATGGGGTTTGTCTTTCCCATTTGATTCCTCTTTGCTCTCTTTGAATATCTTGATGATACCTTGTTCAATAAGGACCTTTTTTATTGCCATTCCTTTCTCAATGACCTCTTTTAAGGTAGGCAAACATGCTTTTCTTATCTCATATCTGATATCCTTGTTGACATTTTAAGTGAACATTTGTTTAGGTATATCACAAGAGCATTGACTAGAAAGACCTCTCCATCAGTTTAAAAATAAAGAGAAAAATTCCCCATGTTTTTGCCTAGTATTGCATAAGGTAGCCATTGACACATCTATTTCAATGTTGTATGAGAAATGTTGTAAGAAAGCCTCTTCTAGATCACCCCATGACTTAATTCTAGATGGAAGTTGGGAGAACCATTTCATATCTTGCTCACGTAAGCTTTGTGGGAACAATCTCATCAAGTATGTTTCTTCCACTTCTACCTCAATGCAAGCTATGAAAAGTTATCTTATGTGTGCCTTAGGATCCCCTTTTCCTTTGTACTTATCAAACTTTGGTGTTACAAAATGTGGAGGGAATGCAGGAATTGGAATTATTCTATCAAATGGGTAAGGACATATATCTCTCATTGTGTATTGTTTTTTTGGTGCACTCATGTCTACCATTTTATTTTGTAAGTCCTTTATTTGTTGTTGCAAGTCATTCTTGGGTGGTGTCTTTTCTCTTTGAGCTAGTCCCATGCTTGAGCCATCAGGTGGAGGAGAAGGGATATAATGCATATATGGATGGTGTTGATCATAGATGTGTTCATATGGAGGAGGGATATAATTATAGCTTGGATATGGACCACTTGGTATGGTATTATAGTGAGGAGCACTAGGTCTAGGTTGATACATGTCATGATCATGGGGATAGGGGTTATCATAAGAGTTCTCTTGGATATTACCCCCAAATCTAACATGGGGTCTCCTAGTGTCATGATTTTGAATGTTAGATTGAGTGTAATTGTATGCATTGGTATTATATTTGGTATCATCATGGTCATGCATGGTGGTAGTTCTTCTACATGGGAAAGGATGACTGAGGGGTTGTTCATGACATGTTTTATTAGAACTGGCATGAGAATGAGTATATGTGTTTGGAATCTTAGGTTTTTGAAATAGGGATGAAGGTGACTCAGGCATGCGAGACTCTTTCTTACAAACACTATTGGGCCTCCTTTGTCTTGCATTAACTTGATTTATTTGATTTGGATCATCCTCTAAAATTTGTGACATATCAAATCCATGAGGTATTCTTGTCCCACTTTGTGCCATGACTTGTAGGAAATACTATCTATCCCTTTTCATGATTTCTTGAACCAACATATTAAAATAGGGATCCATGATAGTTTCCTCAACTTTTGTAGAATTCAAAGATGCATTGTCATTGTTATTATCATTTCCATTGTTATTGTTATTGTTGTCATTGTCTGGTATATTACTGTGGTTTTCAAGTGGATTGTAGAATTTGTCATCATCAAACTCATAGGTACTCATGTTTAAAGACCTTAAAACTTCTTTGGCTTCCCTTCTAGACCTTTGTGAATAGGTTTCAACAATAGACTAAAGTCTTTACCAAAAAATGAAAGGTAGGATGACAATGCAAAGACTATAGAAGACTAAGAGGTGTATGAAATGTAGATGAATCTAGGATAAACTTGCAATGTCCAAGAGTGTAATACCAAAGTATGTATGTTTGAGAGCAAGGTGTGCATTCGAAAGAGATGATGGATCTCTTGATGAGGTAAGTTGACGTTGACTCCAGGTATGTATATTTGAGAGTAAGGTGTGGCTTCCAAAGAGATGATGGATCTCTTGATGAGGTAAGTTGAGCTTGACTCAAGAAGACCAAATGAGACTCTAAGATGATGGATCTTGATGCGAGACTCACCTAGTGTTGCGTTATTGTATGTTTGCAAAGTTTGATGAGGACAAGCAGAGTAACCTTTTGACTCAAATTTGGAAAATATGTATGAGGGATATGCAAGTGAAGAAAATGATTGACTATGTATGATCAAGAGAGGTTGACTGAAAAATGAAGCCTTATAGAAAGTAGCCTTAGAAGCTCTTTAGATCTGAAAACTTAAGTCCTTATTGTTCTCAAGAGTTTTCTTGTAATCTCTCAACTATGAATAGAGACAGAGTTTTAACAAACCTAGACATGATTCGAAAAATGTTTAGCAATTCTATCTAATTGTAAAGTTGTTGAATGTGACCAAATCTCAATGTTTTGACTTTTAGTGGCAAGAAGACACAATAACAATGAAGACTCAATGTTTGAAAATGTTTTGTCTTAAGGATCCAAAATGTTTCCAAATGTAAAGTATAATGTGAAATGATTTTGCATACAATTGAAAACACGGTAGACAAAATGTTTCTTTGTTTTGTTTGAAAATGTTTTAGTGTTTTGATCATGCAAGCACAAATACTAAGGCTATCTAAGACAATAGTTTTTGAATCTCATGTGGGGTTTCCCTCGAGCTATGCAATTTAGAGTAAATACTTAGGTGATTGATCCCAATGGCTCTACCCTCGACACCTGACTTCTTCGGGGAAGCCAAGCACCAGTCCCCACAAAAAATCCCCATGGAAAACTTTGTATCTCTACTAAGAACCATAAGAATGTGAGTCGCTTCAAAGGTCCGACCTCCTGCGTCAACAACTAGAAGGTTTTTGGTCTTTCTAAAAAAAAAGGTACTAGTAAGGGTTTTCGTTAGGAGACTATCCATTGAAGTAGCACAAGAATGATTGAGGCCTATAGCCCAACAAATTACCAAACACTTTAGTATTCATGTAATCATGATTTAAACTTTAAGGGCCCTACAAAGTGCTTGATATGAGATAAACCTTAGATTGCTCCAACCTTTAAAATTTTCATCCCAAGAGGCCTATTTATTATAGTGAGTTGGAATGCTTGAGTTTTAGCCATACTCACTTGGGTCGTTCCCTCTTGACTAGTAGTCCTAGTGACCACACGGGGAGGCAGGCCCTCTAAAGATAAACACAAAAGAGCCTAATGCTCAAAACACGAAAGACACTGGTACAATTTTAGTGCACCAATTGAAGTGTTTGCTAGATTAAGAAGACAAAGCAAGCAATTTTAAAATCAAATCTTTGCCAAAGTTCCTGCACCAAGATTATTATTAGTTTTGAAATAATACCCCTCCTGTAAGCACACAAGTTAGGTAAATTCTAGATCCAAAAGACTTTGTGAAATAAGGGCCTTCGACAAGACGTTTTTTGATAGATTCAAATATCTAATTTTCCATGACTTCTTTCGCATCATAAAAACAAAACCACCTGTAAAATTTCAAGAGATTTCTAGAAATGTAAGAAATCCAAAAAAATTGCTAATTTGATCCAAATATTAACTTTTTATGAAAAAACATAAAAAATTCATAGAAAATAAAAAATTGATCCCAAAAACATGAATTTTTTACTAGAATCTCCTGAAACCATACCAAACTCGCATTAAAAAATTCCTACAAAAATTCCAAGGAGTTTGTGAGATATGATCAAAACAATGCAAAACCCTAATTTTTAAAGATCCAATTATTTATGAATTGTTTTGAATCAAAATTAAAATCACAAAGAACGGATCCTGTGTATAATTCTAAGAAATTTCCAAAACTATAGGAAAATCCAAAAAATTTGCTCATTTTCTCTGCACATTAATTTTTAATGAAAATTCATAAAAAAATTCATACAAAATTCAAATATGCTCCAAAAAATCTGATTTTTTTACTGAACACTTCTGATACCGTTCTGGATCTAAAAAAAGACATTTAGGCCATAATTCCAAGCCCTTTATGAGATCTAATCAAAATAATGCAAAACCCTAATTTTAAAGATCCGATTTTTCATGTAATATTTTGCTCCCAAATTTCAATCACAAAAAGTATACCCCTTGTAGAATTCTGAAAAATTTCCAAAAATGTAAGAAAATCTAAAAAATTCACTAATTTTGTCTCAATTTTTTTTTTAATGAAAAATCATAACAAATTCAAATATGCTCCAAAAATTCTTAATTTTGGATTGAGAGCTCTTGATACTATCCCCAACCTGAAAACAAAATTTTCTACAAAAAAAACAAGCCGTTGTTAGATTGGATCAAATCTCTACAAAATCTTAATGTTGTGTCCAAAACCCTAGCTGCACAAGGTTATTCTCCAAATTATTTTACAAAATAGCAATATAAGGTTAAAAAAACCTGCGAAAAAAACATAGATCTAACAAAGATCTATTTCCCATCGGGTGTGCCAAAATGTGTATGCTAAAAAGTGATGATAAACTATTGTAAAACCATAAAGATCCAACCACAAACAATCTAAGTCCTACAATGAAACATTCACCAATACCAATAGAGATACCTAAGATCATGCAAATTAATAAAATAAAATAATATTACCATTCACATGTCTAGTAGGGTTTTAATCTCCATTGCCTTCCCATTTCCATTGTTCTTGCTTGGTATATTTTCTCTCAGATTTTATGTGTGCAGAAGAGCTCAACAAAGATTAGAAATGTGGTTGATAGCTTGGTTACAAGAAGGCTTGATTGCATAGGATTGATTCAAGTATTTGATTAGGGTTGATAATGGACAAAGCATCTCCTTATATAGAAGACACTTTAGAAAATGAAAGGATAATATTAAGAGGTATAAGGATAAATGGTCGGCTAGGATTAAAGGCTAGGTACAAGAAATAGTAAAATGATGAGAGGGTAGGTAGTGTAGGAATTAAGAGATGAATGACATGTGTCATGGGTAGGAAATGCTAATGAATAAATTAAATAAATAAAGATTTATTTAATTAATAGAGGAAGTGGGATCAATTAAATAAATAGAAGTATTTATTTAATTTAGGAAAAAGGACAATTTAAATAAATAAAAGTATTTATTTAAATGTGGAAAGGCTTAGAAGAGGATTAATGAATTAACTAAATAAATAAAGATTTATTTAATTAATATAAGAATTAGGATAAAATAATTAAATAAATAAAAATATTTATTTAATTAGAGAAAAGTAAATGTATATTTACAAGTATTTCACTAGCCCTAGTAACGAATCAAGATGTAGAGCCATTTCTAGCAATAAAGTTCGCATATACAATAGTAGAGGGATTGAGCAAAACCTCATCTAGCATACATTCTTCTTCAATAGCTTGTTCTATCACCTCCTCCAAGTTCACAGATATTAGCTAGGGCATTGAAATGAAATGGTAGCAACTGTTAGAGTAAAATATTTTATTTACTTAATTTATTTAATCATATTGATTAATTAATTAAGTCACCTTTTTCTTTTTTCACTTAATCTAATTTAGGAAGCTTTTTTAGGCATTTAATAATTATTTTATTTCATGCATTCAACCCTTAGGGTTTACTTTAGGGTTTTGATCTCCTTTATTAAAGGATTGATCTCATTGTAATTAATACATTCTAGCAAGTTAATTTAATTCAGATTTTTATTGCAATTGTCTCCAATTATTCTTCCACTCTCTTGTTTGTAGGTTTTTTCTCTTGTACATGGCAGGTATTTGCATGCAGGGGATTATTGGGCATTGTGGAATTCATCAGTCAAGAATTCTAACATGGTATCAGAGCTCCATACTTGATGCATCCTATTCATCAAATTTGAGATTTTCCTTACAACGAGGTTTTTTGTGCATCTTGGGTCAATTTGAATCTAAAAATCAAATATGTGAGGGTTTGAAAAGTCAGCCTTTTTTTGTGATCCAGGGGGCACCTATTTTTTGGATCAGTTTGGGCAAAAAAAGGATGTCATGGTTGGCTTCTGGAGGCCAATTTGATGAATTTTGATATATAATTTTCCTATTTTCGGTGTAGGGATCTCAAAGGAAAAAAAACATTTATTTCAAGGCTCTACAGGCCGTACTTTACGAAACTTTTGGTCATAAAATTATAAAATTTAAATTTATTTTTTTTGGCCTTTTTACGGCTTGCCAAGGCCAAAAAAGTTCATTTTCCAATTTAAAAAAATAAAAAACAATTCTTTTTTTTTAAAGCATAGAGCGCTCTTTGTATTTTTGGGTACTCAGAGTACTTACATTTTGCAGGCTCGTGGGCCCCCCTTGGCTTCAGTGGCCCTACTCGGATTTTTTCGATCACCGATAACTATTACCAGCAAATTCCCCAACCACTATCAATGGCTCTGCTTTGCTCCCCCTCATAGCCGCCTGCACGCCATCGTTGCCCAACCACGGGCCGCTCCACCCCTAAGCACCACTTCCACTCAGCCACATCTGGTGGCACTGCCTAGAGGGGTGGTAATTTTTTTTGCATGCCATATTGTTGGGAAGCTCCTTCCAATACAAATCCAAATCTGGAGGTAAGTTTTTCTGGTTTTTCTATTTTGCACCCTTTTTTTCTTGTCAAAGTTAGAACTACTTTTTGGCACTTTCGGGGACATATTTTTTGCAAACGGACTTTATTTTTTGCAAACGAAATGGTGTTCGAAAGGTGTTGGAACAATAAATTCAAATCAACAGCTTATTTTATCAAAAAATTCATCAGGTATATAGAGATTAGTCATTTGTGTTTTTTTCTTTTCGTACTTTTCATCTTTCAGATTTGTGCTAGTGTTTGGGTTTTTGTATTGTGGGGGGAATTTTTCCTCTATTTCACATTGAAAACCCTTCCTTTATTGAGAGGCTCACTTCACACAATTATCACACCTAGAAAGCGCATATGACTCGCCTTCCTCATAGCAAAGGGGTTATGGTCCTTTTTGGATGAGGTTCAACCTCAGTTGACTTGTGCATTTGAGATCATGTAGCATCAAAACTGCATGGATGAGGCCATGGGAATGATTTCCTTGAATATTTTAGATACTATTTTATTCCACCTTGAGGGTTGCACTTCACCTCATGCCATGTGGATCAAGTTTTAGACTCTCTTTGGCACCATCAACAAGTTTCGGGCTCTACCGATTGAGGCAGAGTTGACTTCTTTGGCACCTGATTCTTTTACTACCATTGATAACTTGCTGATGAAGTCCAAATAATTGCGATCTCAGTTGGAGGGTGTCGGTACTACGAAGATAGATACAGAGTGCATCTACCTGATTCTCACTAAGCTTCGAGGTCCTTTCCAGATTTTCTCTTGTTTTTTCTCCACCGTTGATGCTATGGGGGCATGTCATACCATGCCCACTTTTGAGGTGTTTTGTGATCATATGACTCTTGAGAAAGCCTAGATATCCTAGTTGGACTCTCACACTAGATCACAGAACCATGCCTTGGTTGTACAATCATCTCAGGAGCCACAAAAACAAAAACTGAAGCCAAAGACCAAAGAGCCTGGAAAGATTCTAGATCACAACAGTCCTTTGGCCCACCTCCTCCTAAGGTGGGAAAATCGAAGAAAGATAGACCTAAGTGTGCTTATTTTAGCAAGCCAAATCATGATGAGTCTTAGTGCTATGAGAAGAAGATTTATGGACATGTAAAATAGGTTTTAGATTTGATAGCTTTTATTCAAAAGAGCAACATTGAAATTCCTTCTTCTTCTACTACATCTCACAGGTATTCTTCTTCCTCATTCCTAACAAATGGATAGGATAGAAGTAAGGGTCATGCATTATGTGTAACAATTAGTCAACCTTCCTCTAGATGGTTACTTGTTTAGGTGCTTCACACTATATGACATCTTCTTAGGATATTTTCTCATCTTTTCAGGCTTCTCCTACACCACACATTTTGATGGGTAACAACACTGTTATGACTGTATGAGGGAAAGGTTCTATCGACATTGATGATGGTAAATTTCATGATGTATTATGTGTTCCATATTTTTCCTCTAACCTTCTCTCCATCTATCTGATTACTCACAGTGGGACTGGGAAGACAGTTGAGTTCATCCGAGATTTAGTGCACATCATAAACAGTGGGACTGGGAAGACAGTTGAGTTCATCCGAGATTTAGTGCACATCATAAATAGTGAGACTGGCAATATTGTTGCAATAGGGACGGTTGATCATTCTTCCCACTTGTACTCTTTCTCTCATTTTGGTCCACAATCTCCACTATTAGAGAATCACTCTCTTTCTTCAAGAGATCATGTTGAGGTGAATTCAGGTCACTCGCACTGGTGTGTTACTCCTGAGACCAGTGTTGTGACTTCTACACCTCCATCTCCTATTGAGATTACTTCTATTCAGTAGGATCCCTCTTCAACATTGCTTCACATTGTAGCTCCATGCATCAAGCCATCTATTCCAATTATTGAGGATATTTGAGAGGATGTTCATTCCCTCTCAGATGACAAATTTAGCACATCTGTTGTTTCACCATTATTAGGGGTTCCATTACAGCATCATCATGCAGTCTCCTTTGAGAATCATCCAGGCCTTCCAATTTCACCTCCTATTCAGGGGTATCCTATTCTTTGTCTGCAACCTTTGTTTCTTCTGTATTAGAGACACATTGGTTTGACTATTGACACAAGGGTTCTATCATTCTAGGGGGGCTTTGGAGTCTCAAACCTCTCTCATGGGGGCATTGGTTGTACACATGTTCTTGAGAGAGTATCTTGAGACATGCACTTGCATTTTGTACTTGCATATGTACTTTCTTTTTTCCATCTCTTTTTTGAGAGGATTTTTTTTCCATTGGGTTTTCTCATTTTCTCCACTTTATAGAGATTTACATGTCCACATCAGGTCTTGTTGTCGGGACCCAAATTTGCATTGACTGTATGTTGTTGTATTTTTTTGTATGTATCTAGTTTCATTCACTTACCTTTTTGGCTACTCCCTAAATTCATCTTAAGGGTTGGTGTTAGAGTAAAAGGTTTTATTTACTTAATTAATTTAATCATATTGATTAATTAATTAAGTCTCCTTTCCTTTTTTCACTTAAGCAAAATTTAGGAAGGCTTTTTAGGCATTTAATAATTTTTTTATTTCATGTATTCAACCCTTAGGGTTTTCTTTAGGGTTTTGATCTCCTATTTTAAATGATTGATATCATTGTAATTAATACATTCTAGAAAGTTAATTGAATTCTGATTCTTCTTGCAATTGTCTCCAATTATTCTTGCACTTTCTTGGTTGTAGGTTTTTCTCCTGTATGTGGCAAGTATATGAATGCAGGTGATTATTCAGCATTATGGAATTTATCAATCATCAATCATGAATTCTAACAACAGGTTAGATGTGACTAATACTAATTTTAATTTTTATACATATCAAAGAACAAAGTTATCCTTCTAACATTTTGACAATAATTCCTTATTCCTTGTTTAATTAGCTTGATCTTAGTAATATTAATTAGCAATATCAACTGTGCTTACCAATGACATGGATCAAATATGTTTTCACAAGGAAAAAGAGTTAAAGAGGGCTTATGGAGATACACTATCAAAGGTAGAAATATTCTGGAAATAAAAATCAAGAGAGGTATGGCTGGCCAAAGGAGACACAAACACAAGATACTTCTATAATGTTACTAACAAGAGGAGGGATCTCAATAGAATCATTGAGATCAAGATAGGTGATGGTTCTTTCATAGAAGAGCCCGATGAGACAACTTCTTAAATAGTTAGGTTTTTTATCCAACTCCTAAATAACTTTGAGGGATCCAACTATATCGGGGAAAATGAAATCTTGGAACGAATTCCCAAACTAGTGAATTAAATGTAGAATAAAGATCTAAATGCAACAAAATTGTTTGAAGAAGTGGAGATGACATCCAAACAATTACATCCAAATAAGGCTCATGGCCTAGATGATTTTCCTATAGGCTTCTTCCACAAGTGTTGGCACATTATTGGTAGGGATTTGGCTGAGGCCGTGCATGCAATAATAAATTTAGGTAGATTCCTGTGAGAAAGAAACAATACCTTTATAACCTTCATTTCAAAAAACGAAAAGGTAACTAAATTGGGGGATTTTAGGTTGGCCTCTCTCTACAATACAACTTATAAAATCCTAGAAAAAAGTAGCAAATGTGATAAAAAAGTGTTGGCCCATGTATTATTTCAAAAGATCAAGTGAGATTTTTATCAGGGAGATAAAATTTGGACAATGTCATCATAACTTAGGAAGCAATTCACTCTCTTCAATGCAACTAAGATATAAGAAATGCATATGACAAAGTGGATTGGAGAATTTTATGGAAAACTCTTGTGGCTTCTAGGTTTGTTAAACAATGGGTCAATTGGATCTATAACTATATCTCCACCCTAAGGTATTCAATTCTGGTTAATGGGTCATTGATTAGATTCTTTGAGGTGTCAAGGGGACTAAGGTAGGGGATCCCCTTTCCCCATTTTGTTTATCATTATGGTGGAAGAATTAGGAAGATCAATGAGAAGATATCAATTAGAGGTATATCATCAAAGGAGTTGAGGCATCTAGCTCTATGGATGCAATGACTCAACAAAATTTTCTAGATGATATGATGCTCATTGAGAATGTAAATAAAAAGCAAGATAGACAATTTAAAGATTTTTTAATACAATACATAATCTCCTCAAGATAGGAGGTTAGCCAGGAGAAATCACAGTCCTTCTTCTCCTCTATCACACTAAGGAAGGAAGTAGAGATTCTGAGAGTATTAGAAACTAGGAAAGGCACATTTACTTGCACCTACCTTGGTCTCTCAATAGATAAAGGAACAAACAACATTAAGTTATGGTATTCCTTAATAGTAAAGGTAGAATATAGACTTGAATCATCGAAAGGGAGGTGGCTCTCATGAGAAGGTAGGATTATTATGCTGCAAGTGGTTGTATCTTCAATTGCAACTTACCTACTCTCTTGTCTTTCTCTCACCACTAGAATAAACCAATTCATATCCCAAAATACAAGGAAGTTATTTTCATAAGGGGATGAAGAGAAAGATAAATTTGCCTTAATATCCAAGGAGAAATTGTGTCTATCAAAGGAGTTGAGTGGAGTTGGATTGAGGAACCAACTTGGGGAAAAAAAGGCTCTAGGAGCAAAGTTGACATGGGAAAAGTATACGGAGCCAAATCTGAAGTGGGTCAAGATTCTATAAACCAAATACATGAATTTTAATAGCTAGACAAACATTCTGAGGGTAACCAATCCCCCCAAAGGATCTAGAGTCTATAATTTTATGTTGAATTGTATAGAACACTTGTCCTAGGACATACTAGATGGGGCAATGAGCCTATTTTGGGAGGATTCATGGGGGAGCTATCCAAGAATAGATAGTTCACTCAATATGGAACAAACATAAGGTTACCTTACAAAAAGTTTGGGGTTGTTTTCTTAAGGACTATGTCACTCTTGAATAATGACCAAACATTAGGATGAAAATATAAATATTTTACCCTTCTCCCTCTCTCGAGGCTTATGATCATATTATAGAAGACTTTATAGAATATTTGTGGAAGAAAATATATCATATTTATATTAAAATTATGGATCCATCATCTATTAACTAAGAAACATTTCTAAGGTGTAAATTTGAATGAGGGGTCGGTTCCTGTAGTGGGAAAGTTCTCATAAACTAAATGAGGGGTTGGTACGTCTAGTGGATAATTTTTCATGAATCAAATAAGGGGTTTGTGCCCCTAGTGGATTAGTGTTCACAAATCAAATGAGGTGTTAGTTCCTCTAGCTTTGTAAAATAAATTATTACATAAATAAATTAATTTGTCATGGTTTTATCCCATTAGTGTTTCCATGTAAATAGAATGTTCATGTGTTATTTCCATTTGAATGATTGTTTCAATAATGATTGATAGAGTTTAATTTCAAAAATAGTTATTTTTATACTTATTCCCTCCTCTCCTAATATAATTGTGTTCTCTATAATTGGTATTAGTGCCGACTCCTTCAAATTAGGCTAACCAACAAGAAGGAAGATCTAAAGCAGTACACATGGGTATAAAAGAAGGATTCTCCTCAAATAAAACTCCAATGTTCGATGGAACAAAATATGCATTTTAGAGCCTTAAAATGGGAACCAATATTAGTGCCCTAGGTTTCAAAATTAGGCAATATTTTGTGAATTGATATAAAGCTCCATAAAATCCTCTAGTGGATGCAATAAGAAAGTTATTTAATAGCCAAAAATGCATTTTTATGTAAATTGACAAAATCAAGGTTTGCAAATGCAATGCATTGCAAATTTACGAAGGACATATAGGAAAAATAAATAAACATCTGTGAATGAGACATCAAAGTAAAGCAAGCCAAACTTTAAATTGAAAGAAGAGAATTTGAAAGACTCAAAATATTGGATGAAGGGAACATTGCAAGATATATACTTTGAGTTAATGAGATAGTTAATACCATATGAGGTCTTGGTGAAGAAGTAGAAGAAGAAATAGTAGTTACAAATATTTTGAGATCTCTTCTTGATAGATTCAATTCTAAATTTACCACAATAGAAGAAATGAAGGAGTTAGAAAAATTATCCATGGATTAGCCTAATGGAACCCTTACATCTTATAAAATGAGGACTATAAAAGTGGATACATGAATAGGGGAATCATCCTTAAAAACCACAAGGATACTAAAGAATAAATAACCTTTGATATGTTAAATATCTAATAAAGAAAAAAATAAATAGGAAGATCTTTTTGTTCAAAAGATAAGAAGAAAAAACAAAGAACTATTAGAATTTAATTGCTCTAATTGTAGAGATGGATACCTTATCAAATATTGTAAGTATTTAAGAGAAAGTGATAGTGAGAAATAAGAGAAGTCCTACCCAAGGAAGGAGAACAAATTTGATCATAAGTGTGACAAAGGAAATAAAAATAAGAAATCCTATAACTACAAGAAAATCATCTAAGCTCATAGAGATGATATTTCCTCCAATAAAAGTGTGAGAGACAATTGTAATGAAGAAATTACCTTTATGGAATTTTAGAGGGATGGCAATGACATTACAATTAATAATAAAGAGAACAAGAACACACATGAAGTTTTTGATTATAGTAAAAGTAGGTTTTGAAGGGACCCTGAAACCCTTTACAAAAGATCCTTAAGAAATAAGAAGGAACAAACAACTAAAAAACTAGCGTAGAAATGAGCTATATCTAGCAAAAAAGCCCCATAGAACCAGCAACGTCCAACCAAAACAGACAAAAGATAGAAAAAACACTACTTAATGTTTTTCAGGTCATTAGCTAGATTTCTGCTAATCCCATGCAATTCTTTAATATTATCCCTAAGTTTAGGGATTTCCTTAGAAGAGGCGACAAAAACTTTCTTCATGCTTGCCCTTGTTCTCTTTGTTGTGCCACTAGGAGCACTTTCCACTATCCTTGTCTCAATAGCATCTTCATCAATATCAAGGTCCATGATGGGTTTGGGAGTGATGGAGCCCTCAAGGACTTTAGAGATGAAGATAAAAAGGTTGAATATAATCATAAAAATTATCATGAATAACGAAGTTAAAAAGGTTGAATCTAATCATAAAAGTGATGATGAAGATAGGTTTGAATAAATTTTTTATCAATTAATAGATATGATTGAGAGGCTTAGGAAGAAGAATTTAAACCTCAAGCATCCATATCAAGGGGAATGTAAGAAGACCAAATCATTCGATGAATAAACAATTATGAATTTGATCTCAAATTCATAATTGAGGAAGAATATAAAGTTGAGGAAGTAATTATATCTCAACTAAAAATGAAGGAAGAAACATGTGAGCATCTAGAAGATGAATTTATTTCTCAAAAGAAGGAAATAAAAAATAGAACCACCAAAATGAACACAAGCCTCAAATTTGATAAGAACTCCAAAATTTTGTGATATCATTAATAGTCAAAGATGACCTTTAAACAAGACATGATTACGTTATGAAGGAAACTAAAAGTCAAAAAGAAGAATGAAAGCCAAGGAGTTGTGTTGATAAAGGATAATGTAGAAAAACAAAGGAAAACACATATCAAGAGTATATGAAGGCCACTTTAAGAAATTTATTTTCATAATGGAGGGTACATATGACTAGAACCTATCATTTTTCACCAACTATTTTTTTAGATGCAACAATTTTGGTCATAAAGAAAAATAATGTAGAATGAAAGTGAGACCTATTAGAGAATGGAAAAGAGAAAAAAATAATTTTGGATGGAAAAGAAAAAACTATAATTCATATTATCCTCAAGTGAATAATAGAGATAAATGATACAAGTACACTAATTATGGTGAAATAGCATGTTTAGAAGTAGCTTTGTGAAACAATCTTGACAACATAGAGTGAAGGATCCCATGACCAAACAAAAGTGAAGAACTAAATTATTTTGGAAGAAAAATATTAAATAAAAATAAGAAGAAATGAATGCAAGTACAATTGACATTTCATCTACCTCCTAGTTCATAAGAAGAACACAAGTTTAGGGGAGCTAAGTATGACATTATTTTTAGCCCAATGGATAAAATAATGAAAAAGGTGATGAAGACAAGTTTAAGTTTCTCAAAAAAAAAAAAAAATAATTTGAAAAGAGTGTATCACATATGAGTCTTTATTGTCTTTGATGTTACTAGTGTTGTGGTCCAAAATGTCAAGCCTATTGTTTGCATAGTTGTCTTGTTGATAGCCTGATTATTGATCTAGTTATTGGTTTGGTTTGGTTGTTGGTGCTATTAGTTTGAAAGCTATATTATGTAGATACACATGGTCTAACAATACTTTGATCTCTCTATTTTCTTGGATTATTCATTAGCTCAATTACCTGAGGGGAAGGGTTGATAAGCTGAAGGGTGATTCACATCACCTCGAGAAGGACCATGAGAGCCGAATCAAAGCTTTGGAGGAGGATAACCATAAAATCAAATAGAGTTTGATTGTGGTGGCGGTAGTTAGTAAGGTGACTATGGATAATGCTAATGAAGGTCTCCACAAGTTGAATGAAAAGGCCAAAGTGTTCCATGTCACTTCCTAGGATATTTCCCCTTCAGGCATTACAAAGATGGGTAAGATTACTAAGGCTATTGCTATAGGGGACAAGAAAGATTCCTAGAAATCTTTCGAATAGTGTGGAGGATGAGTTGAAGGACATCGAGGTGTTGTAGCCAGGTCCTGCAACTAGGATTCACAAAAAATATAAGGGTATGACCCTTGTTGATGGTGTTAGTAAGAAAGTTTTGTTGATCAACAAAGAGGTCATTAGGAAGAATGATGAATTAAGCAAGCTTCTATAAGTTTTTAAGGTTCTTGATTTTGTTTTTTTGGGTTGTTTTACCCTGTTTCACTGGGTTGTTTTGCGTCTGGGTACCACTTGTTTCTAATTTCTTTTGCTCAGTAAACTCTGGGTTTCTGGTCCTTGTAAAATCAGTTTCCCCCCCTTTAATCAAAACAATACTTTGATTAAGTCTTTGATATTGATTGTATCTGATTAATGGTCCAAATATCTATTAGTTAGTAATATGTTATAGAGTTGTATGCAAAATGATGTGGCATTTTTAAGAATAGATGGAAATGCTATGTTAACTGTGTGCAAGTTTTTTGGATGACTAAAATTGATGGTTTGAATTTTTTTTTCCAAAGGATTAATGTCTCATGTTTGGTCTGAAAACTGTATAATAATATTTGGTGACTACTATAGCGAATAGGGTCTTTGTCTTCTAGAGCTCCATGTGCATTGGATATGTTTCAAATGGTATTGGGATTGGAGTTGAGCGATTACATGGTAGATCAATTTTGTTATATTTTAGTTTCTCAATTGGGTGGATGTTTCTCTACAAATATTATCTATGTCTATGATCAGTGTTGGTGCAGTTTTAGAATGTTGGGGAGGAATGTATTTCATTCCTTATCTTTCTAGTTCTCTAAGGTTGCTATGGATCTTTGGATATTATTCCCAACGTGTCATGCTTTGTTCATGGTGATCCACATATCAAGTATTTTTGGGTTCAGATTAAGTAAAGCTGATTAGTATGAACCACATTATGTGCTTTGGTCCATTTGGTTGTGTAGAACCTTTGTGAGGATAATTGGAAGGTGTGTTGACTTGGTATGAATCTTCACATATCCTCTTTTCCTTCTAGATGCAATGTTTTGGGTTGATGATTCTTATACATACTACATCATTGAGTTGACCTAATTGAGATTATTGATGATCTAACGAATATATAAAGATGAATCAATTGAGTTGTTTGATGAGATATATAAAAAAAGAGATGAGATGATATGAAATGAAGTAAATTAGGATGAGAATGATGTGAATTTTATGTGATACAGAGGTTTAGATGTGTTATAGAGTGGAGATGAAAGATAAATTAGATGAGTATTAAGCTATGAACTATTATCTAAATGTTGATAGATGTTATTCCCTCTTGCAATTCAATTTGTTTTTCATTGTGTAAAGATAAATGTTTTGTATCTTTCCCTGAAGAAGTGATCTTTAGTTGTGTACTTTAATCATGGATTTTAAAAGTATATATATTAAGAAAGTATATAACCTTACTAATATGTGAATTTTAATATTGTACCATTCATATATGACTATGCAGACACATAAAAAGTTTCATTAAAGAATCATCTTAATCTTTCCAATCATTAAGTGGATCCAAATTAAAATAATATTCTTATTATCTTATTGTCCATATTATTCATTATATTAAAATTCATAGTTATTCCATTCTTTCCATCAATTCATTAATCTATTAAATATATATCACATTATATCATTATCCCATTTTATCCCTATTATTCCTAAACTTTCTTGCATACCCAATCCATCTACTATTTATCTTGTTTCACCTCTACCTATCACACTTACCTAATGAAAATAAGAAAAAAAATTACACCTTCAAACCAACATTTTATCCAATATTTATCCTCTTGGAGGACAACTATAAAAGCCCAACCCCCTCTCTCATTTCTATCATTTAGTGTTTAGTTCATTTTTTGCATTTGTCACAAGCCTCCTTTATCACTTTTTGATTTAAATACAATTCTATTATATTTGTGGTTAAGCTATTTAAATGATTGAATAAATTTTATAAAAGAATAAAATGAATACACACACACACACTTGGAGAATATAATTATTTTTATTTATTTTCCACTCCCAATTATGGCACATGTTGTAGGAAGAATAAGAAGCTTCTAGAGGAATCTCCACCACTTTGCATGTAACTCCCCCACTAAGTTTAATCAATTTGCATGAGTCCAATATTGGAAAAGAATCTCCTTTTTAATTAAATTTTATAGATAGTGGAAGGGAGGGATTTTTCTTATAAAATGATATGCAAGTTTCAAAGAAGGGAGTTGATTATGTTTTGAAGGAAATTTCCCAAGTTTTTCTTTGGTAGTCTCATTTTTGTTGCAGGATTTTTAAGTTGTTGTTTGAAGGATCTCTCTCAAGTTGCAAGGAAGGATCAAAGGATAACTACAGGATTCAACATCAAGCTTTAGTAAACCAAGTTCTCTCCTTTTGTCATATGAGAAATTTGTATTTATCAAACAAATATATACAGTTTCTAGATTCTTTAGTTGAATATAGTTTTTTGAAAGAAATCATTTTTTTTATTTGCTAGATAGGCAGAAAATCTATTTTGTTTTCTTTAAAGAAATGCAGTGATATAATTCTTTCTCTTTTTAAATACAAATGCAGACTTCTCTTGCATATTTTATTTAATCTATTTAAAAGGTAGAAAATCAGATTTTTGCTTTTCTATTTTCTCTTGAAAACTAGAGATGATGTTGAATATAAAAATAAATAAATCTCTCTCTCTGTGAATGAGTAAATAAATCTCTTCTTCTTATTTAGGAATAAAATGCAGCTCTATTATTTATTTTATTTAGGAAATATGCACATGATCTTGCTTTTTTCTTTTCCAAAGATTTTAGATCTATCCGAAAATCATATTTCCCCTTATTTAAAATTCCTTTTTTGAGATTAAAAATCTTCCCTGTGTGATTAAATGATATGAATCTTAATATTTTTTCTCTCTTGAATTCTTTTCTTTGGCTCTTCAAATGGAAATCTGAAAGTAAAATTTCATCCTTTAATTAAATTTTACTTCTCTGTGAACATAAAAGTCTGATAACAAAATATAAACCTCGCTATGCTCTTTATTCATTGTGGAAAATATTATTCTTTTCCTCTCAGAAATCTCTCTCTCTGTGAATAAATAAATAAATATCTTCTTCTTATTTAGGAATTAAATGCAACTCTATTATTTATTTTATTTAGGAAATATGCACATGATCTTGCTTTTTTCTTTTCCAAAGATTTTAGATCTATCCAAAAATCATATTTCCCCTTATTTAAAATTCTTTTTCTGAGATTAAAAATCTTCCCCATGTGATTAAATGATATGAATCTTAATATTTATTCTCTCTTGAATTCTTTTCTCAGGCTCTTTGAATGGAAATCTGAAAGTAAAATTTCATCCTTTAATTAAATTTTACTTCTCTATGAACAAAAAAGTTTGATAACAAAATATAAACCTCGCTGTGCTCATTATTCATTGTGGAAAATATTATTCTTTTTCTCTCAAAAATCTCTCTCTCTGTGAATGAAGAAATAAATCTCTCTTTGTTTGTGAATATTAGTTGAAAAATAGAATATAAATCCCTCTGTGTGAATATTAAATCTTCTTGAAAGGTTTTGTATTTTTTAGCATAAACCTGTTATCTGTGCATCGCTGGAGCAAATTATTTCTCTGTTTATTTCAAACTATTTCTTTGTTGAATCCTCTAGCCCCACTCCCCACTAACCCTTAAACAAAGATTCACCTTCTTTTTTTTTTTATATATTTATTTTTATTTAAGTTTTTTTTTATATAAATATAAATGTATAAATTTCCATTTAGGAATTGTTACATTCTTTTCTTAGAATAAATTTTAAGTTATTAAATTTAACTTAGAAAAATTTATAAATATCGGGGACTAATGTGTAGTATATTCATAATTAATTTATCTTAAGAAAACTTTATATTTGTATATTATATAATTAAAGTTGTTCAATCCATTTAAGATCCATCAGGGCACTTAGTTAGCTTTTTGGCAATTAATTCATATTAATATGATTTGAACCAAATGTCTAAGCTAATTACTATTTTCGGGTCCAGTGACCCTATAATTGATTATTGTCATGATAGAAACCAATGCATTCCTCAATCTTGCATATATCTTACTCTATCCTTGCTTCATGCGAATTACTTAATTGCATTTATTTATGACAAAGTTTCATTTTCTTCATCTTCATGCAAGTTATATGTTTAATTATTATTATGCAAGTTTCCTAATTGTCATTATTATGGAAGTTATATTTCAAGTTTGAATAATAAATAATTTTAGTTATGGTTTTTTTATTCCATGTAATTCATCAAATAGTTATTTCAATTATTAAATTATACACGTTCAATTAGTAATTGTTTTCAAGTATGATGTTTTCATAGCTCTTAGTTAGAAAACTAAATAGAGGAATATGGAAACCAAAACCTAGTAGCATTCGGTATATACAGTGCCTCTGGGTCATGCTTATGGGTAATGCCATCGTGTTGAACTACTGCACTTAACACCTAATAAAGCTACATCAATGACGTCTATGGCATCGTCCCTATAAATTTTCAGGGAGTAATAAGGGACACTTGGAAATTAAAATCCAAGGGGCGGGTAATCCCTCTTGGATCAATAATCTAACAAGATAATCCTGAAAAGATTTTACACCCATTGAGTTAAACCATAGTAAACCCCCTTTAGGGTTGATTAAGTAAAATGCTTTTATGAAATTGATTTAATCTTTAAGAGATATTGGTGATTGAGAATTTGGTCAAGGGTGATGCTTATGATAGGTGTTAGGATGTAGTTCTTTTAGGCCACAAACAATAGGCCATCTTGAGCCTTTGTTTAAGCGCTACCACCGTGGGTAGCAACGGCAAAGAAACTGTTTGGGACATTGACCCTAGAAAGGGTTGCGTACCCACTAATCAGTTTACATCAAACCATAGAGTAGAAAATAGAACTACATACTTTACGCCTTGATCCTGTGCCGAAGTGGGTATGTAGGCAGTCTTGGGATGGAGTTGTCCCTCGTACTCAAGAATTCATGGGTGGGGTCTAGGCTTGGTAAAAAGAAGGATTGAGTAAGAATCCTAATTTAAAAGATAAGTATAATAAAATAGAAAAATTAATTCAATGCATACTTAGAAGGAATCCTGCATGAATTCGCTTGACTTCCCAAGGCTTTAAGCCAAATTCTGAGGCAGAATTCAAGCTTGTATTATGTTATTTAATTACTACTATGGACAGCGACCTCAGTGCACTTCTATTAGAAGAGTGTAGTACTTAGTGAGTGGCTCAGGACCCGAATGGTCTCGATGAGTCTAAGTCTCTGGCCAGAGCACCTCCTATCCCGATTGGATAGATGCCTACCCCGTATGGGTAGATGGCTATCCCGTATTGGATAGATGAAATCTTATGTCCCGTATGGACAAATGCCTAACCCATATGGTTAGATGCTCATCCCGGATGGATGAATACCTAATCCAAATGGATGGATGCCCAAAGTATGTGATTGAATCAAACACAATGATTAAATTAAACAAAAAAAAGAGGTTGCATTTTGTTGAGTTAAGTAAGGTGGGTTATTATAGCATTTTCCTTCTTATCTTGCACTTTGCTTTTTCTCAGTTTTTTGTATTCATCATATTTTAAATCTCTTATAGTTTGTTTCTTCATAGCATCTTGTGTAAGTGTTTCCGAGAGCACCTGTCTTGGAAATAGTAGACCTTGAAGAATAGGATGGCAATGGAGTTAGTTTGGTTTGCATGCATGTGTATAAGTTTCATTTAGATAAGTTGTTGATTGTTTACATGTGTATATAAGGAATAGATCTTCATTGTGGGATGTTGGAATGCTCTAGAATTTGAGATTCTAATAACACATTTCCTCCATCTTTAGACCTAAAAATCACATAGTATATATTTATTATTTTGTTACAAAGTGAATATCTATAGAATTTTTCAGGACTAAATGATTAAGAGATAAAAGCTCATAGATATAGGCTGAGTACCATTACCCTAGAATATAATATTATATATAATAGTTATATTATTTTTTATTCATAATAGACAATTTAGTAAAACTTAGATTTTAAAAGGTTATATTTTTATTAAATTGTATAATCTTATTAAAAATTAGCTACCGGTTAATGTTAAAGGTCTTATTAATAAAAACATCCATCAATGACATCCTATCTAATATAGATGTATCCAACTCCTAGCCTTATGTTGCATACTCTTGGCCTCGACCTCAACACACTCCTTTGTAGTAGAAGTGATATCCAACATCCTAAAAATTATTCAAAGATTATTCATTGGTGTAGGAACCAATCAATAAATAATATTTTGTAACGTTCATTTGTGGGAGCATTCATTCTTAAATCAACAAATAATAAACATAAATTTGATTTTGAACTTTTAATTTTGTTATTTGTTTATATGATAATTATATGGACTTAAATTATCATGCGTTCTCCCTATGACTTGACCATATGTTTATTTGGTCATTAACAAATCTATGTGAGAAATAAAATATTCTAAGGACGTGGCAAGAGTTCTTTGATGTAAACTTATTGCATAATATTTTTAACATTCTAATAAATATTTGAAATTTATTTATTTATTTCATTTTTCCTTTATTAATTTTGCCTGTGAGGATGGTTAGAAGCAGAGGTTTAAGAGTTTGAAGAGGGTTGGGTTGTTGATAGGTTGAATTCAATTTAATGGCCTAAATAGGAGTTCCCAAAATTGTTTTTGTCATAAAGGACCAAACAAATGAACCATCCGCTTTAGTGGGATGAGTCCCCACAAAATGAAAGAAAGTGAGGCCAAAACACATGAAAATCAAAGTTGTTGAATGTTTGGATGATGGAGGAAAAAGGGTCAAAATTGAAGGAAAGTTTAATCCCATTAATATAGAAACCATATCAGCCATGGAATTAAAGAAGGGAAGAAGAAGAGGAGGCCTAATCTATAGGGTTGAAATTGATGAAGAAAAGAGGAAAACACCCCAAGCTTTTAAAATACCCTTTTCTTAAAAGAATTCAAGGATGTATTTCCAAAAGAATTACCTGGCTTACCTCCTAAAAGGAAGTTTGACTTTTCTATCGAAGTACTACCGTGAGCTGAACCAGTATGAAGGGCACCTTACCGAATGAACACAACCAAATTACAAGAGCTCAAAATGTAATTAGAGGAACTCTTAGCTAAAGGATTAATAAGGCCAAGTGTATCACCATGGGGAGTGCCAGTCTTGTTTGGTAAGAAGAAGGATGGAACCCTAAGACTATGCATCGACTATAGGATGTTGAACAAGGTCACAATAAAGAATAAGTATCTCTTACCTTGAATAGAGGATATTTTTGACCAAATGAAAGCAACAACAGTTTTCTCAAAGATAGACCTCTGGTCAGGGTACCATCAACTCAGAATTAAGGAGGAGGACATTCCGAAAACAACTTTCAGGACTAGATATGGGCATTATAAATTCACAGTAGTTCCTTTTGGTGTAACCAACGCCCCAGCTGCATTTATGAACCTAATGAATAGTGTACTCCATGACTACTTGGATAAATGTGTTTTGGTATTTCTGGATGACATATTGATTTACTTTAGAAATGAGGAGGAACATTTAGTACACCTACAAATTATTTTGCAAAGGTTGAGAGAACATAAGTTATATGGGAAACTGTCAAAATGTGCCTTCTTCAAGGAAAAGATTCACTACCTTGGGTAGATAATATCTAAGGAAGGAATAGCAGTTGATCCAGATAAGATAAAGGCAATTGTAGAATGGTTGATCCCTAAAAAATGTTTCAGAGGTAAGAAGCTTTATGGGGTTAGCAGGTTAATATAGGAGGTTTGTGGAAGGATTCTCTAAGATAGCAAACCCCATCACCTCATTACAAAGGAAGGGTAAAAGGTTTCTATGGATAGAACAAAGTAATAAGGCATTCCAAATTTTGAAAGGGAAACTAACTTCAACACCCATTCTAAAAGTACTAGATCTGAATGGACACTTCACAGTCGTAACTGATGCTTCTATTGAAGGTTTAGGAGGAGTACTTGTCCAAGATGAAGGGGTACTAGTAGAAAAAAAGAAGATAGTAATTAGATCATTTGTGCAACTACAAATTTGAAAATTGTGTGGAATAGAAGAAAAGGATCACTTATTAGATTTCATTAATGAAAAGTCTACTAAATAATTATCTAGCAGAATAAAAAAGATAGTAATTATATCATTTATTACATATGGTAGAACATATTATATTTTTTATAAAAAGAATTTTCCAACCCTTTTCTTCTTTTCTTTTCATGATCATTGATAGTAAACTTCAGTTTGTAACTATACTTTTTGTTGCATAGTACAATTTTCATATCTCCCTACTTTCTCTATTTTTCACATGCCCATGTAGTGTGCATGCTAAAAGATGAGCACACCTCACAAACATTTATAAGGGTTCATTAGTTTTTATGGATGTAATATTTATTTTTGTTTATATATATTTTCTTTAAGTTCAAGTTTGTGAGTGTTCATTTACTTTAGGGCACATACCTATGTTATGATTCATATGCACCTTAAAGTGAGGGCAAAATGGATTGACTTAGTTTGCAAACACATAATAATAGTTTTTGCTCATTTTGAGAGAATTATATATATAGGGAAGCATACTAGTAGTGGACATAGCTAATTTCATGCCAATAGAACTCTCAAAACACACTTCGGATTTCTTTTTTTTTCTTTTGGTTATCTTCATATATGACCTAACTGCTTATAACTAAGGATCCGACTTCTGCGTAGTAACAATGCACGCTGTGGAAAAAGGTTTAAAAGTGTTCATTTAAAAGTGTCATCCCATACATAAACACCTTTGTGCCAATTGTAGATAACTTATGATATCCAGTACTAGTCTAGTAGTAATGGACAAATGCCCTAGTAGTTATGCACAAACGTCCTACTAGTGGTGCACTAATGGGCCAGTAGTGGTGCACAAATGAGCTAATAAATGACAAAAAAGCTGAAAATTTATCCAGTATTGGTACATGTGATATTCATTACCGAACTTTTCATTATCAATTTTTTGGGTTCCTTTACAATCTACTACCTGTTGGAATTATGGATGAATTGATTATGTGTTGCATTGATGTTTTGTCATTGATGTCAACACTAACTGTTATGGTTGTTTACTGACAGATAGGTTTTGGTTACCGTTAGAAGATCTAGTGTTACCGACATAAGCGACTATCTGTTGGACACTTCCGACATGTTTGGATCTATGGAATGTGATTGATTACATGTGGTACATGCTTCTGGAGCATGTATTGGTCAATTGGTATTGACTTGGTAATCAGATGCTATCATACACTCTTGTAAACCTTTACCGACATTGGTTTAAGGCTCTACCAGCAGAGCTTTCACTAAGAAATCTTGGCAGGATGCATAATTGGTGATGGTATAGCTTCTAGATGGATTTTGGGATGCTGAAGATGTTCTTTGATCATGCTTCAATTGCTTGAAGATATTTCTTTAGCATGGTGGACCCATAATAGGTTTGGTACCTATCTAGGTTATGGACCAATATCATGCTAATGTGTACTCTACACGTTACCGGGATGTTTCGGGATGTTTTATGGATTGGTTATTGTTGTTTTGGTCTTAAGACGATATGGAATATCATTGTAATATGGATTTATGTAATGATCTTATTGTAATATCTTTTAGGTGGCCAACCTAACTGGTTTAGGCCTTGGGGTTGGTATTAAACGATGTAAGATCTCATTATAATATAGAGTCATTCTCGTGGAATGCAATATCATATGCGAAGGAGATTTGGTCGATCATTGAGGATCGAATTGGAATTAAGGAAAGGGTCAAAGGCCTCCGGTATTGAGCTTAACCGGGACTGTAATCAGGCATGGTAGATGCTATCTCTGATAGTTCACTCTGTTGGATTGTTGTCCATTTATCTTGAGATGGTTGTTGCCTCTCTGTAGTCAGTGAGACTCTTTTTTAATGAGCAGTACACTCTAAGAAGTGTGCCTTCCTGCATGTGCATGCCCCTCATTGTATCACATACTTTCTATAGAAGTATCATATGACTACGGGTAAGCTTCCCACTGTGGTTTTTCCCTTTTCGGATTTTCCAAGTACAAATCATGGTGTTATATGGTATGGTTTTTTTGCATTGATTGACTATTTAATTGTTAAGTTTTATTGTTTATTGGTATTTATTTCTTCCCTACTGATACTTAATCTGGTTAAAGGTTATTAAGTGGATTAAATGTTATAATTTGTTAACAACTGATTCACTACTCCCCTCTCAGTTGTTCACCAGTTATCTTAACAATTGGTATCAGAGATTTGGTCCTCTTTTGTAGAAGCTTATCCACTTGAGGTAGATCCTATTGCAGCTAACACTTCAAATCCACTGACAACTATTTTCAGAAGAGAAATCCCTAAGCTTGATGGAACAAATTATGGGATATGAAAAATTCGAATGTAGACTCACCTTAGATGTCTTGGCAATGATATTTGGGAGATCACTGAGAAAGGATACACACCTTATGATACGACATCTACCAATCCTTCTCTTGTAGACTTGGAGAAGAATATTGAAAATGATTGCAGAGCTAGAGAAGCCCTCTTGTGTGCACTTACTGATAAATTATCGACAAAGGTTATGTGGGATAAATTGTAAACTCTAAATGAAGGTGATCCTACTATCAAAATTGCTAAACTTGATGGTTACTGGGTAAGATATGAAAACTTGAAGATGGAAGATAATGAAATAATTACTGTGTTTATGGAAAGAGTAAATGAGATTGTTATGGGAATTCAATGTTGTGGAGGATTTCTAGGTGAAGATGAAATAGTTTTCAAAGTCTTGAGAGCCCTTCCACTAGCTTACAAGATGAAGGAAACTACAATTAATGAGTTCAGAACAATGGCTAACTCTTCAGTTAACAGAGAAATTCTTATTGGGAAATTATCTGCTTTTGAGCTTGAAGAATTTGGATCTTCTGAAGCTGGCCTGAGCCTTATTTTCATACATCATCATCATCATCTACCAGCAAAAGTGATTGGAAAGTCCTATATACAAAAGAATTGGAAGACGTGAGAAAAGAAGATGAAGAATTTGAGCAACTTGAAGTCTTATTTGCTAGAAGAGTACCTAAAGGTCTGACAGGAAGTAAGTATGAGGGAAAAGTACCTTTTAAATGTTTTACATGTAATAAGATTGGTCATTTTGCATCTAGATGTCCTTAAAGGAATACAAGGTTTGAGGAAAGAGTCAAGAAATCATTTAAGCCTAACTAGAACACATATAGATTCAAGAAAAGTAAACAATGCTAAATAGTGGATGAGGAAGGAGTAACTAATGACTCTGGAGATGAACGAGCAAAAGACCCTGCTAGTGGATCTGACAATGGAAAGGAATGGGTGTTCTATGCTTTAATGGAAGATGAACTGGAACTAGCTATCAAAAATGAAGAAAAGGCCCTGGCAGAAAAAGTCAAAGATAAGGATGAATGGGTAATTGATAGTGGATGCTCACATCATATGACTGGAAATAAAAGGAAATTTCTATCCCTGCAAGAATACAATGGCAGTCAAGTCAGATTTGGAGATGAAAAAGCATGTATGATCAAAGGGGATACTGATGACAGGAAGATCACCTTTGGTGGAGCTTTCTTTCTTGGAAAGAAACTAGTTTCATGGATCAGCAAAAAATAATCATGCATTTATTTATCTACTGCAGAAGATGAGTATGTTGCAGCAACAACTAATTGCACTCAAGTCTTGTGGATGAAGAAAATGTTGAAGGATATCAGAGTAAATTGTAGTGAACCGGTAGTTATCAACTGTGATAACTTTGCAGCTACTGATATGTCTAAGAATCTAGTATTTCACTCTAAGACTAAGCATATATCAATAAAGTATAACTTTCTGAAGGACAAGGTAGAAGGAAAGGAAGTCAAATTAGTTTATGTGAACACTAAAGAATAGATTGCAGATATATTCACTAAACCACTATCTAAGGAATCATTTGAGTATTTGCAAGATAGGTTAGGGGTTCTTTCCCCTCCGATAGAGACTTGATTGATGTAGTTTGTCATCAGTCCGACATGCATTATCAGAGATATTATTCATTCTGACACTGATGAGTGGTGCTACTACTTAGGGGGAGTAGCTAGCTTTGAGATTCAGAGGTTTATATTCTTGCTTTGATATTTTTATCAGATTTCTGGCATTGATGTCAAAGGGGGAATGATAGTGATGTGAAAAATAATTTCAGAGATATCATTCATAGGGAGAGAGTTATTAATAATTAGGAGATTGTTGGTTGTCTTCCACAGGGGGAGACTTGTTTGGCATTTCTTGGTACTTAGATGTTTTTCACATCTAGTGTTGCCATAAATACCAAAAGGGGAGATTGTTGGCATTATGAACTAATTGATTATGTGTTGCATTGATTTTTTGTCATTGTTTTCAACACTAGTTGTTATAGTTGGTTACCGACAGACAAGTTTTAGTTACCGCTAGAAGATCTAATGTTACCAACAGAAGAGACTATCTGTTGGACACTTCCGACATGTTTGGATTTATGGAATGTGATTGGTTACATGTGGTACATTCTTCTAGAGCATGTCTTGGTCAGTTGGTATTGACTTGGCAATCTGATGCTATCATACACTATTGTAAACCCTTACTGGCATTGGTTTAAGGCTCTATTGGCAGAGCTTTCATTGAGGAATCTTGACATGATGCATAATTGGTGTTGGTGCAGCTTCTAGATGGATTTCGGGATACTGAAGATTTTCTTTGATCATGCTTCAACTGCTTGAACATATTTTTTTAGTGTGGTGGACCTAGGATAGGTCTGGTATGTATCTAGGTTATGAACTGATATCATGCTAATGTCTACTCTACACGTTACCAGGATGTTTCGAGATGTTTTATGGATTGGTTATTATTGTTTTGGTCTTAAGGCGACAAGGCATATCATTGTAATATGGATTTATGTAATGATCTTATTGTAATATCTTTTAGGTGGCCGACCTAATTGGTTTAGGCCTTAGGGTTGGTATAAAATAATGTAAGATCTCATTGTAATATAGAGTCGTGATCTTAGAATGCAATATCATATGCGAAGGATATTTGGTTGATCATTGAGGATCGAATTGGGATTAAGGAAGAGGTCAAAGGCCTATGGTATTGAGCTTAACAGGGACTGTAATCAGGCATGATAGATGCTATCTCTAGCATTTCACTCTATTGGATTGTTGTCCATTTATCTTGAGATGGTTGTTGTCTCTCTATAGTCAGTGAGACTCTTTTGTAATGAGCAGTACACTTTAGGTAGTATGCCTTCCTGCATGTGCAGGCCCCTCGTTGTATCACATACTTTTTGTAGAAGTATCATCTGACTATGGGTAGGCTTCCCACCTTGGTTTTCCTCTTTCTATGTTTTCCACATACAAATCATGGTGTTATGTGGTATGGTTGCTTTGCACTGATTATCTGTTTAATTGTTAAGTTGTATTGTTTATCGGTATCTGTTTCTACCCCACCGATACTTAAGATGGTTAAAGGTTATTAAGTTGATTAAAGGTTATAATCTGTTAACAACTGATTCACCACCCCCCTCTTAGTTGTTCACCAATTATCCTAACACTACCGTGGGTTGCATTGACAAGAAGGCGTCCACTATTGAAACTATGTCCACTACTAGTATACAAACACACACACAGTTATTGTATTCATAATGTTTATTGTATCCCCAATTTCTAGACATTCATTTATTGCATCATGATTAGCATTCCCTTATTCTATGTCAACCATATAGCTATAAGATTAATGATTCACCCATGCATCTAACTTTTATATTTTAAAATTAAGTTTCAAATATTGTTCCTACTATAAGCCAACCTTATGTGTACATTCACACTACAATTGTTATGTACTAATATTCAAAGTTGTTCATATTTAGGCATTAATTGATATCATTGAATCATCGAATCTCAAGAACAAGCAATTTGCATTTAAGAGTCCTACATACACATAAACTAAAAACAAACATAAATTGAACAAATTAAAAGATAAAGTGTGTAATATTGTAGATTAGATTTGCATGCTATAAGATAGATTCATACCTAAAAATGACTTTCATCCACAAAATCAACAAATTACAAAGTTGAGAAACTATTTTAATTTTAAAATGAATGTTTTTGATATTAAAAGCAGCCAAAATAAGGGGGCTGACCCAAGAGAGAACAAGGAAACAGTGGCAAGCCAACTGTCAACTAGACATCAGCAAAATTACAGCCCTCTTACTTTCCTCTATCAAAAACTATGATCATTCTACGTAAGTTCAACAGATATATAAAAGTCGTAATAAACCTATTAAACCTTTGGCACACAAGGCAACAAATGGATAATCTCACATATAAACAAAAAATAAAACTATTAGCCCATAGGCAGCTAGGACCAAACAAAAATCCAGACTTCCAAGACATAGAAACAAACTATTTCTTTCTTCCATGGCTCCTCTTGGGGAGAAGCTTCCTAGCTCATTCCTAGGTGAAGAATTTGAAAAGGGCCCTGTAGTCCTCATCTTCCTTGCTTTTGCCTTTGGTATAAATTTCCTGCAGGAGACACAGAGTGGTCGCCAAGCAATGTATCATGTTCAAAGAAAACTTGGAGACGTCCTACAACTTGTTTTCCATTACCTCCATCCTGTTGGTGATTTTGTGCATATTATCAAACAAAACCTCCACTTTCTTGCCCAGCTCCACTAGGTTGTTTTCTTCTTCCTCCTTTATGCTTCTCACTTCCTCCACCATCATCATTTTCTCGAACCTGAGAGTCAGGGAGGGAGAATTCGTCCTGAATTTGGGGCCCGCCTCTGGTCTCATAGAATTTTTAGGGCTTTCAGAGACATGAGTGGAGCTGACAGAGTGGGGGCTCGAGGTAGACTGGAATAGGGCCACATTCTCAGAAGGGATTGAAGTCCTAGTTTCATGTGAAGAGGATGGGTCTCTTAGAGATTTTTCAGGAGGTTTGGAGGCTGGTCTCACTGAACGGCGGGGGGTGTTGGCCTCATCAGTAATTTCCATATTGGAATAAATCTCCTAGATTGTAAATTTCTTGGGGGTTCTATCATTCTCAAGAGGGTATTTTTTATTTTTCTTGCTATAAGAGCCAATTTTAGGTAGCCGAGGAGGGCTTGCATTAGGTTTAATGGTAGCAATAGCAGGGGCGATTATCAGTCACCTTTTGGATAAAGATAGTTCAAGGCAGGCAAAGGGCCAGGTGGAAGTTGTAGAGATGAAGGATGAGGCCTTGTTGTAGAATGGGGAAGTCTTTTCCTTTTTTCTTAGCCTCGACAATATCCTTGTTTCTAAGGTGGTAATAGTAAAAGATTCCATACCTTTCCTCTAGAGTGAAGTATTTCATAACGATATAGCAGACCTCATCCCACGGAGGCGGAAGCTCCTCCCGGTTGAAACCGCCCGCCATTTGTACCAGGTTTTTTCCTTCACGAAAGAACTAGTTTAGACTGGTGGTATTTGAAATCAAACTCCATTTCTTCCATTTCCTCCCCTGCATAGACAAACCCATCACTTGAGAAATAAATTATTAATTTATTTTGAAGGAGATATCCCCCATGGTAACCCTTCTATCCTCCCAGGAAGCCATGAATTAATTAGACAATCTCTCATCATTCCCTTTCATGCTTTCCATAAATTTGTCGATCCTGCCTTCTGAATAGACAAACCACACCGTCAGTTTTTCTTTAAAATCACCAGTTTTGTCAGGTTCTAGTCTTAGCCTATCACCCCCCATAGCTATTTCCTCCATCTTAGCAGAGTAGAGGATAATTAGGGTAGCAGAAACACAAAGATGAACTAGAGAAAGAGCAGAGTTGTGATAAAAATTTATCCAGTCCTGAGATAAAATCATGCAATTAATAGTGTGATTATTGCAACTTATGCCTAAGTAGATATCACAATCTTTAAATTGACTATACTCGTGCGGACCCTCAATCCAGCCAATGTGATTAGACTTATTCCAGCTATCACCTTTATCACCACCAATAAACTTCATTCGGATGATAATTAGGAAATTACCATTCCTGATATCATTACCATCTTCATTAATAAACCCCTTTTGAGAGTGATGACAAGGCCATCCATGGCTATGTGGTAGACCGAACCCATGATGGGTGGGTTTCCCTTCTAAATTTAAAATTTGAAAATTGGCTCGCTTCATCTGGTAATGGTTATACTAGTTCATCCTTGGACAATTTTTTTCAATCTCCAAGATCACCTTCGTGGTAACTGGTAGTAGATTGGGGTTCCTCCAACATTGTAAGCTATTCTGCAGCCTTCCCACTGCTGCCATGGAATTTGTAGCCACATTCCCTTCTCTAAAGATATGTCAGATGGTGAAGCCAATAAGGTTAGCTAGAAGAATCCTAGCATCCCTCAAAATGGGATCAACTTTCCACCTAGTAGTACATCTACCACTCACTGTTTCCACAATGATCTGTGAGTTGCCTTCAATTTCCATATGTTTAATGCCAATGGATGTGGAAAATCTCAGACCTCATAGGAGAGCCATTCCTTTTGCCTGGGTGACAGTATGGTTCTTTAGGTTGCCCGCATAAGCTGCCATAGTATTCCCCAAGTGGTCATGGATGATTCCACCTCTAGCTTGGCAGACATTTTGGGTAGACCCATCAAAGTTCAGTTTTTACTAGTGGGGTTTTGGGGCTAACCATTCGGTCTTTTTCCTTTTTATTTTAGCACTGTTGTTGAAGACTTCAAACTCCAGGGGGAGCTTCCAAAGTTTAGCAATTTTTTCCTCCATTGAATTAGGAGGATTGGGGTGGGTTTTCCACTTAGTCATAGATATGTTATCAATAATCATTTTGAGGCAATTGTGGAAGACACTATCCAAGGGGGCTTCAACATCTCTAAAAATTTTGTTGTTTTTTTCTTTCCATATCCCCCAGCAGATGTGCGGCGAGATCTACCTCCATAGTTGGAGGATCAAGGGGTGGTGGAAGGGGGGAGCCCATCCAGATACAAACTGCTTTATGCTATTCTGAAAGACCCATTATAGATTACATTTTTCTAGGGTCCTAGTCCACAAGTATCCAGCGAAGGGGTAGTGGATGAATAGGTGGTCAATTGTTTCCTCTTCAACTTTATAGAGAATGCATCTATTGGAAAGTTGGAAGCCCCTCCTTTTAAGATTTTTCTGAGTTAAGATTTTTCCATGCATTAGGGACCACCAAAAGAAGTTGCTTTGGGGATCAGTTGAGAGTTCCATACCTTCCTCCAACACTCGACATCGCTAGTGGGTTTGAGGAGCTGTCTGTAAGAAGACTTGATCGATAAATCCCCTGACTGTGTCCCTTTCCAAATGAATCTATCTTCCTAAGGAGGAAGGGGAATTCTACATTCTAGCATAATATCCTGTAGCTCCCAAACCATGGGTAATAGGTTGGGCTGATTAGAGAAAAACTAGACAATTTTTTTCCATCTTCCTCTTCTTGGTTCCATATAATCAGCAATGTAATCCCTCGGGTGCTCCTTTAGGTGATACATAATTTGGTGGAAATGAGTGTTTGCCAGAGGTTTGTCTTCTACCCAAGAGTCCTCCCATAACCTAATCTTTCTACCATTTCCAATCTACCATTTCAGTCCTTCTCTAATAACTGATATGTTTTCAGGATGTTATTCCATAGTTTAGACCCTTGAGGAGGGGGTTGTGATTAGAAGCTGTCTTTGGGAGAGTCTTGAGGTAGGAGTTGTGGCCAATATCCTAGTTGGTAGAGACAAGGAATCTATCCAGTCTGTCTTGAATTAGGTGATTGTCTTTCCTATTATTCAACTAGGTGTATGGGACACCCTAAAGATCAAGATCAATGAGGCTAGAGACATTAATGAGATTGGCGAGATCTCCCATGCTATGAGTAAAATCATCTAGACCTCCACATTTTTTAGAGGGGTATAGTGGGGTATTAAAGTCTCCAACCAGCATGTACTGAGACTTTTGGTCCGCCAGGATGAGTTCAGTGATTTCCTCCCACACCAATCGCCTTCCCAGTTTGGAGTTGGGGGAATATGTATTGAATATGTACATCACCATGATAACTACTAGGATGTCATTATCTTTTGGGTCCCTTTCCATAATCAATTTTAAAACATGAAAAAAAACATAGAACTGTAAGGCCACTAATTTAATTCATGGTGCCCCACATGATAAAATGACTGTGATCTATTTGTCAAGATATTTCAACAATAAATATTTCCAGTTTTTAATTCCTAAAACTCTACGATGATGAGTATTTCTTTCTATGTAACATCATTCAACCCTCAAGTCTTCAATTTAATTTGATATAGAAGAGAAAAATCTTTTAGATGTTGGTGCATGAGTACCTGCAGGCCTATCATGCTTCCTTGAGTCAAAATTTGTGTTTTTGTCTTTTTTTCTATTGTGTTTCATGTTAATAAGGTCGTTTGAAACCATTAATGATCATTTGGAGTTATTTTGAAAGTTTGTGGGTCATTTGGTCAAAAGTTATAAAAGTTGCTCAAAAGTTGTCAATGTTGTCATGACAACTTTAACATTGTAATGCCAACTTTTTGAAAAATTGTTAAAAGGTAGTTGGAGGTTGGTTAAAGGAGAAAACTTGATTTTAATAGCATAAATATGCCTTGTACACATGACCAAATGGGTTTTTGAATGTTGGAGAGTAGTTGGAATGAAAATTTGTATCTTTGAGCAATAAGATTTGGTGGTTTTCTCACATTTTTTACTGTTCTTTTGATTTTGTATGGTACATATGAAGTTTGTATGAACTGCACATGATTTAGTCTTGTATATGAATGAATCACCTTTCATTTTCTAGAAATTGCAAGTTGTGGCAGCAAATGGTATGGATTGTATGGATCAAGTAAATATCTAAGACCTATTGGAGATGTTATATATATGAATCTAGCTTCATTTTCACTTTGTTTCATCATTTTTCACCTAGTACTTTAGGAGATATTGCAATTTTGGTAAAAATTGTCCAAAACTGTCACAAACCCTAGGTAGGGTAACTAGTGGGCTAGATAATTATGAAGTTGAGTGCTCCACTGGTGAAAAAATCTTAAAATTTATGGTGACATTTTTATTCACACCTTGTATCATATGTCAAGCTTGCAAGGATTAGTGAGAAGGTTTGCACGTGTGATGAGGCACTAGAAGGTTTGATATCTCTATGTATCAGATTATGAAGGACAATGAGGTTAGATAAATACCTTAAAAGGAGAAAAATTTTGGGCTCGCATTTTGTATGATGGTAAAAGGGATGTGTGGGGACCATATGCACCAAATCAACCTGTTTGAAGGCCACTTTATGCATAAAGAATGAAGATATGATTGATTGTCCTAAAAGGATAGTTCATGTGACAATTTATGGTTACTAGTACCAATGCTACAAAACAAAGTCTTGTTGGGAGGTTGGAAGTCCTAGTGACTGATACTAGTACTTGTGTAGGTTCCCCAAGTCAGGTTAAAGGGTTTCTCCTAGGGCATAAGTGTGTTTATTTGTCCTTTTACCACTAATCTTGATAATCCTAATTGCAAAGGACTAGTATTCACCAATGATAATGTGTGTGGAAATGTTGGAAGCCACCAATTTGTACTTGTTATGATGTCACAAGCAAAAGACTAGTGGACCATGATATTCACATTGCCTTATAATGTTGGATCAAGCCTTGAATGGTGATCAAAGTCTAGAGACCAATAGGTGTATCCAAGGGTGTCTATAAGAGATAGATTATGAAACCATTGCCATTGTGAATTAAAACACTTTTGAGTGTCCTTCCTTTGCATCACATGTCTTTTTTTCATATTGAAAAAAGAAGCCCACACAAAAATAGAATAATATATTATATAATAATTTCAACACAATTATAATACACTTCTAAAACAAGACTATTTAGAACTATCACCACTTAAAAGGATTTGAAATAACCTAGATAACCTAACAATAACTATACATATATTATTAATACTTACATCTCAAGTCAATTATCATAAGTAGGAATGTTATTGCCAAAAAATATACTAGATTTCTACTCAAAATTGGGACCATTATCGTAGAGGAGCATGTTATGGATACTCTTGGAGAAAAGTGATATCCATCCTTTTGTAATACATAATTTACACTTATATTGCTACACTCAAAGATGTTTTGCTGATTTGTTCCTCTCTATAACACCTTGTTGCAACTGTTTATAACCTTAAGTTGCTTCATTGCAATTATTTTTAAAAATGGCCTATTATACTATTTATTTATTCTAATAAATAAAACAAATCCTATAAATAAAATAATAATAAACAAAACCTTCAAATCGCAATATTAAAACTAAATCCTATTACTTTGTTGTCATCATTTTTTTTAAGTATGAACACATAGGCTTTTTGAGGTCTTCTTGACCTTCCCGATAAGAGATGTAAAGGCTTGTTTATGAAGTTTTTGATGGTTGAAACAAGGCGGAGCAGTCACTGAATTTTATGCATAAAAAATTGGAAATATTTATTGCAAAAGACTATTAAATTAAAATCATGACTTGTAAAGACATAAAACGTTCTATATTGCATAATAAAACAAAATACCCTTTACTCTTAAATAAACTCATAATTCCCTTAATAAGTCTATTTACTTCCACTATTCTATTCTTACCTCAAAATGATCATTACCAATGATGTCATTATAAACATGAGACTTCTAAAAAGAGATAAAGATTCTCTATTCAATAAGAATGTGTAAATAGTATCTCAATCATATCTACATACAATACTTAGGCCTTTCAAATACCTTAAGTTCAAATAACAAGAGAATATAAAGTAAAGGATGAGATGCGTCCTTTGATCTACAATCCAATCTATCTTCAATATAATCTTTATAATTGAAGACGAGAACAAGGTTCAGGTGCTTTTTCCACCCAACCTTGAAGCTTACACTTCCCCGAAATTCTCGGTCAATCAAGAATACCCGACCCTGCATGATTTTCTTAGCAAAAAAGAATATGATAGACAAGATGGAATCAGTTGCATGCCTAGAATAATACATGCATTTTTTATTTTCTAATTCCATTAAGAAACAAGAAAGATTAATCAAGGATATGGTAGAGAGCATAAATAAATCCATCTATTTCAATGGTCAATAAGTTACTCGAGTAAAATGCCATGCATAGAAATAAAATATAGTTTGGAAAAGAAAACTATTCTCTCTATGATTCCACATTCAGCACTCGCCCCTAAAAGTAATCTTTCCAATTAGACAAGCATATTTATCTTTTCTAATATTCATATGAGATCAAAACTAAGTACATGGAAGACAATCTTTTCTTTTCTCAATTCTAGCTTCCTATTCCTCACATGATAAAATTATAATATTTAAAGAAAACAATCTTTCATTAATTAGATATATATAAGAAACAATTTTTTGTTTACAATCAATTTTATCTGGTGAGAAAAAAATCTTTCATGAACAAACAAATATATATCTAAAAAGAGAACAATCTTTCACTTCTATATTTTCAAGTAAATGAAAAATTAAAAATACCAAGGTGTAACACATGTATGTATCTTTACATAAAAATTGAATAAAAATGAGTACACATTCTTTTATTTATTTATCATAACATTTTAAATAGAATAATCGTTAACTTACATTCTATTTCTAATGGTTTCTAATTTCCATGTTGATATCACCTAAGTTCTCTATCTTTCCATGTGTTTTGGTTTGTCTACCTCTTTTCTCGAATAACATATTTAGTTTGATACTAATATGTGGTTTTTCATGATTTATGAATTCAATTAACTAATTTTACTAATTTTCCATAACAACATTTAACATGATAAAAATTCATAATGCGCATACATATATGGCTTTTAAAATGAGATGCCCAATAATAATCTTAACTTCTAA